>NC_072423.2:122320803-122630000 GCF_028878055.3 Symphalangus syndactylus | reverse complement strand
ATTCAAGACCTTGCCATTTCCATGAACTGGATTCCCAGCCTCTATTGGTAGGCTGTCAGCAGTGAGCACCAATGTCCTATGGGTGCTCAAGGTCCCTCTTTTGACATAGTGGTGTCCCCTAGGCTTTGGCATTCTGGGCCTGTGATGGGAGGGGCGGAACCAATGATCTCTAATGTATCTTTGGGGTTATTCTTTTAGTGTCTTCAAGGATAGTGCCTGGCTTCCGCTGATTTGTACCAGCCTCATCAAACAGTAGCTTGGTCACATCCTTGGTGTTCTCTCCCAAACACACTTTGTTATTCATGGAAAATGAATACACAACATGGCCAACATGAGCATTTGACAAATCTTTAAGTTCTGCTTCCCTTTTAATTATAAATTCTAATTTGTTTCTCTCTTCTCACATTTTACTATAAGTAGTCAAGAGAAGCCATATCACACCCTCAACACTTTGCTTAGGGACTTCTTCCACCAAATTTCCTATTTCATCACTTACAAGTTCCTTCTTTCACAAACACTAGGGCATGAATACAGTTCAGCCAAGCTCTTTGCCATTTTGTAACAAGGTTTGCCATTTCTCCAGTTTCTAATAGTTCCTCATTTGCATCTGAGACCTCATCAGAATGTCTTTATTGTCCATATTTATATCAACATTCTGTTCATGACCTCTTCAGTGCATTTGTTACATTTCTCCCATTGTGTCCTCCCTCCCATTCTCTTTGTCCTTGAGAGTTGGTATCCTTTTTTTATTCCTGTTTTTTCCGTGGACACGAGGCCAATCCCCCATCTTTTTGAAGAAGTCTCAGTTTAATGGCTTTCTTTAGGAGAGTTCCACAGCCTTAGAGTGGAAAATGATGGCTGATTGCTGAACCCTGGTGGAAGAGAGGAGGAGCAGGGCAGGTATAAGGAATGAAGTTGTCTTTACTGTCTTGAGTGTATGTTTATGGCAACCAGCCAGAGTCCTGGTCAGGGAGGGAGTGGTGGTGTAAGAAATCAGCAGGCATAGTTTTATTAAAAAGTTATACCACCTTAGGGGACTAAGGCTGTACCAGTCCCCAAGTACATAGCTCTGCTTCTGTGTCCTTGGGCAAGCCTTTACTCCTCGAGCCTGGGAGTAAAATGGGGATAATCATACTAGGTCCAGGTTTGGATGAGGATTAAACAAGACTATATATACGAGGGCACCAAACACCATTTTTCACACATAAGTGCTTTTTATGCCAATCTGTGTGGATTCTGACAGCCTGAGAGGATGGGAAAAAACAGAGAGGAGTTATTCTGAAGTCAAAGGCAATAGAGATGTGGTGGGGGAGAGATGGGACAGAGTAGAGACCTTCATTCACCCCTCCATTCACCCAGGCGGAGTGCTGGGCACTGGGGTCAGATCCAGGGTCCTGCCCCCTCACACTCCTCAGGCTGTTGGTGAGACAGACAGGGAACAGGAGAAATCCCAACTAAGGGCATGGGGCTCTGCAGGAGGCTGTGGACATGGAGGTTGGAGCCCTCAGCATGCCTGAGCAGATAGGGGTGGCCCCCTAGATAGAAAAGGAGAGAGCTCTCAGTGATTACCGAGGGCAAATCAAGGAGGCTGGAGACAGAGGCAGCCGGTGGTCAGGGTGTCACCTAGCAGCAGTGGAGGCCATGTGAGGCTTAGACAGGGGAAGGGATGACCGCCAGGGAGGAGCAGAGGGCAGCTCGAGGTCAGTGGTGGCCTTCAAGGCCCTGACATCTGAATCACCTCATGCTGGCACAGGATGGCCACAGCTGAGGCCACGAGAGGGCCAGCAGGGGGGCTCTGGGCATCATAGAACGATGAGATAAGAGAGGGGCTGGCCACACAGGATTCTCCCGGAGTCCCCGCGGTGGCTGATGATGAAAGGGAAGGTGAAGGAGGCCAAGCAGGTGCTGTGCTATGCCGCAAGTGTGAACAAGAAGACCATTCCTTCAAATCTGCTGGACGAGGTAAAGGGCTTCCGGCCAGGAGTGGGGCCGGAGCAGTGGGCTGTGGAAGGTCCCCTTCCCTCCTCATCCTTTCAGGTGGGACATTGGTCCAGAGGGTGCCCCCAGTCCACTGCTTAAGGACAATGGTGACAGCAAAATTGGACCCTGCCAGGGAAGGCCAGAAGCCAGCTGGCACTTTCAGGGACAGGCAGGCCTTGTGGGTACTGTGGGGCTGGGGAGCAAGCTGGGGTCTTGGCCCTGCCTCTGACTGGTCCTGCTTGTTCTGTAGCTGCAGCTGCCCAGAAAGAAGGTGACTCGGGCCTCTGTCCTGGACTTCTGTAAGAATAGGCAGCTCTGCAAGGTGACCTTGGTGATGAGCTGCGTGTGGTGAGTATCCAGGGCTTGCTGGCAGGGACTGCGAACAGGTGCGCAGGCTGGAAACTCTAGGGAGAAGATGGGAATGGTCAGGCTGCAGGGGAGGAAGCCCAAGGACACAGATCACAGGTCTCCGAGCTTATTTCTCTCCTCCGTTCCTACCCTGACCCTTGCTGCTCTGCCTCTGTCTTTATTCCTGGCTCCGTGTGTGTGTGTGTCTGTGTGTGTGTGTGTGTGTGTGTGTGTGTGTGTGTACCCACGCATGCGCACTTGCCTCCTGGTTTCATCCAGGTTTACCATCAGTTACACCTATTTTACATTGAGCCTGAGAATGAGAGAGCTGGGCATGAGCGTCCACTTCAGACACATGGTCCCTAGCATCATGGAGGTGCCTGCCCGGCTGTGCTGCATCTTTATCCTCCAGCAGATTGGGAGGAAGTGGAGCCTAGCTGTGACTCTCCTCCAAGCCATCATCTGGTGCTTGCTTCTCCTTTTCCTCCCTGAAGGTACAGCCCATCCTTCCCCTGTGGGCTGCCCACAGCCTTCCTGCTTCCCAAAACCCCTCCCCAGTGCCGCCTGCCATCGCTGGCCACCTAGACACCCTGGGAATCAGCCTCCTGCACCTATAGCCCACCCACCCCACAGAGGCCCCAGCGCCTCCAATCCCTGGAGCACTGCCCTTTCTGGGTGGGGTCCCCCAGACAGGGCACCGACACTCTCTCAGAGGCCTGAAAGAGGAGGGTGTACTTTCCAGAAGACAGCAGGCAGCCTTCTTCCACCAGATTCCAATCCACCTTAGAAGGAGGTCTAATGGTTACATGTGAATAAATGATGGCAAAAATATTCCTTCCACTGCTGCCCAGGCCCACCTGTCATCTGTAGCCCCTTTGACTGGGAAATGCCTGTTGTTCTCTGTAGCTTCACCAGGAATAACCTGCCCACTGAAAAACTGAGTGTAACGTGGGGCTCAGCACTCAGGAACAGCTCTTGTATGGAGGCCCCTCCTTTCCAGAGGGGCTCAGTGCCCCATTCCTACTGGCTTAGCACTAGAAAAGGAAACAGGAAGGGCTGGTGTTATCTTCAGAATCTCAAAGAGCCCTAAACAATGGATACACCACAGGTCCTAGAGCTGGAGCGATCTGCGCAGCACATGCACTTAGAATGACTGCCTGCGGAGCCCTTTCACAGTCGCAGCAAGGGCAGGGGAGGCTAGATCCGGGCCTGCCTGGAGGGGCTCCCTCCCCTTCTCCAGGGCTGGAATTTTGTGTGTCTGGATTAGGACCCTTCCACTCCCAGATGCTGGCAGTGTAGATTGGCTAACACAAAATGTGGAAACAAATTCATTACTGAATGTTAATTGCCTGGTGGTTTTTAAAAAAGCGGATCTACACTGAATCAAGCAGAAATGTGTAAACTCAGAAGTGTGAGAGAAACTAGGAATGGACTCCCCAGTAGATAAAACTGGATCTCTGATTTCATCCCAGCGACAAGAAAAGCCAGGACTGGAATGGGAGTAAGGCTGGGGCAGGGTCCTGCAGAGGCTGACAGGCAGGCAGGCAGGCAGGCTGGCAGGCAGGCAGGCAGGGGCTGAAGCCCCCAGCTTCACCAGGTCTGAGGAATGAGCTTTCCCCAGTTTCCCCTTCACTGTGCCTGTCTAGCTGGCCAGAGAACATCCTGGAGAGTTTGGGACCCATCCCAGCCATTCAGGCCCCAGGAACCAAACACCCCGTTGCTCTGACCACCTTGCAGAGCCCCGGTGGTACAGCCCTGAGCAGGGGTCCCAACCCGCAGGACACAGGCCTGGCCCTGAGTGGATCCCCAGTGGGGTGAGGAAGCTGCAGTTGGGTGAGGAGGTGGAACGAAGACACAGCCTTGGAGGCAGGGATGGGGGTGTTGGGTGTAGCATGGGAGACGGTGGCCTGAGAGGCCATGGGTGTCCCAGGGGACCTCCCCACCCCTGCTGACCAACTCTGCACTGCAAATGTCCTGCCTTCCAGCCTGGCTGGGCCTCTGACAGCCTGCCCCTCTTCTGACGGAATGCCTGAGCCTGCTGGCCAGCTGGGCAGGTGGTGGGGAAGGCTGTTCAGATGCCTTCTGGGACGGGTCAAGGGAGGGCTGATGGGCGGGCCTCCTCCACCCGCCCCAGGGGAGGATGGCCTCAGACTCAAGTGGCCACGTTTTCTGGCCACAGAGCTGAAATCCGTGACGATCTGGGTGCTCACACTCGGAGAGTTCAGCCTGGCCGCCACTGTCACTGTGTTCTTCCTCTACACCGCCGAACTTCTCCCCACCGTGCTCAGGTATGGGGTCTGGTGGGCAAGGGGGCCATGGGAACATGGGCAGGGACTGACAATGACAAGATTAATGCAGCAAGTAAGACAAGCATTCACCTGGTGACAAGCACTGTGCTAAACAGCTTACATAAGTGATCTCATTTAAACACCACCAGAAAATCCCCCAAATGCCATCGCTAACCCTATTTCAGATGCAAGACCAGACAGATAAAGGCTCTCGATTAAGGGCAGACAGCGCAAGCAGCAGAGCTGGGATTTGGTCCCAGGCAGCCTGACTCCAGCCCCTGCCTTGCACTCACTGCCTGGAAAGTGTTTGGGCCACTTGGAGGCTCAGATCCTTTCCTGAGGTTGGTGATGGGAACACTATCTTCCTGCCTGGCTGGCATCACTGCCTATGTCGTCTCCTGGCACATCCACATAATGCTGCATGGTTTCTGCCTCTCCCCCTCCTCATCCCCCTTGAGGAGGCCCAGAAGAAATTACTGCCTACTTGGAATCACACAATGAGGACGGGACAGTGTGGAGACTGGAGAGTGTGGGTTTTCATGTAGCTGCTGGCCCTGCCCAGCCTCTGAACCCGACAGACCCCTCAGAGGAGCTCTCACCTTCACTTTCAGGGCAACAGGTCTGGGGCTGGTGTCTCTGGCCTCAGCAGCTGGAGCCATCTTGTCCCTGACAATCATCAGCCAGACCCCCTCCCTCCTGCCCATCTTTCTCTGCTGCGTCTTAGCCATTGTGGCCTTTTCCCTCTCCTCCCTGCTGCCGGAAACGCGAGATCAGCCCCTCTCCGACAGTCTGGACCATTCGTCACAGATGAGGTAGGTGTGGGAGCCTCCTGGGCTGTGCCAACATGAGGCCTGGCTCTGAAGCCTTTGCACAGAGAGCGTGCGGGGCATTGTCCGTCCCCACCTGTCTACCGGAGAGCCTGTGACCCGAAGGCTGCCATGTCCACAGCAGTCTCCCTGCTCCTCTGGCTGCTGCTGCCTACCTGCTCCCACCCAGCCTCTGCCAGTTCCCATCCTGCTGCCCCTCCTGACCCAGCCTGGGCCATGTCGTCTCCTTTCCTTGCCCCTGCCTGCCTGTCTGGATGGGTGCATTGCCTTTGGGCATACCCTCCAGGGGCACTCCTCCCAGAGGCTCCCTCTCCTCCCAGGGACAGGGGACTGGCTTGGAACTGACTCTGAGTACATCTCTTTTCCTGTCTGAACTCCTAGATCCTCATAAAAAACCCAGTCTTGATGAAGGACTCTGGCCTCTTGGCCCCAGCAGCCCGGGACCCCATTTGGGAACTGGGCTCCACCCAACATCTCTGTGGGCACTTCTGGCCTCTGATCTCCCAAGTGTCCCCTGGAGAAGACTTGTCATGATTGGCAGAACCATTCCTTCTGGGATTTGGGCCAATGAACATGCTCTCCCTGGACCTGAGGGGACCCGAGCACCAGTGAGGAGCAGAGGTTACCCGAGGCCCTAGAGTGTCCTCTGCTCTGTGCCACAGGAGTCACTGCCTCTGGCCTTTCTCTGCCCTCCTCCCTGCCATCTTCCTCCTGCCCTCCCTCCCTGCTCTCACTGGAACCACACATGCTAGGCACCATTCCAGGACTTGACTATCAAAGGTCAGAGATCAGCACTCCCCATCCTTGAGAAAACCATAGCTTATGGGGAGACAGATAATGCAAACAGTTACTGCTAGATGACTCTGACAGTGGGATATACAGGATCTGTAGGAACCTAACAAGGGAAGAATGTTAATTTGGGGAGTCGGAGAAAATGTCACAGCGACATCTGAGTAGGGCTTTGAAGGATGGATAGAAACTTGCCCCACTGTACAGAGAGGAAGTTCAGCGCTGCACAGGGAGAGAGGATAATGGTTATGGGCACAGGTTCCATGTGCTGCAACTTCCTAGTGTGTGCACGCAGAAGTTACCTCATACCTCTGAGGCTCAGTTTCTTCATTTGCAAAGTGGAATGAGAACAGAGTAATAACAATAGCTAAGATGAATTGAGCATTTGTTATGTGTTAGACCCTGTTCTATACATGCCTTATCTCACTCTATCCTCAAAACAATCAAATGCAAGGTAGGTCCTGTCACTATCCCCATTTTACAGATGAGAACATTGGGGCACAGAGAGGTAAGGCCATGTAGACCAGCCATCCTCTCCCATGGGTTTTTTTGAGAGGATTAAACCTACATAAAGCAGCTGGCACAGGGTCTGGCATGTAGCAAGTGCTCAGTAAATGCTAGCAGTGAAGATGGTGGACCAACTTCAAAGACAGAAAAGAGAAGGGTCTTGCAAGGGTTGGGAGATGGAGCAGGCCTGATGCTGGAGGCTCCTGGCAAAGCTCAGCTGGGGACCTGCTAGAGTGAGAAAGCCTCACCTCTTGGGAACGCAGGGTTGGGCGCTGCTGAAGGCACAAGCCGCTGCTTTTCTCAGCTTCCAGAAAGATGTGGCCCTGGACTTATCCTCTGATGGCTCTTTCCGGAATAAGGTCAAGGACATGACGACTGAGGATACATCATCTGATGATATGTCTGAGGAAGCAGCCAAGAATGTCATTCTCAATGCCCAGATCCTGAGATTGGACCCATACCCTGTCTCCAACCCTGCCTTGAAGCAATTCAATAAAGAGGAAGCAAACAGCCAGGCTCCCTGAGGGCCAGGCCCCCAGACCATCTTGGGTTGGAATTGAGTGGCCAAGTATGGGGTCGTGGATTCCAGGCCACAAATTCCAGGCCTAGTTCAGTCTGGGGGCAGGGTCAGTCATGCTCCCGGGCCAGCCCTTGACATTAAAAAAAAATGCCCCCCCCTTCTGCAGGAGCTCTGCTGTGATTCATTCCAATAAAGGTACAATGTTGGTCTTGAGATGGCTGGGTCAAAGTTGCCCATGTGTGGAGAATGCAGAGGCCCTGGCCTGGAGGAAGATGGGTTAGACAGACTCCTTAGTGTCTTTGTCTAATCGTTCAGGGACAGTGAGGAGCTCTCTGGATGGGGGCAGGGGAATAGGGAGGGCAATGTCTATGAGGGCCAGAGGTGAAGCGAGGGCAAGACTGTGCCTGCACATCAACCATACCCACTAGCCCACACATCCACTAGCACGGTGAGTTTCCACCTGAAGCACAGGCTGAGGACAGATTTCAAAGCTCCATTTTATGCACTAGTCAGGGCAGGGATGGAATGTAAAGGAACATTGAGAACTTCTCTCATTTGTCCCATTGCATAGGGCTTTCTCACCATCTTTCTGCTGATGCTGCAAATAAACATGGCCTTGGGAATTACCCAAATCGGTCCACATCCCTGGAGATGCTTTCCTGATGGCTCCACCCTAGCTGACCTCTGGCCTCCACCACTCTGAGGATAAGCCCCCGTACTCCAGCTCATACCCTAACTGCCCTGCAGGTGATTCTACCCTTCCCAGCTGGCATGGGGGCTCTTCCAGGCAGGGCCCAGGACTCCTCAACCAGACTGTGAAGTCCTTCGGTCAGGCCTTCGGCACTACCTCCTCTCTCCCTGGGAGAGGAGTCGGGGCCTGTCTTACCTCCTCCACACTTGCCTAGTTTATTGGAAGATCATGGGCTTGCAGAGAATAGCTCTGGTTCGACTCCTCATAGCCTCTGAGGGAGGAAGACAGATAAGCAAGTCAGTTCTCATGGAGCCAGGGCAGTAAAGCCATGGATCTCCCGGGCAGGTTGGAGTCCAGTGAAGCAGGGAGTGGCCTCCAGCATTCCCAGCACTCTGGCCCAGCACACTGCTTTGCGCATGTGCTCCCAAGCTTTGGGACACCAAGAAGCTGGTGTCCATGCCTTTCCCTTTCAGTGTCATTTTCTGTGCCTACTGTTCTTAACTGAGTTTCCTAGGAGGGTCTCCAAAGTGGGGTTTGAAGGGCCCAGAAACGGATCTCACAAAGTATCTGTTCATAGGACCACAGGATGCTTGAAAAGTCTCTGTTGCTCTTTCTGGCAGAGGCCCGTGTGTGGGCTGTGATGCCAACATATTAGCCTTATTTAAATACCTCTCCTCAAGTTACTTTGCCAGGAATCACCTAGTGCTATAGGGAACAGGAGGAAGAGAGGGGTCAGGACAGAAAACTGATGGGGCAGTGCGGGTGTGAAGGAGCTGGTTGTACAGGCTGTGGCTGTCAGCGAGACCAACTGCACTCCTACACGCTTTCAATTTTTCTTACGTGGCCAAGGCTTGTCAGTCAGTTCCAGCTAGGACCTACCTAGTTGTTTACTGAATCAATGGCTAATAATATTTAGAGTTTGATATTATGTATTTTACTAGACTAGACCCATGCTGTCCCATACAGCAGCCACTAACCAGATGTGGGTATCGAGGGCTTAAAATGTGCCTAGTCTAGGAGGCCGAGGTGGGCGGATCACCTGAGGTTGGGGGTTCCAGACTAGCCTGGCCAACATGGTGAAACCCCCTCTCTACTAAAAATACAAGAATTAGCTGGGCATGGTGGTGGGCGCCTGTAGTTCCAGCTACTCGGGAGGCTGAGGCAGCAGAATTAGTTGAACCCGGGAGGCGGAGCTTGCAGTGAGCCGAGATCATGCCGTTGCACTCCAGCCTGGGCAACAGAGCGACGCTCCGTCTCAAAACAAAGAACAACAACAATAACAGCAAATGTTGCTAGACTGATTTGAGATGTGCTATAACTGTGAAAAACACACTGGATTTCAAAGGCTTAGTACAACATAAAACATAAAATATCTCAATATTTTAAATATAGATCACATGTAAAAATGGCAGCATTTTGGATATATTGAGCAAATAAAACATTAAAATTAATTGCACCTATTCTTATTAATTTATTTTAATTTTACTTTAAGCTCTAGGATACATGTGCCGAACATGCAGGTTTGTTACATAGGTATACATGTGCCATGGTGGTTTGCTGCACCCATCAACCCATCATCTAGGTTGTAAGCCCTGCATGCATTAGGTATTTGTCCTAATGCTCTCCTTCCCCTTTCCTCCCATCCCCTGACAGGCCCCGGTGTGTGATGTTCCCCTTTCTGTGTCTATGTGTTCTCATTGTTCAACTCCCACTTATGAGTGAGAACATGCGGTGCTTGATTTTCTGTTCCTGTGTCAGTTTGCTGAGGATGATGGTTTCCAGCTTTATCCATTTCCCTGCAAAGGACATGAACTCATCCTTTTTTATGGCTGCATAATATTCCATGGTGTATATGAATTGGACCTATTCTTAAAAATGTTTTGAAATGTGACCACCAAAAATGTTAAAACTATACCTGACTTGCATCTGTGTCTCACATTATAGTTCTATTACACAGTACTAGACTAGAACATTCCTTTTATTGGTCTTACACATCATTCTTATCACACAGGTATCTTGGTGTAATGCCTAAAATTAAATGCCAAAATTGTATGAAATTGTATGTTGTCAATACTCTTTCTCACACATGTGATATTTTTATGATACAATAGACAGTGTTGACATGTTGGCAGGGGCCTCCCTGTGTGCAGAGAGAGAGAGAGAGAGGTCAGTAGTCTTGCAGCTTGTGATGGTACCCATGGATGCCTGTGAACTGTGAATTCTGGAGCTCTAATTTCCTGGTCACTGACTACTCGCCTTTGTGGAATTCTCATCTGTTTCTTTTAGCTGTTTATATATTTCTACCACTGTTTAAGCATTGGCCTAAATGTGGCAGCAGCCTCTTGTTCTAGGTTATCCCCTTTCATCCCCATCCTTGACATGGGATGCTGCTAACAATTTACCAAAGGCCTTGAGGTCATGTTGAGGGGATGCACAGGATGAGTGTGAAGCAGCTTGGTACAGGATGAGGCCCCCAGGCCGTGAGTAGAAAACTCAGCCCCCCATGAATGCAAGCCCCAAGCCCAAAAACAAACCTAAACACTTGTGAATTCTGTAAGGCCTTAGCAGAAGCAAACACTAAAGCAATCCACAACAAGGTTGCCACAGTAACTCAAGACTTAGAGGGCTTCTAAGGAAGATGAATCTCAATGAAATGAACTTGTAAGTAAAAATTACTGAGCACATGAAGAAATAAAATGGCATAAAAACAGAAGGAATACACTGGAGGGTTTGCCATCAATGAACTAGTGGTGAGAGTGCTCTTTCTGAAAAGACTTTGTTTAAAACATTCAGAGATAAAGTCACATAACTCCTAAGAAAAAAACTTGGAAAATGACACCCATAAATCCTAGAAATGAACACTATAGTGGCTGAATTAAAGAACACAATAGAGAAGTAAAATCAGAATAAGATACTGCCCAAGAAGGAGTGAGTGGCTCGATTATTTTCTTTAATTATTAAATATAACTCCCCTGTCTCTATTAATGCTTTTTGCTATAAGTTTTCTTTCACCTGACGTTCTTACAGTAATCTTTTAAACTTTTTAAGTGAAGAATAACATATGTAGAAGTGCATAAATCATTTAATGTGTTTTTGTTTATTTGTTTTTAGAGACAGGGTCTCGATCTCATTCCCAAGCCAAAATGCGGTGGTGCAATCATAGCTCACTGCATCCTCGATTTCCTGGGCTCCAGTGATCCTCCTGCCTCAGCCTCCCAAAGTGCTAGGATTACAGGTGTGAGCCACCATGCCCAGCCCTGTTTTTTTGAATATCACAAAGCACATACTGGGTACACATTGCCCTTATAAAGAAACAGAAAATTATCAGCATCCCAAAGCTCCCTCCTTCCTCTCTCAGTCACCACCTCCCCTTCCTTCAGGGTAATTACTCATTTCTGACAATATAGGTTACTTCTATTTGTTTTTGAACTTTATAAGAGCAGTCACAGTTTGAACTCTTGCTTCTTTCACTCAACTCTGAGATTCATCCATCATAGCTCACTGCAGCCTCAAACTCCTGAGCTCAAACAATCCTCCTGCCTCAGCCTCCAGAGTAGCTGGGGCTACAGGCACATGCCACCATATCTGGTTAATTAAAAAAAAAAAATTGGAGGCTGGGCACAGTGGCTCATGCCTGTAATCTCAGCACTTTGGGAGGCGGTGGGTGGATCACTTGAGGTCAGGAGTTCAAGACCAACTTGGCCAACATGGAGAAACCCCATCTCTACTAAAAATACAAAAATTAGCCTGGCATGGTGATGCGTGCCTGTAATCCCAGCTACCTGGGAGGCTGAGGTGAGAGGATGGCTTGAAACTGGGAGGCAGAGGTTGCAGTGAGCTGAGATGGTGCCACTACACCCCAGCCTGGGTGACAGAGTGAAACTCCATCTCAAATTATTTTGTTTTTTTTCCAGATCTTGCTATGTCGCCCTAGCTGGTCTTGAACTCCTGATCTCAAGTGATCTGGCCACCTCAGTCTCCCAAGCAGCTGAGGTTACAGGTGCAAGCCACCATGCCCAGCAAGTTGTTTGTTTTTATGCTATATTCTGTTGTATGAATGGGCCACAGGTTATTCATCCATATCCAAAGTGATAAACCTTTGGTGCTTTCCAAATGGTGAAAATGTGCTATGATGAATAATGCCTGTGTGAACCTTCTTTTAACTATATCCTGGAGCACAGACACTTTGATTTCTCTAGGGTCTTTACCTGGGAGCAAGAATGCTGAGTCAGGGAGAATACATCTCTCAACTTTACTAGATATGCCAAGCCGTTATCCTAAGTGGCGTTTCAGTGTACACTTTTAAAAAGCAGGGTAGAAGACTTCATGCTTGTCACATCTTTGATAATACTTGATTTTTTCAGATGTAAGTTTTACCCAATCTATGGCTGTGTAGTGATATATCTTGAGTTTAAATTTGCATTTCTCCCCTTCCTAAGGAGGTTGAGCACTTTTTCATAAATGCATTGGCCACTTGGATTTTCTGTTCTGTGAAGTACCTAGTCAAGTCTTTCACCCATTTTTGTTTTATGGATCTTGTTGTTGTTGTTGTTGTTGTTGTGAGACAGAGTCTTGCTCTGTCACCCAAGTTAGAGTACAGTGGCACGATCTTGGCTCACTGCAACCTCCGCCTCCTGGGCTCAAGTGATCCTCCCACTTTAGCCTCCCAAGTAGCTGGGATCACAAGCATGCCACCACCACACTTGACTAATTTTTGTGTTTTTAGTAGAGACAGAGTTTCACCATATTGGCCAGGCTGGTCTCAAACTTCTGGCCTCAGGTGATCCGCCCACCTCGGACTCCCAAAGTGCTGGGATTACAGGTGTGAGCCACCAAGCCTAGCCCCATTTTTGTATTGAGTTGTCCATTCTTGTCCTTAGAGATTCATTGGAGTGCCTTATGTATTCTTCCCATGAGTCCATTATCATCTTATCTGTTTTGCAAACATCTTGCCCTCCTTTGGTTTGCCTTTTCACTTAATTTTTTTTTGCCTTTCATATTTACATATCTAATCTGCCTGAGACTGGTTTTTTTGTGTGCATGTATGATGTGAAGAAGGCTTTCATCTTCATTTTTTTTTAATATGGATGCCTGATTTTTCCAGGATCCTTTGTTGGAAAGATGTTCTTTCCCCCATGTGGGGAGCCAAATTCACATTCCCATGCATTGGCAAAGCCTGCAGACAGGGAAGTAGGTGGGATGGCAAAGACCCCCACCGAAGATCCTGTTATGGATACCTTCCTGTTCTTACCAGATCAGTGAAGTGCTGTGAATGGCTTCTCATAGTTAATAGTTAGCACAGGGCAGACTGCAGAGGCCGCATCAAAGGAAGACAAAAATAGTTATTGTGTAAACTTTTGACCCCTGGCATGTATAAAAACACTGAATAAACCAGAGCTGTTGGCGCTTCCCTATCAGGGGACCATCCCTCCTAATCCCGCTTTTCTGTGTCTTTCTTTCACCATTCTTCTCACTACTTCTCGGTGCATCCCTGAATAACCCCTGCGGCCGGACCGCAAGACCCCCACTTGTCTCAGTGCCATCGTAAATCAAGTGACTGTACATGTGGGTTTGGTTCTGGTTCTCTGTTCTGTTTCAGTCACCTGGCCATTCTTCTACCAATACCACACTTTCTTAAGGACTCTAGTGTGTTAACCTCTTGGTATCTAGTTAAGCAAGTTCTCTCATGTTGTTTTTTCATTAAGACGGTCTTGGCTTTTCTTGGCTCTTTGCATTTCCATTTAAATCTTAGAATCAGCTTGTTAAGTTCCACAACAACAAATCATGTGATGGAATTTTGATCAGAGTTGTGGTGACTCTATAGGACAGTTTGCAATATTGAGTCTTCCCAACCAACAACATGTTATATAGTCTCTACATTTATTTGTCTTCTCCAAAGTCCAATGGTAAACTTTTAGTTTATAGTTTTCTCATTAGAGCCCGTGTATGTTTTTACTTATGTATGGGTACTTTATATTTTTAAGCTTTTGTAAATACTGTCTTTTGTTTTTGTTTTCTTAATTTCATTTTCCATTAATTGCTGGTATTGAGAATTGTAATTTCGTATGTTGATTTTTATATCCACAGCCTTGTTAAATAGTGTCTCTTCCTTTCCGACGTTTGTCTTATATTTCTCTTCCTTGCTTTGCTGTACTAGCTAGTTCTTCCAGTACAACATGGAAAAGAAGTGATGTGCATAGGCATTCTTTTCTTGACTCTGATTTTAAAGGGAAATCTTTCACCATTTCAACACTGCATGATGTTTTTTGTAAGTTTATTGTGTTGTACATAGCCATGATCAGATTAAGGAAGTGTTTTACTATTTCTGTATTTCCAGGAGTTTTTCTTCTCCTTTTGATATTAAATTGTATCAAATATTGCCGTTTTGGAAAACAGCCTCCTCCATCCCAGGGGGCTGTTCTAGAGTAGCTGGAGACCTGAGGTGCCAGGTTATCCCCTCTCCAGTTTCCACCCCACCACCCTAGTCTGTGACCTGGTACAGCCCCCTCCCCAGCAGACCTGTTCCTCAGCCCTGGGCCATGTTTATTCCATAGCTGCGGGCTGGGGCTGAGGGATGGGGCAGAGCCTCAGAGCTGATGAGGGGACAGGTATCTCTAGTCATCATAAGACTCTTGGCCCCAGAACAGGGTACAGACCTTCTTGCCAAGCACATCTTGCACCACCAACGTGGACTTGTGTAGCTTACTGCTCCTATAGGTAGCAGGTTAGGAATGGCCCTGGGCAGGATGTCCAGGCTCTGTGGGCAGTGCGGGGGACTCTGGGAGGGGCTGTAACTGGCAGTGAAGAAAACCTACAAGGTAATGGAGGTTGGGGGTGCATTGGTGGGTCACACCTCCAGCAGCCCACTGTTTGGAGAGACCTTGAAGGTCACCGTGTCTTTGGCCAGCTCCAAGAAGAAGGGAGGACAAACATGAGCACAGGTGGCCCCATGTACCACCACAGGAAGACTTCACCCATTCACCCACCCCCAGGCTTGCCTGCATCTCAGGTCTGCACCTCTGGTCTTGCTCAGCACCACAGGGCAGGGCAACTCTGGGATCACATGGGAATGGGGGGCTGGCTGCTCTGCAGGAATTCCAAATGGTGCCAGCCCTGGGGAGCCACCTCACAGGGACATGATACATGAGCTCCACAATGGTTTAAACATTTGTCTTTTCCAAAACTCATGGTGAAATTAAATCTCCAATGTGGTGGTATTGAGAGCTGGGCCTTTAAGAGATGATTAGGTCATGGAGGCTCTGCCTTCATGAATAAATTAATCCATTCATGGATTAATGGATTAACAGGTTATTTTGGGAGTGGGAAAGCTGGCTTTATAAGAAGAGGAAGAGAGACCTGAGCTAGAACACTTTTCTCCCTCACCATGCGATGCCCTGTGTCCACTCAGGCAAACAGCCCCCACCAGCAAGAAGGCCCTTACCAAATGCAGCCCCTCGGCCTTGGACTGCTCATTCTCCATAACTGTAAGAAACAAATTATTTTTTAAATAAATTACCCACTTTCAGGTATTCTAAGCAACAGAAAATGGACTAAGACAAGATCCTTCCTGGGGGGGTCGTCTTCTCTCCAGTTTCTGTGGCCCAGTAACTTCGGCAGCTGCTCAGGTGCATCAGGTAGACCTCCCAGATTTGTTGCTGGCTCACAAAGCAGGTCCTAAAGTCCACCCAGCTGATGGAGAGCTGCAGCTCAGGCACAGTCACTATGGCCTGCAGGAGCAGCAACTGTGGGAGACCAGGAAACCTTGTCCATTCTGGGTGGGCTCTGAGCCAAGGCCTCTGGGACACAGGGGACCCTGCTGACCCCAAGTGCTGATGCTCTTGAAGAGAACAGGGAAAGTGCCCAACAGGTGGCAGGGGGCTGGTGCTACCTTTAAAGGCCAGGGCTGCTGGTGGGAGTCTGTGCAAGGAAAGGGCCAGGATGATGTGCCATCTACTCCCCCTGCCATCCCTGCCTCCCTCACTCCCCCCAAGCTCTGCTCCCTGCTCCCTGGTCAATTGAGCTGCCCTCCTCTTCCTCCTTTCTCCTCCATGGGGCCCACAGGGCTCAACCTTCAGCTCCTCTCAGGCCCTAAGCCACCTGGCCCCATCCCTCAGCCTCATGCCTTATCTGTGCCCTGCCTCTTCTAGCTCCTGGCAGTCCCTACATCACCCTCAGGCACCTCAGGCATGCACAACCTCATCACCTCAGCCCCAGCTTCTCAGCCCTAGCAGCTGCTTAGGTGCCAGGCTGGAGAGCCCGAGCTCCATTGCTCAGCCTCTTGCTTCTGGCCTCTCTGGAGTCCTTCTGGAAAAGTACCCACATGTAACTGTTGCATCTGGAGATCTTGTTGTTTCAAAAACTTCCAGAAAGAAGCTCAGCCCCTGGAGAAAAACGAAAATCGCTTGGATCCAGAGATACTTGAGGTGGAGATGAATTTTGATGAACACTCCTCATTATCATACTAAAAACCCCACCCACCCAGAGGGGAGCTTATTTGCCATTTTCTATACATGCTATGTATGTAGAAGCATGATTGGTGACTGCACCTGCACTGCCTTTACATACAATGACTCAGCTAACCTACCTAATAAAAGCCCTGTTTTCACCATTATTTGGGGAGGCATTGCTCTTGGGTGCTATCCCTGGCATCCTCCTTAATTGTTGCAAGTAATAAAGTCCCCTTGTTAAACCCTCCTTGATTGTGGTCATTGGACTGTCAACTGCCAAGTGACCAAACCCATCCATTGTGTTACAGTCCAATGGGTTATTCTTGATCACTGCACAGAAAAGCCAATATATCAAGACAGCAGGATTGCAGCAGAGAAAGAGTTTAATTATTGCAAGATGGCCAAACAGAAGGGTGAGAGATATGTCTCAAATCTGCCTCCCTAAGAGCTCAGAGGCTAGGGCTTTAAAGCATAATTAGGCTGGCAGGGGGATAGAGAATGGGTCCTACTGACGCCGGGCGCGGTGGCTCACGCCTGTAATCCCAGCACTTTGGGAGGCCGAGGCGGGCGGATCACGACGTCAGGAGGTCGAGACCATCCTGGCTAACACGGTGAAACCCCGTCTCTACTAAAAATACAAAAAAATTAGCCGGGCGAGGTGGCGGGCGCCTATAGTCCCAGCTACTCGGGAGGCTGAGGCAGGAGAATGGCGTGAACCCCGGGGGGCGGAGCCTGCAGTGAGCCGAGATCGCGCCACTGCACTCCAGCCTGGGTGAAAGAGCGAGACTCCTTCTCAAAAAAAAAAAAAAAAAAAAAAAGAGAATGGGTCCTACTGATTGGTTGGGGATGAAACCATAAGAGTGTCCAAACTGTCTTCACATGCTGAGTCATTTTCTGGGTTGGGGGTCATAGGACTGGTTGAGTCAGCTCCTTGGTATTAGTCATGGGTCTAGGTGGTATCATTTGGTTTGCCTGAATGCAAAAGTCAGAAAAATATCTCAAAGACCAATCTTAGGTTTTAACAATAGTGATGTTATCTATAGGAGCAATTGGGGAAGTTATAAATCTTTTGGCCTCCAGCTACACGACTCCTGAGCAGTAAGCAAACTGGGGAGCAATGGCTGGCTATCACTTTACTATGCTTAGAGCTTAGCAGGATTCAGGCCACTACCATAACTCTAACCTCGTGGTCTTTCATTAGTTTTACAAAGGTGGATTTGGTCCCCAAACAAGGAGGAGGTTAGTTTTGAGAAGGGGCTATTATCATTCTTGCTTTAAAGTTAAACTATAAGGCCAGGCACAGTGGCTCACTTGTAATCCCAGCATTTTGGGAGGCTGAGGCAGGAAAATGGTGTGAACCCGGGAGGCGGAGCTTGCAGTGAGCCGAGGTCCCGCCACTGCACTCCAGCCTGGGTGACAGAGTGAGACTCCACCTCAAAAAAAAAAAAAAAAGAAAAAAAAGAAAAACTATATTCCTCTCATAGTTAGCTTGGTCTATGCCCAGGAATGAACGAGGACAGTTAGCCTATGAGGTCACAGCCAGGATGGAGTCAGCTTTGTTAGATTTCTCTCACTGTCATAATCTTCATAAAGGTCATTTCAGCTGTGTGGGCAACACTCCCCTGGGCCACTCCTTCATACTCCTCATCTGCAGCCCCACCTTAGCCTCCACACCACAGCCTAGTGACCTTCTGGCCTATGGTGCTCATTCCTTACAACTGTCTCAGGTACTCTCACTGTTTCCACCCATCAGGCATTCCCTGAGCCCATCAATGTGTTTCCCTTCTCCTTTGATTAAAGAGTATACAGGCTTCACATGCCACCTCCTGCAGGGAGTCTTCCCTGATTTGCCACTCTGGCCCCTCACCCAGCTTTGGGCTCATGAGGTAGGTAAGGGTGGATGGCCCTCATCTCTCTGCACACAGGGCCTCTTCTAGGGGAGACTGAGCCCCAGGACAGGGGCAGAGGCTCCTTATTTCTGAAGGCCCTGCCAGGTCTTTCCTCCTCTGGCCCCAGCAGAACAGAAACCAGCCCACTTTGGCCCTCCTCTTCATGTGGGTGGGCCTTGGGTGGGCCTGAGTGGTCTGGTTGGTGTGTTCCAGGAGCAGGTTCTGAGTAAACATCATCTCTCTCTCTCCACTCGCGCTCTGCTGAATGTCCACCCCAGGCAGCATCTGGATGGCTGGGAGCTTCTGACAGGAGAGCAGCTCCAGGGAGAGCGAGAAGGACATGTTCACCTGAGCAGATGTGGACATGGTTTCAACTCCGGCTGCAGAGGGCAGGTGGCTGCTTCCTTACCTGGAGCTCCATCCTCCTTCCCTCCCAAGCCCAGCCCCTGCAGGCCCGGACTGGCGCCCAGCCTTGCCCAGCCAACAGCCCAGCAGCTCCCCAACCTGGTGCTTTCATTCCACAAGTGACGCTCAGCACCTACTCTGCCCAGCACCCAGCTAGTGCCAGGGATGAGCCGCACCTGCCCTCAGGGATCACAAACTAGAGGAGAGGGGACATGAACAAACCACCCTTTACCATCTTGAATGCCCAGGGCTCTGATTAGGCTCAGAGGTCCCCATGCTGAGGACAGCAAGGAGCCTCTGACTGGTTTTAAGCAGGTGCACATCCAAGTCAGCTTTGCCTTGCACTGTGGTCCCTGGCTCTGTGGAGAGGGGGGCTACAGAAGCACACATAGGTGTGAGGTTGCCAGAATGGAGGCTAAGATTGTAACTGAGGCTGAACAGGATGGAGCTTGGACTCCTGGCTCCCAGACACAGGCCTGCAGATCTGGCTCAACCCAAGGTACCTATTGGAAATACAGGGTTAAGGGCAAGTCAGTTAAACCCTGTATTAAGACCTTAGATTTGACTGTGCCTCCAGGGCCCTTTCAACTAGACTGTGATAGTTTAATAGAAGCTTCTGTGGTATTGTTCTATATCAATGTTGTTTAATACGGTAGCCACTAGCCACATGTGGCTATTGAACACTTAAAATGTGGATAATATGACTGAGGAGTTGAATTTTAAAATTTATTTAGATTAAGTTTAATTTAAGTGGCCACACGTGGCTAGTGGCTACTGTAATGCAAGGTCCCACCCGGACATAGTGAATCAGAAACTCTAGAGTGGGGCCTGGAAATCTGTGTTTTAACAAGGTGATCCTGATAAGGCTCAAGTTTGAGACTCACTAAGTTAGAGTTTAATAACAAGGAGATAAATGTAACACCTCCACAAGATTTGGAGATTTTGAAATATTTCTAAGCAATGCTGGGTCTAAGAGGAAATTGCTATAGAAATTAGAAAATATTTAGAACTGAATGATAACAAAATGATTGTGTACCAAATTTGTGGATTACAGCTAAAACAATACTAAGAAGTCAAACTTAGTCTTAATGATTATATTAACAAAGAAAAAAGCTGAAAATTAATGAGCTAGGTATTTTAGTTTAAGAAGTTAGAATAGCTAAATATGCTCATCAAACATGTAAAAATGAAATGATAAAGATAAGTGCAGAGATCAGTGAAATAGAAAACAAAAATGTAATACAGGAGATAAAGAAGGCTGAAAGTTTATTACTTGAGAAGATTAATTATATGGACCTGCCAATATTAATTCTTTTTTAAAAATGAGAAGGTACAAATGAATAATATTAGCAATTAAAAGGGAAAGTGGTTGCTCAAAATGTCAAACATAATTATTCTATGGTCCAGCAATTCCACTCCTAGGTATATACCCAAGAGAAATAAAAACCGATGTCCACACAAAAACTTGTACATGAATGTTCATAGCAGCATTATTCACAATAGCAAAAAATTAAAACAACTCAAATGTTCATCAACTGACGAATGGATAAATAAAATGTGCTATATCCATACAATAGAATATTTTTGGCAAAAAAAAGGAAAGACATACTAACACATTCTGTAATACGGATGAATCTTGAAAGCATCATGTTAAGTTAAATATACCAACCACAAAAGACCACATATTGTATGATTCCATTTATTTGAAATGCCCAGAATAGGCAAATCCGTAGAGATAGAAAGTAGATTAATGGTTCCCAGGTACTGGGCTTTGGTAATAATAAGAATGACTCTATGGGGTATGGAGATTCTTCTGGGGGTGATGAATATGTTCTAAAATTGGTTGTGATGATAGTTGCACAATTCTGTGAATACACCAAAAATAATTGAATTATTTGGTGTATTAACGCTATAAATAGGTTAATTATGTGGCATGTGACATATGTTAATAAGGATATTAGTTTTGTTGTTTTGTTTTGTTTGTGAGACAGGGTCTTGCCCTAAAGTGCACTGGCATGATCACAGCTCACTGTAGCCTCAACCTCCCGGGTTCAGGCGATCCTCCCTCCTCGGCCTCCCAATAGCTGGGACTACAGGCACACACCATCAGACCTAGTTAATTTAACATTTTTTTTTTTTTTTTTCAGTAGAGACAGGGTTTCCCTATGGTGCCCAGGCTGGTCTCTAACTCCTGGACTCAAGTGATTCTCCTGTTTTGGCCTCCTGAAGTGCTGGGATTACAGTCATGAGCCACCACACCTGGCCTGGACGTTAGTTTTAAATAAAGAAAACGTAGGAGTCAGAGGGTGGAGAAGTGGAGAGTAAGGTATTCTCTCTGCAATGGTGTAGGAGTGCAAATTGTGCAACATTTCTGGATGGGAGTTTGGAAATATGTTTGAATAGTTAAGATTTGTATACCCTTTGACCCATAATCCTCCTTTGACTATTTACCTGAATAATTACCCAAATATAAAAATATGCATGCACTGCTGCTATAAAGACACATGAACACGTATGTTTATTGCGGCACTATTCACAATAGCAAAGAGTTGGAACCAACCCAAATGTCCAACAACGATAGACTGGATTAAGAAAATGTGGCACATATACACCATGGAATACTATGCAGCCATAAAAAATGATGAGTTCGTGTCCTTTGTAGGGACATGGATGAAACTGGAAAACATCATTCTCAGTAAACTATCACAAGGACAAAAAACCAAACACCGCATGTTCTCACTCATAGGTGGGAATTGAACAATGAGAACTCATGGACACAGGAAGGGGAACATCACGCTCCGGGGACTGTTGTGGGGTGGGGGGAGGGGGGAGGGACAGCATTAGGAGATACACCTAATGCTAAATGACGAGTTAATGGGTGCAGGAAATCAACATGGCACATGGATACATATGTAACAAACCTGCACATTGTGCACATGTACCCTAAAACCCTAAAGTATAATAAAAAAAAAAAAATATGCATGCACAAAGGTGTTCATTATTGCTTTGTTACAGTAAAAATAAAGAAAAATTG
The DNA here is from genome assembly GCF_028878055.3 of Symphalangus syndactylus. NCBI lineage: Eukaryota > Metazoa > Chordata > Mammalia > Primates > Hylobatidae > Symphalangus > Symphalangus syndactylus. Next base: position 122,608,275 of record NC_072423.2, on the reverse strand, counting down.
AAAGTAACTTTGTCATTGCTAGGAGGCACTATTGTTTAGATGAAGTAATCAGTATGATTACTCCATTATGCGCTCTCTGGAGGATCCTGGGGAAAGTCATTCCTTGCCTCTTCCTGCTTCTGGTGGTTGCCAGCAATCCTTGGGGTTCCTTAGTTTGCAGATGCAAAACTCTAGTCTCTGCTTCCGTCTTCACATGGCCTTCCCCCATGTGTCTGTGTCCAAATTTTCCTCTTCTTCTTCTTTTTTTTTTTTTTTTTTTGAGACAGAGTTTCGCTCTTGTTGCCCAGGCTGGAGTGCAATGGCAGGATCTCGGCTCACTGCAACCTCCGCCTTCCGGGTTCAAGTGATTCTCCTGCCTCAGCCTCCCAAGTAGCTGGGATTACAGGCATGTGCCATCATGCCCAGCTAATTTTGTGTTTTTAGTAGAGATGGGGTTTCTCCATGTTGGTCAGGCTGGTCTCAAACTCCCGACCTCAGGTGATCCACCCACCTCGGCCTCCCAAAGTGCTAGGGTTACAGGTGTGAGCCACCATGCCCGCCCAATTTTCCTCTTCTTATAAGGACACTGGTCATTGGATTGGAGCCCCCCAATCCGGTACGACATCATGTTAACTTGATTACACTTGCAAAGACTCTATTTCCAAGTAAGTCACGCTCCCAGATACTGGGAGTTAGGACTTGAGCACATCTTTCTGGGATACACAGTTCTACTCACTACATGGGGTTAATTTACTTTCACTCTTTAATGAAAGCATTCAAGAATATACATTTACCTTTGAGGATATCTTAAAGGTTCTGATAAGGATGTTTTCATTTTCCTGCTTTCTAAGTAGTGTGTTGTAGTATTATTGCCTTTTTGAGCCATTAATTATTTACGAGAATGATTTAAAGGCTCTAAGCAGCTTGAGATTCCTTCAATTATTATTGTTTATTTTCTTTTTCTTTATTCTTTTAGTTCACAAAAATTCAATAATATAGAATACATTAAAATGCAAAAGTCATCCCCTAACCAATAGTTTCTAAATCCCACTCCCACAGATCATTGTTATTGATAACTTGGAGGCTATCTTTGCAAACCATTCTTTCATGTATACAGAAGTACTTGGCTTAGGGACAGTGGGAGGGGGGTGAGGGATGAGGAATTACCTAATGATAATGTACACTCTTCAGGTGATGATTACACTAAGAGCCCAGACTTAATCACCACTCAATACATTCACGTCACAAAACTGCACTTGTACACCTTCAATTTATTTTAAAAAACAAAACAAAACAAAAGAAGTACTTGGCTGAATTATGTGCTTCAAATACTCATGGAGCGGGAGAAGGGCAGATCCCAAGGAGTGAATGCAGTAAAACTAGGAAAAAATGGAAGATATTCACATCTAATTTTCCTAAACCAAATTTGCTCCTAAAGTGAGTACAAACAAATTAACAGCAGATATATTCACACTTTGGTGAAAATAAAAACTTTTCTCCTCAAAGCTCTTTGGAATCTGTTTGCTTAAATATCAAAGTCCATCAAACTTTTCTCCAGATACAAACCCAAACTCAGCTTTTAAAAATTTTAACCTCAGCAGCCTGAGTTACTTATTTAACTGGAGGCAGACCTACCCCCACCCTCAAACATTTGCCCTGCTATGGGTTGTAGTTCAAAACATTTATTTTCACTTGGAAGAGCGTCCCACTGATCTTACAAAGGATTTTACTGACTCTGGTATAGAAAGGACAGAGGAAATGTTCATTTCCAACATATCACAAGATGAAATCTTTTATATGTGTGCATGTTATAGAATTTCAGATATATACAATCAATTAGTGAATCTGAATTAAAATTGATTTATCTAATTCATTCCTAATTTCAGATTTTTTATGATTTATTTATTTTTATTTCATTTTTTAGAGGTGAGGTCTCACTATATTGTCCAGAGTGGTCTCGAACTCCTGGGTTCAAGCAATCCTCCCATATCTACCTCCCAAAGTGCTGGGATTACAGGTATGAGCCACCATGCCTGCCCTCTGATTATTTTTAATTCAGTAATTTTATCTTTGTCTTGGAAGTAGGAGGGATAAAATTTAAGCTACTAATATACTGCCAACTTTTTACTTTTAAAATTACTCATTCTGGCCCATCATGGTGGCTCACGCCTGTAATCCCAGCAATTTGGGAGGCTGAGGTGGGTGGATCATTTGAGGTCAGGAGTTCGAGACCAGCCTGCTCAACATGGTGAAACTCCATCTCTACTAAAAATACAAAAATTAGCCAGGTGGTAGTGGTGTCCGCCTCTAATCCCAGCTACTCGGAAGGCTGAGGCAGGAGAATCACTTGAGCCTGGGAGGCCGAGGTTGCGGTGAGCCAAGATCGTGCCACTGCACTCCAGTCTGGGCAACAGAGTGAGATCCTGTCTCAAAAAAATAAGTAAAAACAAATAAGATAAAATTACTCATTCTGAAAAATATATACAAGCCTGAGTGGTTTCGATAGTTGTCGACATTAATGAATGCAGATTTAGGAATGTGTGAGCTAAAAGCAACTAACCTGCAATTAATAGAATAAAGCATAATGAAGAATTAACAGAATAAAGCATACTGGAATTTAACAATAATACATCTTTATGAAGAAAGCACATTTTCTTAAGGACCTTTGCCAATATAAAGTTTTACTTTGAGAAAAATTCGTGTTTCACATGGCTACAAACCTCAAAGAAATGTTCTGATGTTGTTTCACTGGAGACCAGTGTATAAGAATTGGATTGATGTTTGTCTCTTTTTTCTTATTTTGCAATACGTTTTCATTATCATATTTACTAAATAAAAAGTTTTTTCTTTCTCTGAAAAGCTTACACCTAGTGCTTATCATTGAATTCATTTTCACTGATTTCTGTTATGATGGTAATTTATTCAGCTGAAAAATGCCTAGATTCAAAGAAAATTCAATAATGCAAAATTCAAAGATCTTGCTAATAGAAAAAAATGTGGGCTAATGTCTTTGTAGAAAAAAATATAGGATTATATATTTGTAGACTGAGGGTGGGGAAGCACTTCTTAAGATCAAATAACTTGGACAATAAGGCAAAAAATGGATGGATTTTATTATATTCAAATTAAAGATTTCCAGTCAACGAAAGGTTAGTTGGATCAAGTTAAGAGATAAATGACATATTGGGAGAAGATAGTTGCAACATCTAAAATGAACAGGGGGTTTATATCTTGAAGCATCCAGAAATTCCTACAAATCCACAAGAAAGAGACAAAAATATTCAACTGAGAAATGAGCAAAGGATAAGTATGGAATTCGCTGAATGAGAAATCCTGAGTGGCCAATGAGTCTATATGAAGAAATGCTCCAATTCATCCATAATGAGAAAAAACACAAATTACAACAGTAAGGGAAATCACTTCTCATCTATTAAACCGGCAAAAAATTAGAAGGATGGAAATGCCAAGTGCTAAATATAGGGGGTAGGGATGGGGTAGTCTCATGGATTCCAGGCGGGAGCGTTGACTGGCACAGCCATTCTCAGGAGTACTCCAGCATTCTCTGGTCCAATCAGTCATGCACACATCGTATAAATTCTACTCTCAGACATAAAGCCCAGAAACATTCTCTCACACAGGTCCCTACGGCCATGGGGGAGGGCGTTCCATGCAATGCTGTTTGCACTGAACTGGACTCCACCCAGGTGTCGCTCACTGGGGGTCTGGATAATAAAATGTGGTGTTGGCTCACTAACGAATATGATCAACTAGACCAGGCGTTCCCAAACATTCTTACTTGATGCACCAATGTCTTCACGGTGTTCCTAGGCCAAAAGAAATGGCTAACAGCTCTAGCTAGCCATTCTGCTCTGTTATTAAGTAGATGGTCCAAACAGTTTAATAAGTATTTATGTCCCAACACACTAGTACCTGTTTGAAGAAATTTATACACATACATTGGAGGAAAAAATAATATTTCATTCTTAAATAACCAGAATTATTTACTGAGGGGATGTGATGTGTGTGCCTGTTGGACACCGTGTGGCTTCTCAAATGTTGGGGTCAGATTGGACACTGTGCCCTTATTTTGTTTCCCCTTGATTTTCATGCAGTATCTGCTTGTCACTGCAACTGCTGAAAATACAGCTTTGCAAAAATAAGATGTCATGGAAAGGAATGTAGCAGTCTAATGCTGGAACTGTGAAGTACCTCAAGTTAGTGGTTCACGTGATGCCTGACAGATGTTTTGCATCACTGTGTTTCCCACCAAAATGGAAAGTATCCCAAAGCACCTTTATGGGCTCCCTGCAGCTACCCAGAGCACGTTGGTGCAGTTTGGGAACCACAGGATTAGATATGTACATGAATATTAATAAATCTTCAAAACGGTGCTGAATTTTAAAAGTACTTAAACTGTTAGGGGCTGAATGTTTGTGTCTCTCCAAAATTCACTGAAGTCCTAACCCCCAATGTGATGGTATTAGGAGATGGTGTCTTTGGGAGGTAATTAGATCTAGATTAGGTCAGGAGGGTGGGGACCTCATGATGAGATTATTAAATTTTAATAAGAGGAAAAGATGAGACAGCTTTCCCTCTCCCCACATGCATACTAGGAGATAAGGCTGTATGTGAGCATACATTAAGAAGGCTGCTGTCTACAAGGCAATAAAAGAGCCCTCACCAGGAACTGAATTTGCTAGCCCCTTGTAGAATTCCCAGCCTCCAGAACTGTGGGAAATAAATACCTGTCGTTTAAGCCATCAATCTGTGGCAATTTGTGAAAGCAGCTCAGGCTAAAAAACACAAAGTAAGGTCTATGGGCCTGCTCTTGCTGTTTCGATGACCTGCCCTCTTTACTGCTAAGCCTGAGGGAGAGGCTCCTAGGCAGCACTTGACCCTGTCAAAAGCCCCACCTCCCAGGAAGGTTCTAGTGCAGGAGTGTCCAATCTTTTCACTTCCCTGGGCCACATTGGGCCACACATAAAATATACCAATGATAGCTGATGAGCTAAAATAAAAATCCCCCCCCAAAATCTTATAATGTTTTAAGAAAGTTTACTGATTTGTGTTGGGCTGCATTCAAAGCCATCCTGGGCCACATGCAGCCCATGGGCTGCAGGCTGGACAAGCTCAGTCTAGTGAATTCCACTATTACGCCCCTCTCATGATCTCTTTCTGTGTCTTTGATAGCCTTCACAGCTCCCTATGTGAGTTCATCTGTCCACTCTGAGCCCTTTCTGTGCAATCTAACCCACTCTTATTGGGAGCTGACATCTGCTGTCGAAAGACAAAATTACAACAAATTTAGTTTAAAGATCCTAAATGGATTTTATTTGTGATTCTAGAATTGGGCAACACCTCATTCTGTACAAAAGGAGTGTTCCAATGATCTGAGCAAAGGACGTAAAACTGCCCGACAGGTTCACCTTGCCCACTGCCTAGACGGAGCCAATTTATCAAGACAGGGGGACTGCAATAGAGAAAGAGTAATTCACATAGAGCCAGCTGTGTAGGAGACCAGAGTTTTATTATTACTCAAATCGGTCTCCCAGAGCATTTGGGAATCAGAGTTTTTAAGGATAATTTGGTGGGTGGGTGGAGGCCAGTGAGTTGGGAGTGCTGATTGGTTGGGTCGGAAATGAACTCATAGGAATTTGAAGCTATCTTCTTGTACTGAGTCAGTTCCTGGGTGGGGGCCACAAGATCAGATGAACCAGTTTATGGAGCTGAGTGGTACCAGCTGATCCATCAAGTGCAGGGTCTCTAAAATATCTCAAGCACTGATCTTAGGTTTTACAACAGTGATGTTATCCCCAGGAGCAATTTGGTGATGGTCAGAATCTTGTAGTCTTCAGCTGTATGACTCCTAAACCTTAATTTCTAATCTTGTGGCTAATTTGTTAGTCCTACAAAGGTAGTCTAGTCACAGGCAAGAAGCAGATTTGTTTTGGGAAAGGGCTGTTAACATCTTTGTTTTAAACTATAAAGTAAGTTCCTCCCAAAGTTAGTTCTGCCTATGCCCAGGAATGAGCAATGACAGCTCGGAAGCTAGAAGCAAGATGGAATTGGTTAAGTCAGATCTCTTTCACTGTCTCAGTTATAATTTTGCAATGGCAGTTTCATTAGGCCAAGTTAATTAACTTCTCTACACCTCAGTTTCTCACTCTGTAAAATGAAGATGGTAAGTTATACAAAGTTCAAAGTGAGTTTATACTGGTAGACATCAGAATAGTGATTGCCTTGGGAGTTAATGATTGGGAAGGGTCATGAATGAAACTTCTGGAGTGGTGGAAATGTTCTGTTTTGATCTCAGTGTTTATATGGGTATATACATACATTTTTAAAAAGTCATCAGCCAGGCACGGTGACTCACGCCTGTAATCCCAGCACTTTGGGAGGCTGAGGCAGGTGGATCACATGAGGTCAGAGTTCGAGACCAGCCTGACCAACATGGTGAAACCCCATCTCTACTAAAAACACAAAATTAGAGCCGTACGCAGTGGCTCACGCTTGTAATCCCAGCACTTTGGGAGGACGAGGCAGGCGGATCACCTGAGGTCGGGAGTTCAAGACCAGCCTAACAAACATGGAGAAACCTCGTCTCTACTAAAAATACAAAATTAGCTGGGCATGGTGGCGGATGCCTGTAATCTCAGCTACTCGGGAGACTGAGGCAGAAGAATCACCAGAACCCAGAAGGCAGAGGTTTCGATGAGCTGAGATCTCGCCATTGCACTCCAGCCTGGGCAACAAGAGTAAAACTCCGTTTCAAAAAAAAAAAAAAATTAGCTGGGCGTGGTGGTGTGCGCCTGTAATCCCAGCTACGTCGGAGGCTGAGGCAGAAGAATCACTTGAACCAGGGAGGTGGAGGTTGCAGTGAGCGGAGATGCTGCCACTGCACTCCAGCCTGGGCGACAGGAGTGAAACTCTGTCAAAAAAAAAAAAAGTCATCAAGCAGTTAAGATTAGATTAAAACGCAGTAATCTAATCTTAATTAGATTAGATACCTTTATTTGATTAGATACCTTTATTTAAAATTTTTTAAAAATGGAGATAATAGTATCTACTTACCAGCATCATTGTGAGGATTAAATGTGCTCAGCAGGTTGCATAATTGTTTCTGATCTAGCTAGTATCCAGTATTTGTCTATTGTCACAGGTGGTGACTGCTGGAGGGGCTGTGTCCCCAATAAGCTGTGAATGTCTTGGAGGACAAGTATGTTGGCCCCTTTCTTGTTCCAGCAATGAAGAGGATCCCATGTAGACTCCAAGCAGCTCAAGTTCAGCAAGGGAGACAGACCATTGCAAGTGCATGTGAAGGGCACTGGTGGGCTGTGAAGTTCGCAGGAGGAGCCTCTCACATGCTGGATTTGGGGAGGAATTCTGGAAAGCAGTCAGTCTTAGGGACGAGAAGGATGTAGCTGGTGGTACAAGCGCCCTCAGCTCCATGAATCAAGGGAGTGGGTCTGACTTTGGTTCTCATTCACCTTTACCACGCCTGGCACACATTAGACCATCAATACCAACTGACTCCAGGAATGAGTGTCTCCCCGTGGAGACATCAGGAACTCTGAGTTTAAATACACAGGTGGGATGTGACACACTGGGAACCACTCAGATTTGCTGGATCTGGACAGGGCTTGTCAGGACTCAGTGCTTCCAACCCCAGGGCCCATTTCCCTGTGGCCCCTGAGTCACCCCCATGGGTGGACAGCTGCTCCAGTGCCAAGATACAGCCACAGAGGACTGCAGGCCTAGGGCCTCCAGAAGGACAGGCAGGGTCCCTCTGAGAGACAAGCCGGCTTATAGCTGAAACCTCTGGCCCAGGCGTCCTCTAAGGGAAGCCAGGCTGTGTCAGGGCAAGGCCCATGAAGACAGAAGATGAAGATGGGGAGGACCAGAGGGGGTAACCTTGGAAGGAAAGCGGGCTGCGTGGGGGCACCGTCGATTGCACAGGACGCGGTCCAGGCTCGCGTCGCCCCGCAGGCGGCGCCAGAGCGCAAGCCCTCCTCGTGACTCCGGTCCACAGTCCGGCCGGGCGGAGCGAGGGGCGGGCCCTTGCGTCTCTGGGCGCTGGAGCGCGGCGACGGTCACGCTGCGTGGCGGACGGACGGACTGACGGACGCGCAGCCTTACCCGCTAGGGCCATGGCGGAGCACGCTCCTCGCCGCTGCTGCCTGGGCTGGGACTTCAGCACGCAGCAGGTACAGTCGCCTGGCCGCAGGGCCACGGGGCCGCCTCCTCCGCAACGGTGGGGGTAGGGGGCGGGCTGTCACCCGGACGCGGGAAAACATGGGCCCGGCCGCGGGCGCGCCTACCTCTCGGGCTTCCCTGGGCCCCCGCGCCCCTGCCCCGCGCGCGGCCGTGGGGCGCCGGCGCCCTCGCCCGTAGATGCCCTGCCAATGCCACCCGCTCGCAAGATGCGGCCTCGACCCCGCCTGGACCCCGCTACCCCAGGAAACTGCAGGCGCTCCTCGGCAGGACCCCCGGTGCCCAGAGGGGCCGGAGAACTCGGCGGGTTCCTGCGCTGTTATGGGCACCGAGTGACGGGGATCCGAAGGAAGTCAGCTACTGTAAGGCAGGGGAACAGACAGGCGGGTAGCTCTGCGCACATGCACAACCAGTGACCTGGAAGCAGATTATAGCCCAAAACCTTTTTTAAAAAATTGAAATGGGCCAAGCCTGGTGGCTCTTGCCTGTAATCCCAGCACTTTGGGAGGCCGAGGCAGGTGGATCGCTTGAGCCCAGGAGTTCGAGACCAGCCTGGGCAATATGGAGAAACCCCGGTCTCTACCAGAAAATACAAAAATTAGCCGGGCATGGTGGCGCACACCTATAGTCCCAGTTTCTCGGGAGGCTGAAGCGGATCGCTTGAGCCCAGGAGGTGGAGATTGCAGTGAGCTAAGATGGCGCCACCGCTCTCCAGCCTGGGCGACAGAACGGGGCCCTGTCTCAAAAAAAAAAAAAAAAAAAAAAAGTGAAATGCATAGTGTACAAATGGACTTTACTCTGTGACCGCCCTTCGTTGACACCAGCTTGCCTGGTCTGTGGACCCAGGACTGCTGGCCAGAGGAGCAGTGTGCTGCTGCCAACGCCCCGCAAACAGGCAAGCAAATCAAAATTTGCCTTCAAAGAGGGCATGGGGTGACCAGGGCACCTTTTCCTTTAAAGTACTTGGGAAATATACACAGTTGCAGTCAAACCCGTCTTCTCGAATGGGTCAAGGGAGACAGGCCTCTGGCCAGTCCTTGGGGGGAAAGTCCTGTGGGACTCTGGATGACTCGAGTTGCGTTGCTAGACCTCAGTTTCCCTATCTGTCCAGGAAAGGAGTCATACTCCCAAGCTTGGAGATTGCTTCAGTGGGACATTAATGTGTCTGGACCACAATCACGGCCTGTGAGAATAGCCCATGGCCTTGCCTGGTCTCAGGCCCCCGCAAACATGGATCCCCAGAGATGCCTCTAAACCTTGCTTCCCATTCCTTCCTCTCTGGCACTTTCTCCCGCCTCCTTGTCAGGTGCACGAACCAACTCATCTGTGAACATCTTCCTCTAGAGGGTCTTGTCTTTGACTATTTGGGGAACAAAGATTCCTTGAGACATGTGGGTGTTCCTACTTAGCCTCAGTTTCTTCATTTTGCTAAATCTTTGAGTGTCACCCCAGATGGGTCCTCTGTTCCCACGATTACGGTGAGGCAGCCCTGCCTTCAAGGAGGTCTCTAGGCTGAACCGCTCCTAGGGTGTGGGGCCTCATCTGGTGATGTTAGTACTCGGTGAACCAGTGTAGAAGCTGAGGAAAATTCTACACTTCATTTTTTAAAATGCCTTTCAGGTAAAGGTTGTTGCTGTTGATGCAGAGTTGAATGTCTTCTATGAGGAAAGTGTGCATTTTGACAGAGATCTTCCAGAATTTGGGTATGTACTTGATGTGCATGCGTGTGTGATGAGGGTGTTGGTTTTGGGGTCCTCCCGCAAACTTCTGTATTCACAGATCTCACTGTTCAGGCTTTGCCAAACACAGGAGTGGTGGTCTCGGCAGACCTTTCAAATATCTTTTTTTCCTATATCTAGAGTGCCATCTCCCCCATTTCTTCCCAATTCCATTCATCCATTCATGCAGTAAGCATCAGTTGAGACCTACTTTGTGCCAGGTGCTAGGACTTGATGGTGAAACAAAAAGAGAAATGGCCCTTGCTCTCCCAGAGCTTCCCACTGAGTAGTGGAGACTTATCAAACAATCTCACAAAAGAGTGTTTCATTATAAACTCTGAGAAGGCCTCTGAAGGAAAGAAACTCACTTCTCCAAGTGTTTATTATAAAGGAATGTGACTCAGACTTGGGAGGGGAAGTCCCAGAGCGTCTCTAGGGAAGTGGTGCTTAAGCTAGAGATCAGAGTGAGTGAAGTTAGCCAAGCGATGGAAGGGAAGTTGGCCAGGTGATGGAAGAGCATTCCAGGCAGAAGGAACAACGTGTGCAAGGGCCCTGTGGCAAGAAAGAGCATGGTTCATTCCTTCATGCAATTGAAGAAAGCCAATGAGGCTGGGGAGCAGAGAGGTGGAGGCTGGTCAGAGCTCCATAGGCCATGGTATAGAGTTTGTCTTTATTCTAAAAGCTATGGTCAGCCACTAAGGGCCATAAGGGGTAGGGGTATGGGTGAGGTATGACAGGTTGTATTTTTGTTTTGAAAAGATCTCTCTGGGGGCATTGGGAGAACAGATTCGGAGCATTGTTGGAATGGACGTGGGGAACTATTGAAGAGGTTTTTGCAGGTCATTCGGGTATGAAATAATGGATAGGAGACAGCTGAGTAGTAAAATGGACAGGTCCTGTTACAAAATTGAATGTGAGATGTAAGGGTGGGATTTCTGGCTGTCCTTCAGAATGCATGTCGGACTGTGGGAAAGAATGAGTTTTGGAGAGAAAGATCATGAGTTCAGCTTGGACTGCCATAACAAGGTACCATAGACTGGGTGGGTTAAAGAGCGGAAATTTGTATTCTCACACATCTGGCCGTTAGGAGTCTAAAATCAAAGTGCTGAGAAGATTGGTCTCCTCTGGGACCTCTCTCCTTGGCTTGCAAGTGACCACTCTCTTGCTGTGTCTTCACATGGTGGTCACTCGGTGCAGGAGTGCTTGGTGTCTGTGCATCTGTATCCTAATCTTCTTATAAGGACATGAGTCATACTGGATTAAGGCCCATCCTAATGACTTCATTGTAACTTAATTGCCTTTTTAAAGGCCCTATCTCCAAATAATCACAATCCAAGGCCCTCGGGGTTAGGATTTCAGCATATGAGTTTTGGGGGCAGAGGGGGCACAATTCAGTCCGTAACACTGTGGACTTGCTGGTTTTGAGGCACCCTCGTGAGGTCCTGGTAAAAGTGTCCTTCCCTGTCTGTTTTAGACACACTTCCTCTTTGAAGCCTTCCCAGCTGGCCCTTTATGCACCTCTCATTACCCATCGCATTGTGTTGCCAACTCTTTGCCCCCAGCTAATGCGGCCCCTTGGAGCCGAGGTTAGAAGCCATCTTGCTTTCTCACATTTTTTATTATTGCAGGCCTTGCATGTTTGCCTTTTGGTAGTTGGTATGTTTCAAGGAATTGGTCTTTTTAACTAAGCCATCAAATGTGTGGCCATAGTGTTGTTCATAATATTCCTTTATCCTCCTTATGATATCTCTGGGACCAGTAATGATGATCTCTTGCTGTTGGTCATTTCTGATATTGGTAATTTGTCTTCTCTCTTTTTTTCCTTTGGTTATCGTGGCTAGAGGTTTATCAATTGTATTGATCTTTTCAAAGTTCAACTTTTGGTTTTGTTGTTTTCTTCAAGTTGTGCTCTAATTTTTATTACTTGGTTTCTTCTGCTTGCTTTAGGTTTAAATTGCTCTTTTTTCTCTAGTTTCCTGAAGTGGAAGCTTAGAGGATTGATTTAAGACCTTCTTTTCTAATATATGCATTTAATGCTATAAATTTCTCTGTAAGCACAAATGCTTTTTATGGGATGCCTTAGCAGCATCCCATAAATTTTGATAAGTTATAGTTTCATTTTTTTTTGGTTCAAAATATTTTTTAGTTCTCTTGAGACTTCTTTGACTCATAGGTTATTTAGAAGAATGTTGTTTAGGCTGGGTGCGGTGGCTCACACCTGTAATCCCAGCACTTTGGGAGGCTGAAGCAGGCAGATCACTTGAGGTCCAGAGTTTGAGACCAGCCTGGCCAACATGGTGAAACCCGTTTCTACTAAAAATACAAAAAAATTAGCTGGACATGGTGGCAGGCACCGGGTATGCTACACGCCTGTCATCCTAGCTACTTGGGAGGCTGAGGCAGGAGAATTGCTTGAACTGCAGAGGGAGGTTTCGGTGAGCCAAGATCACACCACTGCACTCCAGCCTGGACAACAGAGGGAGACCCTGTCTTAAAAAAAAAAAAAAAAAAAAAAGAAGTATGGAAGTGTGTTGTTTAATCTCCAGGTTTTCTAGCTTTCTGTTATTCATTTCGAGTTTAATTTCACTGTGTCTGAGAACATACCCTATATGACTTCTAGTCTTCCAAAATTTTAAAATTTCCTCTCCCTCACTCTCTCTTCCATTTAATAAGTCAGTCCTCTCCACTGGACATTTAAAAAAAGGTATCCATAACCAAAATACGGTATTGCTTTTTTCCATTATGTTTTCAAGATATTTTAAACCCAGATACCTATAGATTTAGTTCATTCCATCCCCATCACCTCAATTGCATTGTGGGTTTTTTTTTACAACTTTATTAAGTTATAACTGATGTACAATACTGTGCATATTTGGAGTATACAGTTAAAAGCTTTAATATCTGTATTCTTTCATGAAACTATCACCAAAATAAGACAATGAGTATTTCCATGTCCTAAAAATTTCCTCCTGCCTCTTTGCAAGCCATGCCTCCTTCCCCATACCCCTACCCACTGGCAACCGCTGATGTGTTTTCTATCACTAGTTTATATTTTCTAGAATTTTGTGTAGATGGAATTATAATTATGTATGCTTTTTTAAAACCTTTAAAATTTCACATCACAGTTTTGAGATTCCATGTTGCTACATGTTCCAATAGTTGGTTCCTGTTATTGCTGAGTAGTATTTCATTGTGTGATGTTGTATGGATGGACTACAATTGGTTTCACCTGATGAGGGATATTGGGGTTGTTTCTCTTTTCTGTTGTTATAAGCAAAGGGCTATGAGAGTCACATACAAGTCTTTTCGTGGACATATGATTTCATTTCTCTTGGAAATGACATACCAGGAGTACAGTTGCTGAGTTATTTGGCAGGTGTATGTTTAACTTCTTAAGGAATTCTCTTCCAAAGTGGTGATTTTAATAAAAAAATATTTTATATTGTTAACAGGCATTACATTGCACTTAATATGTAACTCAAATGAACAGTATACAGTGAAAAGTCTTTTTTTGTTTTCTTTTATTTTTTTTTTTGAGACGGAGTCTGGCTCTGTTGCCCAGGCTAGAGTGCAGTGGCACGGTCTCAGCTCACTGAAAGCTCCGCCTCCCAGGTTCACGCCATTCTCCTGCCTCAGCCTCCCGAGTAGCTGGGACTGCAGGTGTCCGCCACCACGCCCAGCTAATTTTTTGTATTTTTAGTAGAGACAGGGTTTCACCATGTTAGCCAGGACAGTCTCGATCTCTTGACCTCATGATCCGCCCACCTCGGCCTCCCAAAGTGCTGGGATTACAGGCGTGAGCCACTGCGCCTGGCCGTATAACAGTGAAAAGTCTTAATCCCACCTGTGAGCTCATCTCTCCTCTCCATCCCTTCTCTACAGATGACTTTAATTTATTGTGTATCCTTCCAGTTTTTTTTTTTTTTTACTTTTTAGACAAGGTGTGACTCTGTCCCTCAAACTGGAGTACGGTGGTATGATCTTGGCTCATTGCATCCTCCACCTTCCAGGCTCAAGCGATCCTCCCACCTCAGCCTCCTGTGTAGCTGGGACTACAGGCACACGCCACCACACATGGCTAATTTTTGCACTTTTGTGGTAGAGAGAGGGTATCACCATATTGCCTAGGCTGATCTTGAACTCCTGGACTCAAGCGATCCACCCGCTTCAGCCTCCCAAAGTGCTAGGATTACAGGCTTGAGCCACTGCGCCAGGCTCCTTCCAGTGTTTTTACATGGAAATATAGGAAGGTATGAATATTCTTATTTTCCTCCTTTCATACAAGAGAAAGCATACTATCCTCACTGATCTGTACTTTGCTTTACTCACTTCACAGTAATGTGGCTGTGTTTACATGTCAATACATAAAAACTTCTGTGTTCTTTTTTATAGATGTGTAGTATTCTATTGTGTAGATGTACCATTTCCTAATGGAGGACATTGACTTATTTGCAATGAAAAATAATATAGTAGATTACATTACATATGTCATTGCAGATGTGTGCCAATTTATTTATAAGTTAAATTTTTGGGAATGGGATTGCTGGTCCAAAGATTTATAATTTTGGGAGATGTGGCCAGATTGCCTCCCATAGGGATTATATTGATTTGCATCCTACCACTAACACATGACAGGGCCTGTTTTCCCACAGCCTAGCCAGCACAGTGAGGGTTATTGAGTTTTTGATTCTTTGCTAATATGATAGGTGATTAATGATATACTTTGCATTTCTCTTATGAGTGAAGTTGAGCATCTTTTCATACGTTGAAGGGCTACCTGAATTTATTTTTCTGTGAAGTTGTTTTTAATGTCCTTCGCCCATTTTTCTGTTGGATTAGCTATCTATTTCTTATCATGTCTTGGATTGGTTATCCATTTCTTATAATTTCTCGGAGCTTTTCGTATATTGGAGGAATTCCCTCTTTGTTGTTGAATGAATTGCAAATATGTTTCCCAGATCTTGTTTGATTTTTGACTTGCTATGGGTTGTTGCTTTTTTTGGTTGTTTTTTTGAGATGGAGTCTCGCTCTGTCACCCAGGCTGGAGTACAGTGGCATGATCTCGGCTCACTGCAAGCTCCGCCTCCTGAGTTCACACCATTCTCCTACCTCAGCCTCCCGAGTAACTGGGACTACAGGTGCCCACCACCATGCCCAGCTAATTTTTTGTATTTTTAGTAGAGACGGGGTTTCACCATATTAGCCAGGATGGTCTTGATCTCCCAACCTCGTGATCTGCCCGCCTCCCAAAGTGCTGAGATTACAGGCGTGAGCCACCACACCTGGCCAAGTTGTCGCTATTATTGCCACACACAAATATTTAAGTCATTGAATTTCCCAGTCTCTTTTATTGCTTCTAGATTTTGAGTCATAGTTTAAAAGGCCTTCCTCACTCCAAAATTATGAAGGAACTCACCTATGTTTTTATCTAGTTCTTGTAAGATTTCAGCTTTCTTACATAAAAATATTTGGAGTTTATCCAGGTACATAGTATGACATTTGTATCCAACTTTAATTTTTCCCAGATGACTGTTCAGTTGTTGTAACACCAACCATGTTTTAATTTAATTTAATTTTTTTGTTTGAGACAGGAGCTGGCTGTCACCCAAGCTGGAGTGCAGTGGTGTGATTCAGCTCACTGCGATCTATGCTTTCCGGGCTCAAGCAATCCACCCTCCTTAGCCTCCCAAGTAGCTGGAACCACAAGTGCGCCCCTACCATGACCGGCTAATTTTTTCGTATTTTTTTTGTGGAGATGGGGTCTCACTCTGTTGCCCAGGCTGGTCTTGAACTCCTAGGCTCAAGCAGTCCACCCACCTCTGCCTCCTAAAGTGCTGAGATTACAGGCGTGAACCACCACACCCAGCCTCAACTGGGTTTTTAGAAGTCCATCTTTACCTTTAAGAGGCTGAGGTGGGTGGATTACCTGAGGTCAGGAGTTCAAGACCAGCCTGGCTAACATGGTGAAACTCTGTCTGTACTAAAAATACAAAAATTAGCTGAGCATGGTGGTGGGTGCCTGTAGTCTCAGTTATTTGGGAGGCTGAGGCAGCAGAATCACTTGAATCCGGGAGGCAGAGGTTGCAGTGAGCTGAGATTGCGCCACTGCATTCCAGCCCAGGTGACAAAGTGAGACTCCATCTCAAAAAAAAAAAAAAAAAAAAAAAAATCCATCTTTACCTCCATGATTTGAGATGTGAGCCTTATCATGTGCTACTTTCTGTGTTCACTTAGGTCCATTTTGGGGCTTTTTTTTTTGTTCCATGGTTTGGTAGATCTGTTCATAAGCCAGTAACAGATGGTTTCAATTATCCCAGCTCTGTAATATGTTTGTTTGTTTGTTTGTTTATTTGCTTTTGAGTTGGCCTCTCGCTCTGTCGCCCAGGCTGGAGTGCAGTGGCACGATCTCGGCTCACTGCAACCTCTGCCTCCTGGGTTCAAGTGATTCTTCTGCCTCAGCCTCCTGAGTAATTGGGATTACAGGCACCCACCACTGGCTAATTTTTGTATTTTTAGTAGAGACGAGTTTTTGCCATGTTGGCCAGGTTGGTCTCTAACTCCTGACCTCAGGTGATCCGCCTGCCTCGACCTCCTGAAGTGCTGTGATTACAGGCATGAGCGATTGCACCCGGCCTGTAATATGTTTTAATATCTAGAATTGTTGGTCCCCTCTGTTCGTTTTTTTTCCAGAGTTTCCATGGCTATTCTTGTTCTTTTTCAATATGTACTTCAGAATCAGTTTTTCAGGTTCCAGAAAGCCAAACTGTTAATTTTTTTTTTTTTTTTTGACATGGAGTCTAGCTCTGGAGCCCAGGTTGAAATGCAGTGGTGTGTTCTCTGCTCACTGCAACCTCCACCTGCCGGATTCAAGCAATTCTCCTGTCTCAGCCTCCCGAGTAGCTGGGACTACAGGCACACACCACTACACTTGGCTAATTTTTGTGTTTTTAGTGGAGACAGGGTTTCCCCATTAATTGGTCAGGCTGGTCTCAAACTCCTGACCTCAGGTGATCCACCCACCTCGGCCACCCAAGGTGCTGGGATTACAGGCGTGAGCCACCGCACCCAGCCTGTTGTTAATATTTTTATTGAGATCATATTATCTTTATAAATTAACTTGGCAGAATTGACAACTTTATGAGATTAAGTCTTCCTGTCTAAGCACATGTTATGACTTTCCATTTGTTCAAGTCTTCTTTTGAATACTTCACATGTGTTTTAATATGTTTAACATACGGATTTTGCTGACTTTGGTAGATTGCAAAAATGACCACAGTACTCCACCCATCCCTGTACCCACACCCTTTGCAATGTGACTGCAATTCCTCCCATCAAGGAGTCGTTTCCCTACCTGTTGATTTGCTTTATCCAATACAACAGGGGAAGTGGTATTGTGCCAGTTCTAAGCCTAAGCCTCAAGCAGCCTTACGTGCGTCTGCTGTCATTCTTGGAACTCTGCCCAGCCACCAAATGAACAAGCTCAGGCTACACTGCTGGAGAGTTGGACATAAGTGGCCTAGTTGCCCCAACTTCTTCACCTAAGAGCCAGCCAGCCCCTAGCTACTGTTAGCTACCTATGAAGCAGAGCCTTCTAGCTACCGTTAACTGACTGCAGATGTATGAGTGAGCCCAGCTGAGCCCCATCCAATGATAGCAAGTAGAATTGTGAGAATGGTTTTGAGCCACTAAGTTTTGAAGTGGTTTGTGACAATGCAAAAACTACCCAATGTAGATAATTATTTTTAAGTTTATTTCTAACTTTTTTATCCTTTTACTATTGTAATTGGGGAACGGAGGTTTCTAGCAGAAACTTATCAGCTGTCTTCCAAACTCATTTCCCTTTCTTCCTAGGCACTCTCCTGCCTTCCTTGTAGTTATGTTCAACCATATGACTGAGTTCTAGCCAGTGGAATATAAGAAAATGTGATCAGGCCTCTAAAAGACCTAGTCCATTAAAACCTCCTTCTCCGACTTTTCTCCCATTTTCTGGCTGATGTCGGTATCCAGAGCAACCTTGGAAGCACATGTGGAACACGATAGAGCCACCATCAACCTGGTTCCTGAATGACTGCATGGAGCAGAACTCCCCACTCCCCACTCATGTTCCTCACCACCTACTGATTGTGCTTTACCTGAGGAGAAAGAAACTTCAGCTGTATCAAGCCATAGAAATGTGTTTTTCATTAACTAATATAATTTTTTCCCTCATATACTTTTTTTAAAGAAAATACTGGGGCCAGGCGTGGTCGCTCACGCCTGTAATCCTAGCACTTTGGGATTACAGAGGCGGGCAGATCACGAGGTCAGGAGATCGAGACCATCCTGGCTAAGACGGTGAAACCCCATTTCTACTAAAAATAGAAAAACTTAGCTGGGCTTGGTGGCGGGCACCTGTAGTCCCAGCTACTCGGGAGGCTGAGGCAGGAGAATGGCATGAACCTGGGAGGCGGAGTTTGCGGTGAGCCGAGATAACACCACTGCACTTCAGCCTGGGCGACAGAGCAAGACTCTGTCTCAAAAAAAAAAAAAAAAAAAAAAGAAAGAAAGAGAAAATACTGTTTCTATTGAAATGTAATTCACATACCATAAAATTCACCCTTTTAAAATGTACAATTTGATGGTTTTAGTATATTCAAAGTACCATATCATCATCACCACTATGTAATCTTAGAATATTTTCACCACCTGGAAAGGAAACCCTGTACTAATTAGCATCCACTGTATAGTCCCCCTCCTGCCAGTAGTGGCAACCACAATCAACTCTCTATCTCTGGATTTGCTGATTCTGGACATTTCATAGACGTGAATATATATAATATGTGACAGCTTTCTTTTACTTAGCATAATGTTTTCTTTTTAAAAAATTTTCATAGCTTTTTGTTTATTTCAAATACCAACTTGAACCAGATACTTGGCATAATGTTTTCAAAGTTCATCCACGTCATAGCATGTGTCAGTACTTCATTCCTTTTTGTGGTTCAGTAATATTCCATTGCATTGATATATCACAGTTTGTTTTTCCATTCAACTGATGGACATTTGAGTTGTTCTGCTTTTTTGCTATTGTGAGTTATTCTGCTCTGAACATCCACATATGTTATGGATTGAATTGTGGCCCCCCAGAATTCATATGTTGGAAGCCTACCCTCATCATGACAGTATATTTGGAGGTAAGGCCTTTAGGTAGATAATTAAGATTAAATGAGGTGGTAAGGGTGGGGCTCTAATTTGATAGGACTGGTTTCCTTATAAGAAGGAGAGACACCAGTGCTATCCCACTTCATGCGCAGATGCACAGAGGAAAGGCCTTGTGAGAAGGCAGCTGTCTGCAAGCTGGAAAGAGAGCCCTCACCAGAAACTGAATTTGCTGGCACCTTGTTTGTGGACTTCTAGCCTCCAGAACTGTCAGAAAATAAATGCCTGTTTAAACCATCTAGTTTATGGTATTTTGTTATAGCAACCTGAGCAAACTAATACAATGTATACATTTTTGTGTGGACATATGTTTTCATTTCTATTGGGTATATTACCTAAAAGTGGAATTGCGGTGTCACATGGTAACTCTGTGTTCAACATTTTGAAGAATTGCCAAACTGTTTTCCAAAGTGGCTGTACCATTTTCCATTCCCACCAGTGGTAGATGGTGCCTCCAGTTTCTCTACATCCTTTTTTTTTTCAGGTGGAGTGTCGCTCTGTCACCCAGGCTGGAGTGCAGTGGCATGATCTCGGCTCACTGCAAGCTCCGCCTCCCAGGTTCATGCCATTCTCCTGTCTCAGCCTCCCTAGTAGCTGGGACTACAGGCACCCGCCACCACGCCCAGCTAATTTTTTGTATTTTTAGTAGAGATGGGGTTTCACCATGTTAGCCAGGATGGTCTCAATTTCCTAACCTTGTGATCCGCCCGCCATGGCCTCCCAAAGTGCTGGGATTACAGGTGTGAGCCACTGCGCCTGGCCTACATCCTTGCTTAACATTTATTATTGACTGTCTTTTTAATTACAGATGGCAGCCATCCTAGTGGATGTGAAATGCAATCTCACTGTGCTTTTGATTTGCATTTATCTAATGATAATGATGTTGAGTATCTTTGCCATTTGTATATCTTCTGTAGAGAAATGTCTATTAAGATCTTTTGCCCTTTTTTAAAAAAAAATGCTATTTCTCTTTTATTATTGAGTTGTAAAAGTTTTTTTAAATATATATTCTGGATACAAGTCCCTTGTCAGATATGTGATCTCAAAATTTTTGTCACATTCTGTGGGTTGTCTTTTCACTTTCTTGATGATCCTTTGAAGCAATGTTTTTAATTTTGATAAAGTCTAATTTTCCTACTTTTTTCCTTTTGCTATTTGTGCTTTCGTGCAGTATTAGTTAGGTTTTGGTATCAATTTTATATTTACTAAAATAATTGGAAAAATTTTCCATCTTTTCAGGTGCTCTAGAACAATTTAAATAGTATTAGAAATATTTGCTATTTAAAGGTTTGGTATAATTTTTCTGTCAAACCATTTGGGCCTGGTGCTTTTGGGGCATAGGGTGGCTCTGGTCTTCCTTCTTAGCTGGAAATGCCAGTTTTGTGTTGTGTGTGTGTGTGTGTGTGTGTGTGTATATGTGTGTATGTTTTGAGACAGAGCCTTGCTCTATCATGCCCAGGCTAGAGTGCAGTGGCAAGATCTCAGCTCATTGCATCCTCTGCCTCCTGGGTTCAAGCAATTCTCCCGCCTTAGTCTCCCAAGTAGCTGGGATTACAGGTGCCCTCCACCATGCCTGGCTAATTTTTGTATTTTTGTAGAGATGGGGTTTCACCATATTGGTCAGGTTGGTCTTGAACTCCCGACTTCAGGTGATCTGCCTGCCTTGGCCTCCCAAAGCACTGGGATTATAGGTGTGAGCCACCACGCCCAGCCGAAATGCCAGTTTTAAGTTGTTAAATACATGGCAGAATGTCTGGTTACAGTTTTTATCTGTTTTGTAAAGGCAACATTTTTTGGTGAGCTTTTATTGTCTATAGTAAAATTTTGTTGCTCTCTTCCTCTTTTTCCCTTGTAGTATCTTTATAAAAAATCCATATTATTGAGTATAATTTATGTACAAAAAATGCCATCCATTAAAAATGTGTAATTAAATGTATTTTGACAGATATAGACCTATAGCTGTGAAACTACCACCACAATCAAGATACGGAATGTTTATATCACCCCCCCAAAGGATCGCTTTTTTCCCCACTTACCGAGACAAGCTCGGTTGTGGAGACTCCAACGCATTGGCACTAGAGGAATGAAGACAAAGACCCAGAAATAAAGTGCAGTGTGGGAATCGGCTAAAAGCCTTGAGAGCTGAGAGCCACAAACAGAGTTTTACCCACATATTTATTGACAGTAAGCCGGTGATAAACATCGTTTCTATAGATTATAGAGTAGCTAAAAGCATTCCTTATGGGAAACAAAGCATTCTTATCGAGGAGCAGAGAAACAGGCTCTGGCTGATTATCTGCTGCAGGAACATGTCCGTAAGGCACAGATCGCTTATGCCATTGTTTGTGGTTTAGGAATGCCTTGAGCGGTTTTCTGCCCTGGGTGGGCCAGGTGTTCCTTGCCCTCATTCTGGTAAACCAGCAACCTCCAGTGTGAGTGTCATAGCCATCAGGAACATGTCACATTGCTGCAGAAATCCTGTTTATGGCCAGTATCTTTAAGGCCTGTTTATGACAGGCTTAGGGCCTGTTCCCAGCACCCACTAGACTTAGACAACCACTGATCTCCTTTTCTCAGTGTAGATGAATTTGCGTCTTCTATTCTGTTCCTATGTAAGTTATAATTGTGTATATATCAATAGTTCATATTTTTTCTTGCTCTGTAGTATGATATCACATATATACACCACAATTTATTAACAGTGTCCCAGTTTAGGGACACTGGGTTGACTCCAGTTAATTATTACGAATAAGTCTGCTATGAATATTTGTGTACAAATCTTTCTGTGGACTTAGTCTTTCATTTCTCTTGGCTGGATACTTAGGAATTGAGTGGCTAGATCACATGGTTATCTAATAGCATCTTGGTGTGGATTCTGAGCCTGGTTTTCTCTTTTTTAACACATAGTTAAAAGGGTTGGATTTTATCAGATCAGCTCTTTGCACTAGAGTCTTCTAGGGGTGAGGAGGCTGGGGAGAGGGTTCCAGTCAAACTTCCAAAGCCTGTAGTCCAAGGACTTCTTGATCTGTTGTGATAGTAGAGACACTCTTTCCTCCCATGCAGTATCTCTGTGTGGCTGCCCCTCCTCTACCTCTCCAAACCTATGGGGCTTGAGAGGGATTTTATAATCCAACCCTGCACTCCCCCAGGCTGAGCCTTTCTTATCTGGAAGGTTTCTTTAGAAGGTGCTTTCTGAGAATTGCCACCTCTGGGCCACTCTGGGCAATTTGCCTGTCTTCTCTTTGCATCTTCGCAGCCCTCGTGCCTGTTCAATCAACAGTTCCGACTTGGGGTTGGGGAAGGTTCTCTTTCATCTGGACATTTCCAGAGTCATCTACCACAGGGTTTCTACTGGCTTTGCAATGGTCTGCCTGCCCTGAGGCTCTGGCCTACATTCTCTGTTGTTCCTGCAGGACTCAGAGCGGTGTTCATGTGCACAAGGATGGGCTGACGGTCACTTCTCCAGTACTAATGTGGGTCCAGGTAAGCGTAGGGATTCCTCTTCTCCTTCTGTCCCCAGCCTGTCTCACTGGCAGACTCGGTGATTTGCTAGGAAGTCCAAAGGTGGCAGCCAATGAGAGCATCTGTTGAGACCAGGTCCTCATGGGAAAGTGGAGTTGGCATGGCTCCTGGGACCAGGCTCAACCTCAGCTGGTGTCAACACTCCCAGGCTCAAAGGACTTACAAAAAACTTCCAGGTACTGGAGCCACAGCAGATGGCAAGTCCTGCCATTAACCATCTTTAAAATACCACAGAGCAAATATTTTCCAAACATCTGCAGTCAGGCCCTGTGGCCTCCCTTGTGTACCATGAAATACAAACATAGGCTGGGCATGGTGGCTCATGCCTGTAATCCCAGCACTTTGGGAGGCTGAGGCAGATGGATCACCTGAGGTCAGGAGTTCGAGACCAGCCTGGCCAACATGGTGAAACCTTGTCTCTACTAAAAATACAAAAAATTAGCCAAGCGTGGTGGCACACGCCTGTAATCCCAGCTACTCAGGAGGCTGAGACAGGAGAATCACTTGAACCTGGGAGGTGGAGGTTGCAGTGAGCTGAGATTGCACCATTGCACTCCAGCTTGGATAACAAGAGTGAAACTCCATCTCAAAAAAAAAAAAAAGAAAAAAGAAGTACAAACATAGCCCTTAGGGTCTTAGTGCTCAGCCTCCAAGATCCCTTAGATCCCTAAGCACTCAGAATGGCAAGTTATGGCCTGGCCATTCAGACTCATATCAATCCCAAGCCAGGCCTTCCTGCTGAGGATCAACAGGAAAGGAGAATGCCTGTAGCAGGATCTAGTGACTGGTGACCTAGGGGGCCACAGGAGCAGGGATGTGGACAGCGCAGACAGGCATGGTAGCACCAGGGGCTACCTCATCATATGCTGCAGGGTCCCCAAGTCCCTGAAACTGGAGGCCAGCTAAGTGTGTGTCTTCCAAAAGCTTTTTTCAGTCCTCCAATACCTATCTAACCAATTCCCTATATTAAATTCTTTTTGTTAAAAATAACTAGTATGATTTCTTTTTTATTGGTGTAACCCTGATTCATACGCTGGAGAATTGGGGTAAAGGATGGATTTTATCCAGGCAAACCGGCTAGAATGTACTTCAGAGGGGGCTGAGCCAGACCAAGGGGCAGAGTAGAAGGGTCAGGGGTTAGAGGCAATGGTCAGTGTCAGGAGGTCTGAGTGATGATGTCGAGGGCATCTCATAGGCCAAGGCCTTCACCTGGGGAGGTGAGCAGTGCGTGAGAGCCAGGCTTGGGGGTGGGGCCAGGGTGATTTCTGATCTGACACAGCCTCCAGGACCAAACTTGATCGTAGCTCTGCCAGCCCCTGCTCCGGCTGCACCCCACTCCCTGCCCGAGGTTTGATGGGCACAGATAGAGATGGCAGCCACAGCCAGGGCTGAAAGAAGCCCTCCCAGCAAAGGCTGGGTGTGGTGGAGTCAGGCAAAAGTGAGAGAGTCTTCTCTGCCCTCAGGAAAACACAGGTCAGAGTGAATCTCTAATTCCTGCTGTGAAATCTTAGGAGGGTGGTGCCAAGCTCTGCTGGGCACCACCATCCATCCCACTCACTGGGTTTTGCTAGAAAGGAGGGTCCAACTAGACAGTGGAGGCTGGAATAGGGGCCTGGAACAGATGGCCATCATCTCTATCCAGTCCCTCCAGCCTCCGGCTCCTGGACACAGGGAGTCTGGGCCTGATGCTCTGCTCTCATGGGAGCTCTCTACTTTGCTCTTCACTTCCCTGTGAAGTCAGATCACTAATATAGTGGGTTGAAAATGCAAATAAAAGAAGGCAAAAGTTGGCTGCCTTACTTTGTTAGTTTGTTTTTGAGACAAGGTCTCGCTGTGTTGCCCAGGCTGGAGTGCAGCGGTGTGATCATGGCTCACTATAGCCTCACTCTCCTGGGCTCAAGTATCCTCCCTCCTCAGCCTCCTGAGTAGCTGGGATTACAGGCTCATGCCACCAGACCTAGCTAAATTTTTCATTTTTTGTAGAGATGGGATCTCATTATGTTGCCCACACCAGTCTTCAACTCCTGAGCTCAAGTGATCCTCCTGCCTTGGCCTCCAAAAGTGCTGGGATTACAGGCGTGAGGTGATGGCATGCACCTGTAGTTGCAGCCACTTGGGAGGCTGAGATGGAGGGATCACTTGGGCCTGGAAGGATGAGGCTGCAGTGAGCTGAGATTGCGCCACTCCATTTCAGTCTGGGAACCAGAGCAAGACCGTGTCTTGGAGAAAAAAAAAATGGGGAAGTAAAATTTGAGGATTGGTGGTTTATGATTCCATTTATTTAAAATATTTTTAGCATAGTTGACCTTTTTATTTGATTGATGCCTACTTGTTTAATTACTGTACTCTAGTGCTTACAAATCCCAAGTCATGAGTTTCTTCATCATCTGCCCAGAGTCCTCTGCTGTAATGGCAGGCATTTGCGTTTCAATTCTGAGGCTTGCGTGTCTGATTCAGTGGTTCTGTACAGTCATGGTGGGTTCTGTTTTTCTTCTCAGGCACTGGATATCATCTTGGAGAAGATGAAGGCTTCGGGCTTCGACTTCTCTCAAGTCCTAGCCTTGTCCGGGGCAGGCCAGGTTTGTTTGCAGCAGACTCTGTCTGCCATGTGAGGGTGACTGTCCTGGGCAATGGTGTGGGTGTTCAAGAGATGGCAACCCTTGGATGGGGAGCGGCTCATTCTTGACAGCCACTGCACAAATTTCACTGTGAATAAAAATCCCTACAACTATTTTACTTTGGAGGCTGTATAACTTGTCTCGTTGCAAAAGGATCTGAGAGAGTTCTTAGGAGTAAGTATTATATAAAATAGGATGCTTGGTGAGAGAACTGAGTTCCTCTGAAGGGGATGGAGGAAGCAATTGACATGAATTTATTATGACTGCTTGGGGGCACCACAATTGCTTTTCTATTTCCTGAAAGTAAAAACAAAGTCAAAAATGATCCTAATAATGACAGTAATTTCAGTAGAAGGAAGAGTATTAATAATGATGTCAGAGGACATTGACTGAGCACTTAGTGCATGCCAGATACAACTCTGAGGCCTTTCCAGATGTCATCCAACTTAATCCTTAGGATTCTACAGGGTGGTGCTGTGGAGTGCTTGGTACACACTCAGGGCATACTGTCTGGGTTTGATCCCTGGCTCTGCCATTTACAGGCAGTGACCTGGGATACGTCATCTGGCTTTCTGGTGCCCCTGTATTCTCATCTGTCATAGGGTCATTGTGAGTGTAAGTACATAGCACAGTGCCTCCTATTAATATGCAGTAAACATTATTAAAGCTTGGGCTTCTGTTATTATCATTGATATTTACATGAGGCACAGAGAGGTGATGTCACTTACCCAAGATCACACAGTGCTGGGAGTGGGAGTCCATCTCATCCAGTCCCTTAGCTGTGCTGGGATCACTTTTCTCCACGCTGGATTACTATATTTTCAAATCCTCACTAGGATGTAACTTATTTTTCTGAAGATGCTTCTTCCTCCACGACCTAACAGGAATTTATTGTTTGGGTTCTTGTTAAACACAACAGAGATTCCCTGGGTGATCTTGTCCACATCTCTGTCCCGAATCCCAGGCCTGGACACCCATCTCCCTCCTAGCTATTCCCCGACCCCCATGGCTCGATGTCCCACATATACCTCAAACTTAGCATGTCCCAGACTGAGTTCTGTCTCCCTTCAGACCTCCTCCTTTCTGGGTTCTCTTTCTCAGGGAATTCTCCCCATCCATCCAGGGCACAACTCAAGTGTCATCCCTGCCTCCTCCACCTTCCCACCCCACATCCAAGGGTCCTCATGTCCCACTGATTTGTCTGTGACCCTTGACTCTACCATCTCTTCTCCAGCGCTACCTGCTTGTCATTCTTCTCCAGGTCTCTACTGCAGCCTCCCTGCCTCCAGCCTACCTTCCCCGTGACTCCCACAAGCCGTTCATACATTCAGCTCTGTCTACACGACTCCCCTTGGTAATCCAGGGTTCCCACCACCTCCAAGATAAACCCCAGCCTCCTGAGCATGGTTTCAGGGTCTCAGTGCTCAGGCTGTCCCCTCTGTCTTCAGCCCATCACCCACCACTGACCCAGCCTCACGCCCACTGCTTAGAATGCCACCCTTCCCGGGACCTGCCTGGCACCCCTCACCTGCAGATTCTCTGCATGCAACACACACTAGGACCCTTTCCTGATACTCACAACCCTTCCACCCATCTGTACCCGAGTCGGTTAGGTGCCTCTGTTCCCACGGCCCTGTCACTGCAGCTCCGTAGGGTTTTATAATTGTACATTTGTGTCCTTTTCCCTGACTCAACTCCAATAGCCTGAAGAATAAGGATGATAGTATCCTATTTATCTATTCCAAGCCTGGCATGATCTATATGCTTAATAAAAGTTCATTGAATGAATGAATGAATGAATGAGTGGGGTGAGTGAATAAATACATGAATTTCAGGTAATATTATGAGCAATGTCTTTAAATGCAGTTTTACAAAAGGCATAAAAATCCAGACCAATAATTAGTTCTTGGACCTTTTCTATAAGTTGTAGGGTAGACAGGGCAGAGTTCTTCCCCATTTTCTTGAAGTGGAAACCAAGTCTCAGGAGGGTGATGAGCTCTGTGACTAAGAAGTGGCAGGGGCAGGTGTGGAGCCCAGTTCTTTGGCATGTGGTCTGGGGTCTTTCTGTGTCTTCAGGAGGCTGTGACACTGGTGTGTGGTCATGTGAACATGTGCTTGGGTTTCCCAACAGCAACACGGAAGTATATACTGGAAGGTTGGAGCCCAGCAGGCACTGACAAGCCTATCACCAGACCTCCTGCTACACCAGCAGCTGCAGGTAACTGTGGCTACATTGCGTGAGTGTGAGAAACTTCTGCAGAGTCGCAAGTCCTGTGGGTCCTGAAGCCTGCTCATCTCAGTGTTGCAGCTGTGCTCAGGTGCCCTCACCAGAAGAGCTTTCAACCTCAGGCTTTTGGGGAGAGACACCACTGGGCCAGTTCTAAGTTATAGCACGAAGGACTGGCCCATGTGTCCCCAACCAAGGTCACATGGGAAGAAGCGTCGCGACTGCCTTGATGGGCAGTGTGACCGCCAGCCCTGGGGCTGATCTCCAAGTCAGCGGATGGAGCTTAAGCCTGCGCCTTTGCCCTCCTTCCCAGGACTGTTTCTCCATCAGCGACTGCCCAGTGTGGATGGACTCCAGCACCACAGCCCAGTGCCGCCAGCTGGAGGCTGCCGTTGGCGGGGCTCAGGCTCTCAGCTGCCTCACGGGGTCCCACGCCTATGAGGTAGGCTGAGGATGCAGGGGGGTGCAGGGGGTGGTCTGGTTGCAGGCTCTGGAGGCATAGTGGGTGGCCTGCCTCTGTGGGGATCACATGAGGTCGTGGAGGTGTTGGCCCTGCGGAGCCAGCAACAGGCACTCTGGCCGCTGGGTCCTGATCCAGGCCATCTGCCGCCCTGTGTGTTCCCAGGCCAGGCTGGGTGTGCACATGGCTGTGCTCCTGACATGGAGGTGCTGTGCATGGGGGTGAGCGCACCCCCTCAATGAGACGGCACCTCCTCTCATTGTCTGTAACCTGGGGATTACAACAGGACTTATGTTTTAGGTAGGTTTGAAGCTGAAAGAAGTCAGTGCATGTAAGGCACTTAGTGTAGTGCCTGGCAATGTTAAAAAAAAAAAAAAAGAAAAAAATATAATGTCTCTGTTCCACTGGTTCAACCATGTCCCCAGGGGTGATTGTGATTAGGCCAGCTTGGGTCACATGACCTCGCTGGAGTAGAAGTTTTGGGGATAGGGCCAACTCTACTTGGGCCACCTGAAATAACAATATGTGGGTGGGGAAAATACCCCGATCCCCCCTCTGGTGCCTTGGTCAGAACGGTCACCGTGCTGTGTGAAGAGCAAGGGTTATTCACTCAGGGTTGTCCAGTCCTGATGTGGGAGAGGCCCTCCAGGATGGCCCAGAAGTTACTCACCTCTCTATCCTGTGAGTGCAGAGCCATTGTTTACTACCTGAGTATTTGATTACTAAGGACATTTTAAGGATTCAAAGGCCAAGATCACATTGTTCAGTAGATATCAAACAGATTTAATGCTTATTTTAAAAATATTTAATTATTAGAAACAAGGTCTCACTGTGTTGCCCAGGATGGACTCCTGGGCTCCAGAGCTCCTCCTGCTTCAGCCTCTTGAGTAGCTGGGATTACAAGCACACGCCACTGTGCCTGGTTGGGGCTTACTTTTAAAAGCTTTTATGGTACCTACTCCTATCCAGAGCATGCTACGTTAAACTCATTTTATGGAGGTGATTATTCATTCTGTGTAGGATTTGGGTTTCTAAGAATTTATATTCCTTTTCCAGCGTTTTACAGGAAACCAAATTGCAAAAATTTACCAGGAGAACCCTGAGGCCTACTCACATACGGAGGTTGGTTAAATGTTCCTGTTTGATTGAAAGTCACAGTTGAATTCTTTTCATAATATGTTAGAATAGATACATCTTACGTGCAGTGACTGAAAACATTGATAAGCAGACATTAACAAATGATATATTCGATTTGCTTTTTCTCATTGTCAGGACATTTCCAAAGAGGAGGGGAAGAATGGAATGTGGGAAAGAGAAGTCAGGGGTTCTCCTGACCAGAAGGGTGAGGGTGAGGGTCCAGGTGGGAGCATTGGGGGCTGACTTGTTCATGAGACCACCTGAGTGGAAGATCTGGGTGTCTGAGCAGGCTGTGTGCTCACTTTCCTATATGGTTAACACAGGAGGGCTACCAGGCACATGATTGGCATAGAGTCAGTGTTTTCTTTGGAAATGTATAGGACTGGGTGTTTGTGTCCCCAGCTGTGGCCCTTCAGCCAGAGCCTCTGTCACAGGAACCCACCTTCATTCCTGGCTCCACAGTTGCTGAAGCCAGCACTTGTTGCTGCCTGATAAACAGCCCCACACCCTGGCTAGTGATTTTCATCTTGTGATAAGGAAACGATGAGCTCACGTTAAACCAAAGCACCTTTTTAATCTTAGAAATTAACATGTGATTTATTATTTAATGATTTGAGGTTCCAGATTATTCTGCAGCATTAGCCATTAATGTAGGCTTTGGGTGGAGGGGTGAAAACCCTCCCTAAATTCTGTGTGTGGAACGAAGTTGGCCTGACAGGACAGGAGATGATAACATTCTCTCCACGGTTCCAAAGGCCCATGATTCTCATGTGGAAGTACGGACCCTCAGGGTGGCATTCAAAATCCATCATCTATTTCTCTGGCTAGTGCTCAGGGTCTGTGGCTTCTGAGGAGCCAGCTTTCATGAAGCCCTGAGAGTGTCCTGGTTAGTTCTGAGGCCACACATCCACTTCCCTTGTGACCAGAAGTAAATGCCAAGGAAATAGAGGAAGGAAATCAGGGCACACCTTCCCCAGCATGTGGATTCCGGATGGAAACGCAGCTTCCCTAAGCCCTTTCTCATAGGGCTTTTGGTTTTTGTCTCTTTTGAACTTGGCAGTTTTATGGCCCATCAGAAACTGTAGAGAATGAATGCTCTCCCTAGGAGTCCACTCATGGTATTCCAGCTGCTCCTATCTGAGATGCACAGTCTCCACCATTACTTGGGCCTTTTGTTCAAAGTTTCCCCTTCCCTCTCCAATTTTTTTTTCATGCTGTGTGTGTGTCCGAAGCATTCCATAGCATAGGGTATGTGGAAGTGAGGTACCTCTCACTGTTTCTTTCCTTTACAGAGAATTTCTTTGGTCAGCAGCTTTGCTGCTTCCCTGTTTCTTGGCTCTTACTCCCCTATTGACTACAGTGATGGTGAGCCTCGGGGTATGGGGTGGGTGCCTGGGCAGCATGCATGTGGCATATGGGTGTGCAGAGAGTGGGAGCCCCATCTACCCCGAGTGGGTGCCAATCTTGTAGCCCTGTCATCTATTGCCAGGAAGGAAGTGTGTTCATTATCTTTTACCACATAACAAATGACCCCAACACTTAGCAGCTGAAGACCACCATGTTTATTTTCTCACCTAGTGTCTGAGAGTCAGGAATGCGGGGCAGCTTAGCTGGGAGGTACTGGTTCAGGATCTCCCACAAGGTGGCAGTCAAGCTGGCAGCTGGGGCTGCAGTCATCTGAAGGGTCGACTGGGGCTAGAGGATCCATTTCTAGCATCATGCACATGACTACAGGCAAGAGGCCTCAGTTCCTCACATGTGGGCCTCTTTATGGGGCTATTAGTGACACTGCAGAGAGGGAGGAGACAGAGGCCAAGCAGAAGCTGAGGAGTCTTTTATACCCTAATCTTGAAGTGCCATGCCATGACTTTTGTCTCATCTTACTGGTCACACACTAGGTACAGTTGACCCAGTATAATGTTGGGGGGAACCTCACAAGCGGTGAACACCAGGAGGTGGGGATCAGTAGGGGCGATCATGGAGCCTGGCTCCTGCAAGGAGCTATTAAAGTTTTTGTTTCACATTTGGTGAACTCATGAGATTTGTGAGCTTCTAGAATCAAAACCCCGAAAAAAATAAATTGCAGTTGATGCCAGTGAGGAGGGAAAGCTGGGAGGAGGTTGCTGCAGGAACTCTTAGATGAGCGTAAGAGTGAGAAGAGTGTGGACAGAATGGGGGTAGAGAATGCAGGGCAGGAGCCCAGAGCCATGGACGTGGCTTCAGAATGGAGCCTGGGATGCTCTGAGCCTCGTGGGAGTTCATGGGAAGTTTTTGAGAGCTGTTGTATGCCAGGCTTTATTCTGGTTTCAGGAGGGAGAGTGACTAAGGAGTGCTGTTAAGAGTCCCTCACAATCTGGAGGAGGCAGCAGGGTTCCCTACAGCTAGCTCTGTAGAACTCAGACAGGCAGAACAGTCAACTTGGAGTAGCCTGCATGTCCACCCGTTCTGCACACCTGCCACAGGGCTGATAACCACAGCAGCTGTTCTGGGGGGCATTCCAGAGGTTTACGTTCCTCAGCCACAGCTGGGCCCTCCACTCTGCCCCCCTTCACTCACCTGAGATGTCACCTCCTCATTTCACCTGGGCAGGTGACACCATCAGCATCCCAGCCCACCTCTGTCTGTCTCTACCTTGGCCCAGTGGAGGAGGAGGTCTCTCCACCCATGCTCTGGGTTCCCTGTCCTTTCCAATCCTCAGGGAATCCTTGGGAGGAGGATGTTTTAGGAAAGAGCTAGTAGGTTGATCTCAGTGACCAGGAGGAAGTTTAGAGGACTCTGAGACCTTTCCTTGAAAAGTTAGTTGAGATTGAGAAATCCCTGGGGGCTGACCTGGAAACCTAAGGGACATGGAGAGTGGTTCCTGGTCAGTGTGTTGCTGCTAGTTCCAGGCCCCCTGGGAGGTCTTTGAGCAGCAGATTTCCAAGCTAACTGTAGTGTTTGAGTTGATGAGGAATATTTGGAGGAGGTGTGGTGCCGTGTGTTTCCAAGGGCCCCTCTGGCCTCTGGTTCTCTGGTTCCAGAACAACACAAGCATACATACCTTCCATGAAGAAAGAGCTCCAGGTACAAGTTGCGGCAAGACAATTATCTTCTCTGTGCCAGATTTGTGCATTTTCACAAAACGTCCATTTTCAAGATTGTCTGTTGTTTGTTTCCTTCCTTCCTCAGGTTCTGGAATGAATTTGTTGCAGATACAGGATAAAGTCTGGTCCCAGGCTTGCCTTGGTGCCTGTGCACCTCATTTAGAGGAGAAGCTTGGCCCACCAGTACCATCATGCTCAGTTGTGGTAGGTCTCCTTTCTGGCGATGTGGCTCATTTAAGAGCTGGCAGCTACCAGGGAAGCACTGTAGCACACACACACACACACACAAACACACACACAAACACACAACACACACACACTGCACACTCCCTTATTTGTTCACTCACCCACAGGCATACACATGCAGGGTCTTCAGTTTAGCCTAAGATATAAGTCAGTGTCTGGATCAGTGCCTTGCGCATAGTAGGTGCTCAGGTACATGCCTCATGGTTGGCGGGACTTTGGAAAATTCCACTAGAAATTTGTTAGAATAGGGATAAAAATGGCAGGTGATTGCATATCTAAAGAAAAAATGTACAGAGTGCTGAAATTCTAGGGACTACTGATGAAGCTTGAAGGAGGCGGCCTTGGGGAAAATAGAAAGAAATACCAGTGGGGCTGGCACAACACAGGTCCCGGCACTGGACAGCCTGGGACTGAATTCTGGTTCTACCAGCTTTGTGACTTTTTGTCTCGGTTTCCTCATCTGGAACAAGGGGAATGATGCTATTCATCTTACAGGGCTGTTGTGCAAATTAGATGCATTAATACTTTAAAGCACTTAAAAAATAGTGCCTGGTCCCACTGGTAATGGGAAAAACATTTACCCATCACAGCGGCCCCACCCATTTGCAGTGCACACTGGCTGTGAATGCCCTGGGGTGTCCTGCTTGGCCAGCCCTGTTCTCCATTGTCCTGTGGGGACAGTGGAGTAGAGAGAGAGAAAAAGATCTGGGTCCTGCCCCTGGGGCCCTTTGGTGGGAAATGCTTACCACAGAGCCAGAACAACCAGAAGGAACTCTGGGTGGGACAGAGTGTTGGTGTGAAGAAGGGACAAGGGCACCCTGAGGCCTGGAGGGAGTCGTGTAACTGGGAGTCTTGGGCCACGTGGAGGAGGGGCTGCTGTGAGGACTTCACATTGGGAGTCTCAGCCACAGAAGCACTTTTGTTTTCTTTTCAGAGACAGAGTCTCACCTTGTCACCCAAGTTGGAGTGCAGTGGCATGATCATAGCTACTGCAGCCACCAACTCCTGGGCTCAAGTGATCCTCCTGCCTCAGCTTTCTGAGTAGCTGGGACCACAGGCTTGCTCCACCATGCACAGCTAATTTTTTTTTTTTTTTTTTTTTTTTGAGACACAGTCTCGCTTTTGTCACCCAGGCTGGAGTGCAGTGGCGCAGTCTCGGCTCACTGCAAGCTCTGCCTCCCGGGTTCACGCCATTCTCCCGCCTCAGCCTCTCGAGTAGCTGGGACTACAGGTGCCCGCCACCACGCCCGGCTAATTTTTTTGTATTTTTAGTAGAGACGGGGTTTCACCGTGGTAGCCAGGATGGTCTCGATCTCCTAACCTCGTGATCTGCCCGCCTCGGCCTTCCAAAGTGCTGGGATTACAGGCGTGAGCCATTGTGCCCGGCCTAATTTTTTTTTATTTCGGTAGTGACGGGGTCTCACTATGTTGCTTAGATTGGGCAATTCTGCCTCAGTCTCCCAAAGTGCTGGAATTACAGGTGTGAACCACCGTGCTCGGCCGTTTTTCTTGTATGATTCATACTGACATGCTGAAAACAGCCTCTGCCACCATGAGGCAGAATGTCAAAGCCAAACCATCAGCATCCAAAGTATGCCATGAGGCCAGTGCACAGAGCTGAAGGAAGAGCCATGTGGCCCTGTGGAAGCTGACAGCGCAGCTTTCTGACCCACTTTCTGACACGGGTCAGAAAGGCAGAGAAGGGGCAGACAGAAAACAGCCAAGCCACCGGGACTGGTAATCCACACATGGCTTTTAGTTGGGTGTGATATTCAGAGCAGGCTTTGTTTGCCTTATGCGAGAACACATGCCTCCAAGAAGGAGCCTGTGCAGACAAGCAGCTTGAGGATCGGGAAAGAACTGACTCTGAAAAGGCATTTTCATTTGTCACATAGGTGTCACGTGTGGGGGAACCATGCAAGACCCATGTTTTTCATCATCCCTCTTTTTGCAGGTAGTGCTCAGATAGCCCTCCCTGCACACTTGTCTTTTTTGGATTACTTTCCTTAGAACATTGCTCTCTGCACGTTCATGTCCAGTTATTGTTAATCCAGTTGCTGGGGTGATAGAGCGAGTGTGCAAGGCATTATCTGCTCCCATGAGTTTGCTTACTGGTGTCCTGTTACCTTTTTTTTTTTTTTTAATGCTATATCTAGAATTTGGAGCTTATAAAGCAAGCACAAGTTAGGGATTGGTTTGTTCTCTCTACCTTAAATCTCAAGATCAGCAGTTTTTGAAATGACCTCATGCTCGTGGTTTCCAAACCTGCATTGCACTTCTCTGGTGATTTGTGAACAGGAGGGACATGCCCAGTTTGTGACAGGGAGTGATGTGACTCCAGGCTCTGCAAAAGATTCCTTCAGCATTGGTGACCTGGAGCCTGTAGCATTTTCGTGGCCTGAAGGGTGGGTGGCTGTGCTGGGCAGGCGGGATTTACCTCAGCAGAGCACCTTTGCTTTATCCCCATCCCTCAGGGAGCCATTTCTTCCTACTACATCAAGCGCTATGGATTTCCTTCAGGATGCAAAGTGGTGGCCTTCACTGGGGACAACCCAGGTGAGTATCTCGGGGAGTTTCACTCTCCAATGAGCCTGACTGGGTCCATGCTGGATGTTTGAGAATTCCAGTCCAGCCTCTTGGTGAAGCCTTCTGTGGTCATTCCTCACCACTCCCACCCTGCGATCTGACTCCTTGTACCTGCCCCATCTTAGCTCCGACTCTGCCCTCAGGAGCTGGTCAGTCTGCTCTCTCTGGACGAAAACTGCCCAGTGATTATGGAAGGTAGTCATGCCCACCCCATCCCTAACCTGTCTTTTCCATTCCAAGATGAATAGCTCAATTCCTCTAACCCTTCCTCTAGGACATGGTTTTAAGTCTCTGCCCTGTCATCTGATCTGCAGCAATGACTTGTTTCTCGTCCAGACACCTCATCTCCTTCCCTATCCTCTTCTCTTCCTCCTCCTCTCCTCTGGGTAGTCCTGAAGCCACTCCTGGAGGGGCCCTCGGATCTCTGAAGGAAGGCCAGGTGGGCTACACTGAATAACACCCTAACTACTACCCCTCAGCCCCACCCCAGGAAAAGTAAGTCTTTTTCTAATGATCCACCAGATTAGGGTTACATTTAACACTAACTAGAAAGGTTAATTTTAACCTTAATTAGAAAGATTAATTTCTGTCCTTTCAGTCTTCTTTCTGTGCTCATAAATAAGCATTGTTTCTTTTACTCACCCTGGGCAGTATCTTTCTCATTTTAGCGGTTGTCTAGAGCTCAATTGTCCCAGCATTTATTTCACTGGTCCCTGATGGTTGGAGGGTGGTGTTGCTTCAGTGTCTGGGCAGTGCAAACGATGTTGAGATGCACATTCGGTCTCGTCTCTTTGTTGTTATAGGATAAGTTCTCAAAGGTGGGATTCCTAGATCCAGGGCTTCTGACACACACACTGCTGATTGAACCTCAGTGGCAGTGTTTGAGTGCACCTATTCCTCACTCCCATTTCACCTTTATTCACATGTTCATTCACTCAGCATTTAGTGAGTGCCTATTATGTGCCAGGCCTTCCTTCAGCACTGGGGCCCTTCAGCAATCAAGTCAGATAAAGATTGCTGTTGTGAGCCAGGTGTGGTAGTGTGCACCTGTAGTCTTAGCTACTTGGGAGGCGGAGGTGGGAGGATTGCATGATCCCGGAGTTCGAGGCTGCAGTGAGCGACGATCATGCCACTGCACTCCAGCCTGGGTGACAGAGTGAGACCCCACCTATAGATCTCTTTAAAAAAAAAATAGACTGCTGTTGTGGGCTTTGTGTCTAAGGCAGGGGACAGAGAGTGAACATAACCTCACCCCCTTCTTTTTCATTACTGCCTTTGTCTTTCTCTGCTGTATATCCTTGGTGTCTTGTCTTGGCCTCCTTGATTCTCTGCAGTCTCGGGAGTGCCTGACAGTGGAGGGATGTTTGAACCCCTTCAGTGAAGAGACTTCAAAACTCAAATCAGAGGCCCTGCTAACAGAGACTCCACCCCCTGACCACTATGACCTTCTCCTCTTAGGGCCTCCTGAGCCCTCAGCTCCCCCTGCTCCTGCCTCCACCCTAGGGTGTGGGCGGGGGTTGGAGGTGGGGGCTGTGCGCCTGCCTGGAGAGCCCTGTGGTTTGCTTTGTGGTTCCCACGTGGCTGCCAGCTAACCAGAAGCTCCCCTCCCATTCTCAGCGTCGCTGGCAGGCATGAGACTGGAGGAAGGTGACATTGCGGTAAGGTGACTTCCCACACCCATAGGCTCTTTCTGTTTCCACACTCACACCCACACTCTGATAAGTAGCAGAGATCCTGCTGGGACCCAGACCCTGGGATCTGGGTCCCAGCAGGATCTCTGCTACTTATCAGAGTGTCTGCCGGTTCCAAAAGACAGTGGAGGGAGGGAATGGGGGCGCACATGTTTCTCAGAAAGTCATTGTTCTTTGCTAGATGGGCAGGACCCCTGCCTGCTTCACAGTGGCCAGTCTTAGTGCATGCAGTGGCAGAGGGTCAGATACGGGGCCAAAGGGCTGTGAGCAGCCCAGATGAATAAGGAAGACATAATCCAGGCATTCCTCCTTCTAGTGGGAAAGTCATGTGGGGAACCAGTCATCACCCAAACCATTATTTAGATGCAATTGTGGGAAATCAGCACAGAAGATCCATGAGATCTGCATCTGGGGAGCTAACTCCTGGCTCATCTGGTGTGGGAGGGTCAGAAGTGGCTCTTAGAAAGTGGCCTTGCATCTGAGATCTGCAGCGTGAGTGAAGTGACAGGGTTAAGGTGGGGGAAGTACAGCGCGTCACTGGCAGAGGGCAGCATGTGTGGGCAAAGCCCAAGGCGCCCCACCTCTGCCCATCTCTCCCCAGGTCAGCCTGGGCACCAGTGACACCCTGTTTCTCTGGCTCCAAAAGCCCATGCCTGCCCTGGAAGGCCACATCTTCTGCAACCCGGTTGACTCCCAGCACTACATGGCACTCCTGTGGTGAGCCTGGGTGTTGGTTGGCACCATTCCCTGGGTGAGGAGTTGTGGGCAGATCTGGCACCATCTTGAGGACCCCAAGTCATTCCACTAAGCTCTGGAATGACTCCCTCCACTTTCCCAGGCTCTGCTGGGCAACTGAGACCCCCAAGGACTCACCGGCTCTTGCTGACAGCAGAGCTGGGTGGGGAATAACCCAAGACCCTGTGTCCTTCAAGCCCAGGTTCAAATTCTATCCTCACCACCTATATCCTGTGTGACCTTGGGCAAACTCTGTAGTGTGGCATGTCTGAGCCACACTTTCCTCATGAGATAGGGAGGGTAAGAGCATTTACCTCACATTGTTACTGTGACCTGTCTGGCATGTGGTGGACCCTCAGCAAATGGCGGGAAGGACATCCTGCCTCCCGACAGCTCTCATGGAAGGGACGTGCTCTGTGCTCTGACCACAGGCCTTTAGAGACCTGTCCAAAGCTACTGAGGGAAATGGTTTCTGAGCTCCTAAGCCCTAAGAACCATTGGAGAATGTGGCTAGTTAATCTAGCCCTCCCTCATTGTGCCTGTGGTAGAATGTGCAGAAACCCGAGCTCCTCGTCTCTACCTGGGGCTCCTCTGTGTCAGCCTCCTGTGTAAACAGCCCAAGACAAGGGCGTTTCCGGTGCCTCCCAGGGACGTTCAGGGGCCTGAATCTGAGGAACAGCCTCCGATACCTAAGTTTCAGAGCCTGCTGTGCACTGACTAGGGGTTGTGGTCCAGCCTGACCTGCAGTTCTTCTCTCTGGGTCTCTTCACTGAAACTCATGGGTCCAGTCAGCAAGCACCGGCTCCCTCCCTCAGAGCTATGCCCTCTTCTGCAGCTTTAAAAATGGCTCCCTCATGAGAGAGAAGATCCGCGACGAGTCTGCGTCCCGTTCCTGGAGCGATTTCTCTAAGGCACTGCAGTCCACAGAGATGGGCAACGGCGGAAACCTGGGTAGGCCAGTTGGTGATGCCCAGGCCTGTGAAGGGTCAGCAGCTGCCGGCTGGAGGGACAGGGCCTGGGGCCCCATGAGCTGGGGGAGAGGAGGGCCGTGGAAAAGTCCAGGGGAGTCCTGTCTGTCTGCACTTCTATTCCACACATCCTACAAGCTGCTGTGGAACCCTGTGTTCTGAGCGAGGGTGGGGCTGTAAGGCTGTCCTTGGCTTCTGCTCTGAGCAGAGCATCAGGCCATAGCTACGTCTTCTGTCCCCACCAAGCCCCTGGTGACAGCATCAGAGAGGGCAGCCTCTACCCTGGTGTATCCCCGTTCACAGCCCTCTGCCCCAGGCACAAGGAAAAGTGCCCAGTGTCTGGGCAGGCCTGAGCAGGGAGGGGCTGTGCCTCCCTTGGTCAAACCTGTGTTGGTATTTTAGGATTGGCTGGGCAGCTGCTTCCTATTTCAGGCTGCCAAGTGAGAGCAGGAAGAGTTGTCTTTGAGAAAAGCTAGCTCAGGGCTCCCTGGTTCCCTTCTATCCTGTTGGAGAGAAGGAACTGAGAATATTCACAGGTCTCATCTGGGGGATGAAAGAGAGCCAGGGGACCCAGGAATATGGGGTCATTTTGTCCTGCTCTAAGTCTGTTGAGAAGCTGATCTTTTGTTTTTTGACTAATGACGGCTGATCTCTTCCTGGTTTTATTTCAGGTTTTTATTTTGATGTAATGGAGATCACCCCTGAAATTATTGGACGTCATAGGTTTAACACAGAAAACCGCAAGGTACGTGTGCTGTTGGTGTTGGAGTTACATTGGCTCCATTTGTGAGTGTAAAATTTAAAAATTGCCTATCAAATTATGTTACTTTTAGGGACTTCATTCATTCACTCATTCATTGATATCATACACACTTGTGGTGTGCCAGGGTGCATTCTAGATCCTGGGGAATCTGCAGGTCCTAAGACAGAAACGGTCCTTTCCCTCAGGGAGGAATGCAGAAAACCTGAGAGTTCTCTTCCTATTTAACAAATGCTAACACTATCATTGGGTATCACAGAGCTTATTTCCTTGGCGAGTTTTATCCTATACCCATCAAGAACCCATGGATCTTGAGATCATGAATTTCCTCCTGGTTGAAAGAGCTGCTGAGCCCGGGAGGTACTAACGTTTATTGAGCCCATTTGGTGCCAGGCATTGTGCTCATGGTTTTCTATACCTTCCTTATTTACTTTTCTTTTGTTTTTAAATTTTTTGAGATGGAGTCTCGCTCTGTTGCCCAGGCTTGAGTGCAGCGGGACGATCTCGGCTCACTGCAGCCCCCACCTCGTGGGTTCAAATGATCCTCCTGCCTCAGCCTCCTGAGTAGCTGGGATTACAGACGAAAGCCACCACGCCTGGCTAATTTTTGTATTTTTAGTAGACGGGTTTCTCCATGTTGGCCAGGCTGGTCTCGAACTCCTGACCTCAAGTGATACGCCCCCTCCCAAAATGCTGGGTTTACAGGTGTGAGCCACCATGCCCGGCTATCATTTACTTTTCAAAGCAATAGGCACTATTGTTCCTCTTTCTAGATGGAGGGGTTGAGACTCAGAGGCTCAGGCTAAATAATCTGCCCAGAGTCACAAGGTCATAGATGGTGGAGGGGGCTCAAACCCATTCCTCTCTGGCTCTGAAGCTGCTGTTTTCTTTCTCCTCCACAATGTGACCTTTCTTGGGAAGGATTTAGTTGGTTCTTGCTGCTCAAAATTGACATTGCTGCTAGAGAGTCACTGGAGAGTCATCACCACATTTTGGGTTGTACCTGAGAGATGTTTCTGACCCAGTAAATGGGGGGTTTACGTGAGACACTCTGTCTGGAAACTGTAACTGTCAGAGTTGGCATTGGATTCGTGGCAGATGATGGCACTACATGCTGGATTATGAATGGAAAGCTTTGTATAAAGTAGGAAGTTCATCTCAATCTTCTGATGGAGGATCAGTTTGGTTTCTTTTGTTAGAGTGAGAAGCTGTGCCTGTTTTCTTTCATGCGTATCAATCCTAGATTTGTCAAGGAGAAAGTAGTGTTCTTCATTCATTCATTCAACCAGCAGATATGTATGATTGGTGCCAGGCACCGGGGACACAAAGGAGAACAAAACATCGGTGGCCCTTGCTCTCCAGAGCCTGCTGTCTAGGAGGGAGAGGGACAGTAGATGACTGAATGAGCACGTACATGAATGCAGCAGGTGCTAAGGCTAGGAGGCAGAAGAACAGACTGCTGCAAAGGAAAGCAGCTGGTGGGCAGGTTGGAGACTTACCCTGGGTGGGGTGATTGGGCCTGGGCCTCTCTCAGAAGGTGGCCTTTAGGTTGAGACCCGAAAGTACTCAGGATCTCACCATGGAAAGAGTAGGATAGACTTTCAGGCAGAGGGAGCAGCTTGGGAACTAGAAGAAGGTCAGTAAGGTTAGAGTGTAGCTGTTTATGAGGGGGATGGCGGCAGGTTCTAGCATTGGTCTCAGGTGCCAGAGAAGCAGGAGTGAGCCTAGGATTGATGCCCATCAGTGCTAGCTTGAAGGACATGCCACAGGGGTGGGATCTCAGCGTAAGCTCGTGGCTCTCACTTATCTAGTATGTACTGCATTTTCCAGGCTCTGTTGTCTAATCTGATCATTGCAACAACCGTAAAAAACAGGCGCCACGATTACCACCGTTTTGTTAAGAAAAAGAATGATAGCAAGACTAATGTAACTTATTGAAGATTGCAGAGCTGAATGGTAGACAGAACTTGAACTCTCAGCTGCCTGAGACTAAGTTCTGTAATGTCTCTTGACTCTTCAAAGTGACATGCATGTGAGGCTGTGAGCTTGTGTGCTTGAGTAGTGTGTTTGTGTGAGTGTGTGTGACAGGCAAAGATAGTGGTTAAAGAGCCCAGCGATGAGTTTCAAATCTGGGCTGTTGTTTAAAAAGATCACACACAGACACACGCACACACACACGAATGGACAATGAGAGTTCCTTACTCTGTGCCCACCTTTTCCCGGAGACAGGTCGCAGCATTCCCTGGGGATGTGGAGGTTCGAGCACTGATTGAAGGACAATTCATGGCCAAGAGGATTCACGCAGAAGGCCTGGGCTATCGAGTCAGTAAGTGAGCCACTGGCAGCATGTGTCCCAGGGTGGGGGCTCAGGGCCAGCTCACACCTGGGGGCCAGGGCTAGTGGGGCAATATCTACTAAAGTTTTCTTACAGGGGGACTTGTGCAGGAGGGAGGTGGAGCCTGACCTCAGGGATGGGGTGAGAAAGTGTCAATTGGCACTTGTAGGCAAGCATAGAATAGCAGACAGGTTGTTTCTGCTTCTCAGCTGTGTCCACAATAGCCTGACCTTTTGGCCAGGACCTGTGAGACTTGGGAATAGTCTTCCTGAAACCCTAAGCCCCAAGCTGCAGATGAGCTGTCCTGAGCTCTGGACTGCAAAGACATAGGCAGTGCAAGGTCTGGAGACATGAGTGGATCTTGGCCTTCCAGCCTGGCCAGGTCCCATTGCCTGTGGAACACAGTCTGGGTCTTTCAGCTTGGACAGGGAAGAGGGCGATGTAGTACCACTGTCAAAACTCG
This sequence comes from Symphalangus syndactylus, assembly GCF_028878055.3. NCBI lineage: Eukaryota > Metazoa > Chordata > Mammalia > Primates > Hylobatidae > Symphalangus > Symphalangus syndactylus. The sequence goes on along the minus strand of NC_072423.2, from coordinate 122,566,341 downwards.
GAAGGCTGATGTCTTAGTTCATTTTCTGTTGCCTATAACAGAATACCTGTTCCTGGGTAATTTATAAGGAAAAGGAATTTATTTCTTACAATTATGGAGGCTGAGAAGTCCAAAGTTGAGGGGCCATATCTGATGAGGGCCTGCTTGCTAGTAGGGCTCTCTGCAGAGTCCTGAGGAGGTAGAGGGCATCACATGGTGAGGGAGCTGGATGTGCTGGCTCAGTTCTCCCTTCCTCTTCTCAGAAAGCCACCAGTCCTGTTCCCACGATAACCCGTTAATCCATTAACCTGTTAATCTGTTAACCAATGAATGGATTAATCCACTCATAAAGCCCTCATGACCCAGTCTCCTTAAAGGTCCCATCTTTCAATATGTCATGTTGGAGATAAAGCTTCAACATGAGTTTTGGAGGGGACACATATTCAAACCATAGCAATTGGCATGGAGAGGGCAGACCCAGGGCTGGGGGGAGGCAAAAGGAGGAGAAAGGGATTTCTGAGAACTTGAGTTGTAGAATAATCAGCTTTAGGGTGTCAGTGAGTTCCCCTTACAGGTGGTGTTGGAATGGTCTAAGGGTCTGTAAGGAGGTTGGACTGGCTGCCTATAGAGTCCAGGTTTCTAAGATTTATTTGTCCCTCTGGGCTATAGCTGTTGTCACTAGAGAAGATAGTGAAGCTGCTTTGCTTGAGGGCCTTCCTATGATACTTTATGGACAATCCAAGTTCTATGTAATATATATTTTATATCTTTGAATCAACAGAGTAAAAGGATTCTGTAAAAATACCCATTAGGGAAACCTCTTGGAAAACCTGTTAGACAGCATCTGCTAAAGCTGAATATACGCCTACCCAGCAATCTCATTTCTAAGTAAAGGCACAACAGGAATTTGTGCATGTGTTTACTAAAGATGTACGGGAGAACATTCATTGCAGCACTATGCTGAATAGCCCCACGGTGGAAGTGGCCCAGTGCCCATTAATAGTAGACAGGAAAAATGCATTGTGGTGCATTTGTACAACCAGATACTACACACAAATGAAAATGAACCAGCCTCAGTGATACACAATGAAATGGGTGAATCTCACCAAATGTAACACTGAGTAAAAGAGGCCAAACACGGACATACATATGGCAGGGTTCTCTGTACATCAAATTCAAAAGCAGATGGCACTACAGGCCAGGCACAGTGGCTCACACCTGTAATCTCAGCATTTTGGGAGGCCGAGGCAGGTGGTTGCTTGAGTCCAGGAGTTCGAGACCAGACTGGACAACATGGTGTGTTGCGGGAAGTCAGGGACCCCAAACGGAGGGACCGGCTGAAGCCATGGCAGAAGAATGTGGATTGTGAAGATTTCATGGACATTTATTAGTTCCCCAAATTAATACTTTTATAATTTCTTATGCCTGTCTTTAATGCAATCTCTAAACATAAATTGTAAAGATTTCATGGACACATCACTTCCCCAATCAATACCCTTGTGATTTCTTATGCCTGTCTTTACTTTAATCTCTTGATCCTGTCAGCTGAGGAGGATGTATATCGCCTCAGGACCCTGTAATAATTGCATTAACTGCACAAATTGTACAGCATGTGTGTTTGAGCAATATGAAGTGTGGGCACCTTGAAAAAAGAACAGGATAACAGCAATTGTTCAGGGAATAAGAGAGATAACCTTAAACTCTGACTACCGGTGAGCCGGGCAGAATACAGCCATATTTCTCTTCTTTCAAAAGCAAGTGGGAGAAATATCGCTGAATTCTTTTTCTCAACATGGAACATCCCTGAGAAAGAAAATGTGCACCTGCGGGTAGGTCTCTGAACTGGCCCCCCTGGGGCATAGCCTGTCTCTTATGGTCGAGGCTGCAGAGATGAAATAAATTCGTCTCCCATAGCACTCCCAGGCTTATTAGGAAGAGGAAATTCCCGCCTAATAAATTTTGGTCAGACCAGTTGATCTCAAAACCCTGTCTCCTGATAAGATGTTATCAATGACAATGGTGCCCAAAACTTCATTAGCAATTTTAACTTCGCCTCGGTCCTGTGGTCCTGTGATCTCGCCCTGCCTCCACTTGCCTTGTGATATTCTATTACCCTGTTAAGTACTTGATGTCTGTCACCCACACCTATTCGCACATTCCCTCCCCTTTTGAAAATCCCTAATAAAAACTTGCTGGTTTTTGTGGCTTGTGGGGCATCATGGATACTACCAACGTGTGATGTCTCCCCCGGACTCCCAGCTTTAAAATTTCTCTCTTTTGTACTCTGTCCCTTTATTTCTCAAGTCGGCCGATGCTTAGGAAAAATGGAAAAGAACCTACGTGATTATCGGGGCAGGTTCCCCGATAATGGTGAAACCCCATCTCTACAAAAAATATGAAAATTAGCCAGGCGTGGTGGCACATGCCTGTAGTCCCAGCTACTCAGGAGACTGAGGTGGGAGGATCGCTTAAGTCTAGGAGGTTGAGGCTGCAGTGAGCCATGAGACCCTGTCTCAAAAAAAATAAAAAAAGCAGACGAAACTATTTACTATTGTTGGAAGTCGGGATAATTAGTAGTTACCTTTCAGAAGGGGCCTGTGGGGTGCTGTCAATGTTCTGTTTCATGTTCCATGGGTGTGTTTAGTTTGTAAAAATTTATGAAGATTGTAGGCTTATGATGTGTGCATTTTTCAGGATGTGTGTTCTAGGTCAATACAAGATTTTAAAATATGTAAAATGACTACCATGAGCATTCCGATTGCCCTCATCCCACCACCCTAAGTGTAAAAAAACATTTCCCAAAGGTCTGCAAAGACTTCCAAGTTCCCTGAAAATGAGACTGGGTGAGCAGGGCAGGGATGGTGCTGGAGTTGGTGGAGTGCCTGGCAGGGATCCTCCCGCTATCAGAAGGGAACCCCAGGGAACGGAACAGCCCAGCATACAGGGAGAAGCAGTTAGGGCAGAAGGCCCCCATGGGCTCAGGAGGAGCTGATGGGATTGTGGCATTATTCCCAGCCCCTAAGGCATTTCTTGTGCAAAACAGCATAGAGTTACTTATCCTCTTAGCAAGCTTGAATGCAGAATCAGACCTGTCTTGCCTCTCTGCTGAGTGATCACTTAAATAGACATACTTGGAACCAACAGAGGCTGCACGCACGTAAGGACTCCTTCTCCAGGCTGCCGTGTGGACTGGCCAGCTCTAGTTTTCGTTCTTGCCCAGTCATCCTCTCATTTGGCTTTAATAGTGTCTAAGGGGGAATAAAGAGGCACTTTGAATAAAAATGATTATTGTGATACTAACAGCTGCCAGCATTTGTTGGGCACTGAGTGTGTGCCCGGCCCATTTCCTTAGCAATTAATCTTTATTAACAACAGTACCTCTGAAGTAGGTACTGATATGATTCCCACTTCACAACCGAGGAAACCAAATTTGCAGTGGTTAAATAACTTGGTCAGGGCTGGCAGAGCTGGGATCTGAACCAAACCAGTCTGGTTCCAGACGCTGGATTCTCAACCACTGGCTGAACCTGCTTTTTTTAAGGAACAATCGCCCTCTTCATGTTTATAGACACCATCAGACATGATAGACACCAGCTGGGCAGGGCTAATAAGCCATAGTTTTCAGCTTATATTTCACTGTGTTTCATGTTATTTAGGTTGATTGTAAAAACAGTCAAACCTTGTAATAGCAAGTTTGAAAAATAAAGAAAATGGGCCTGGTGCTCACACCTGTAATCCCAGCACTTTGGGAGGTGGAGGTGGGAGGATCACTTGAGCCCAGGAGTTTGAGACCAGCAACAGAGAGACCCTATCTTTACAAATAATAATAATTATAAATATCCCGGTGTAGTGGCATGTGCTTGTGGTCCCAGCTACTGGGGGTGGGGTGGCAGGGGGTGGCAGGAGGCCGGGGGGATCACTGGAGCCTGGGAGGTCAAGGCTGCAATGAGTTGTGATTGCACCACTTCACTCTAGCCTGGGCGACAGAGCGAGACCATGTCTCAAAAAAATAAAGGAAAATGACTCATAATCCCATCCCCTCTCTCCAAACACTGGTACCATTTGGGGACATTTTCTCCCAGTCTCCTTTATGAGCTTATTTCCATATAGCCATAGTTTTGTTCCTTTGTACCTTATATGCAAAGGGTGTATACAAGAACCAAAGTTTGTCAGAAGTCATCTTTGTGGTGCTGCATATGATGGCCAGGTTACTTTTCCTGCATTTGGGCACTGAGGGTGTTCTCGTTTTTTTTGTTTGTTTGTTTTGTTTTGTTTTGTTTTTTTTGGAGACAGGGTTTCACTCCTGTTGCCCAGACTGGAGTGCAGTGGCGCAATCTCGGCTCACTACAACCTCTGCCTCCCGGGTTCAAGTGATCCTCCTGCCTCAGTCTCCTGAGTAACTGGGACTACAGGTGCACACCACCATGCCCAGCTAGTTTTGTATTTTTAGTAGAGACGGGGTTTCACCATGTTGGCCAGGCTGGTCTCAAACTCCTGAGCTCAAATGATCCACCTGCCTCGGCCTCCCAAAGTGCTGGGATTACAAGTGTGAGCCACCGTTCCTGGCCATTGTTCTTGGTTTTCCAACATGGAATCACACTAGAACATCTTCGATAGCTTGAATTATTTCCCCAGGAGGATGGCAGTCCTTCTGTCTTCCCAGACACTGTCTTCATGGCCAGCAATGAAGATGGGAGAAGCTGAGAGGTGGGGCTGAATGTCTTCTCCTGGACAGAGCCAAGGGGCTGGATGGAAAGCAGCAGGTCTTAAAAACAACTATTTGTTTTAAAATACATAACGAATGGATGTCTTTTTATCATAAAAGATTCATGCAAAACAGAAATATGGAATAAGAAGCAAATGCCCCCTTCATATGCCTCCCAGACTCCTTTCCTTCCTTCCAGACTGTGACTTCCTTCCTGTGAGTTTCTGTGTTAGATTGAATCATACGGAATTGCCAATATTGAAGAAGTTTTGATTTACAAAAATGGCAATTTCATATGGTTCAACCTGATACGTGTGTGTGTGTGTGTATATATATTTAACAGAAATGCTATTATATTCTATGTGTTACTCTGAGACTTGCTTTCTATAACAGTATGTACAGGTCTACCTTTTTGTTTTCTAATGACTGGCATGAGGTCTGCTAAATTATTTTATAGCCCTAGTTGAAGGACATTAAAATTATTTCTTGTTTTGTTTTGTTTTTGTTTTTGTTCTTGTTTTGAGACAGAGTCTCACTCTGTCGCCCAGGCTGGAGTGCAGTGGCACAATCTCAGCTCACTGCAACCTTCGCCTCCCGGGTTCAAGCGATTCTTGCGCCTCAGCCACCTGAGTAGCTGGGATTACAGGTGCGTGCCATACCACCTGGCTAATTTTTGTATTTTTGTAGAGATGGGGTTTCGCCATGTTGCCCAGGCTGGTCTCAAACTCTTGACCTCAAGTGATCCACTCATCTTGGCCTCCAAAGTGCTGGGATTGTAATCTCCACTTTCACATCTCATTCTATGCCCTATACTCTTGTCCCTAGTTCATTCTTGTTTGTGTATTTTTTTTCCCTTGAGCATGTTAGCTAAAGGTTTGTATATTTTATTAAGCAATGTTAAGATTTTGTTTTGTGCTCCCTTTTATTAATTTCTAATTTTATCTTTTTAAATGCCTTCCTTTTACTTTATGAATTTTTTTCTTTTTCTGTATTTTTAAGTTGAAATTTTAGCTCATTTATTCCCATTCTATATTAACTTCTAATTTATGCATTTCAGAATGCTACATGTTAACTTTATTTACATAATGTCTTTCATTTCTAAAAAGATAGTAATTTTCATCTTTTTCTGCATCAATGAGTGGTCCTTCAAACTGGCCCCTCGTCCTTTTGACATATCTTCCATCCTTCCTTGAGCATTTCCATAGCTTCTAGTATAAAAAAAGTTTCAGGCTCATCTTGTTTTTTCCTTGGATCAGCCCTGTAATCTTCCGTTTATCCAAGGGGCCCTGACTCCTTTGAGTGGGGAGAGATGTTTGGATGCTGTCTCTGGATGCTCATTGCTACTGGGATGATGCTGTTCCCAGCCCCTTTCAGTGGGCTGAGCTGGGAATATGTTAGGATATATAACAGCCCCTTTCAGTGGGCTGAGCTGGGAAATCTTAGGAGATATATATATATAAGTCTGTATCAATACACACATTACCTTTCTATTTGTCTGTCTGTCTACTTCTCCATGTGTTGAAAAACATGAGTTCAACCCTATACACTCCATTTCCAGTCCAACACCATGGGGTTCATTCTGGCTTTCTTCCTTCCCATATTTGTATCTTATCCTAACAGTGACAAAGTTGATTCTTCTGACCCCTCCAGAATGCTGCCTCCTTGACATGCAGGCCCCATTTTGGCTTCTCTGCTTACCCTTACCTGTGTTGTCTCTGTGTTCTCTTTCCAGCAGCCTCTTGGATCTGCCCCACTCTGGTTATGTACTTACATGTGGCCCTTGAGCCACTTCTGTTTGCCTATTTAATGGCTTTTTAGAGAAGGAAGAAAAAAAAAGGAAGGTAGGAAGGTAGGCAGGCAATAAATATTTTTAAAGGGAAGGGTCCATTTACATTTAATGTAATTATTGAAATGATTTTATTTAATCGAATCTATCCATTTATTTTTTATTTTTTTCAATCCATCCATTTACAAAATGGATTACGTATCGATTTTGCTTTTTCTTTTCTTTTGTTCTATATGTTCTTTTTTCTTTCTTATTCTTTTCCTATCTTATTTTTGGATTAACTGAGCAATGTCTAGTATTCCATTTTATCTCCTCTGTTGGCTTTTTAAGGTATACACTTTTTAATTGATTTTTAAATTGAAATCCTTAACTTGGAAAGTCTGGTTTGCGCTAATATTATACACTTGAATTTTTTACCAACATGCTTGCACTACAAGAACGACTAAAGGATGTCTTCTGGGCTAAAGAGAAAATCATACCAGATGGAAAGTCAGAGCTTCAGGAAGGAATGTAGAACGTCTATAAGAAGTGGATTCTCTTAAGTTTTACTTTGTCTGAAAATGTATTTATTTTACTTCATATTAAAATAATGTTTTCTGTTGTGGAATTCTAGGTTGGCACTTTTTACTTTCAGCACTTTGAAAATGTCGTTTCATTGTTTTCTTGACTTCTAATGTTTCAGATGAGAAATTAACTGTCATTCTTAGTGTTATTCTTCTGAATGTAATGGGGTTTTCTTCTCTGGCTGATTTAAAATTTTTCTATTAATCTTTGATTTTCAGCAGTTTGTTTATGATATACCTAAGTAAGGGTTTTTTTTTTTTTTTTTTTTTTTTTGAGACAGAGTCTCACTCTGTCGCCCAGGCTGGAGTGCAGTGGCGCAATCTCGGCTCACTGCAAGCTCCGCCTCCCAGGTTCACGCCATTCTCCTGCCTCAGCCTCTCCAAGTAGCTGGGACTACAGGCGCCCGCCACCACGCCCGGCTAATTTTTTGTATTTTTTTTAGTAGAGACGGGGTTTCACCGTGGTCTCGATCTCCTGACCTCATGATCCGCCCGCCTTGGCCTCCCAAACTGCTGGGATTACAAGCGTGAGCCACCGCGCCCGGCAAGGGTTTTTTATTATTATTTTGTATGTATCCCCTTTGTGATTCACTGAGCTTCTTGGATCTGTGGGTTAATGTCTTCCATCAATTTTGGAAAATTCTTAGCCATTATTTCTTCAAATATTTATTTTTCCCTATTCCGTCTTTCCTTTCCTCTGGACTTCAGTTACACATCTGCTGTTATCCCATAGGACTTGATTTTCTATTCTTTTTTTTTTTAATTTTTTCTCTCTCCCTGCTTCAGTTGGACAATTTCATTTTTTGTTTTGTTATGTTTTGTTTTTTTGAGACAGAGTCTTGCTCTGTTGCCCAGGCTGGAGTGCAGTGGCATGATCTCAGCTCACTCCAACCTCCACCTGCTGGGCTCAAGTGCTTCTCCTGCCTCAGCCTCCTGAGTTGCTGGGACTACAGGCGAGCGCCACCACATCTGGCTAATTTTTTGTATTTTTATTAGAGATGGGGTTTCACCATGTTAGGCAGGCTGGTCTTGAACTCCTGACCTCAGGTGATCCACCTGCCTCGGCCTCCTAAAGTGCTGGGATTATAGGCATGAGCCACTGCACCCGGACTTCAGATGGACAATTTCTATCACACCTCTTTTTATTCATGTTTCTGCTGTATACAGTCTGCTATTAAGTCCATCTAACAAATTCATTTTGGATATTATATTTTTTTTATTTCTAGAGTTTCCATTTCATTCTCATATGCTTTCTTATTTCTCTGCTGAAATTTTTCATATTTTAACCATTTTGTCCATCTTTTCCTCTGATAGAGGAAAGATTATAATTATATCATCTTTATAATTATTATAAAGCTCCTATCTGCTAATTCATCTCAGAGTCTGCTTTTATTTACTATTTTACTCCCATTTCCTGCTTCTTAAAATGCTATTTAATTTTGTTTGAATGCTGTACATTGTGTTTAAAAGTACAGTGTTGACTAAAGTGGCTAATTTTTAAACCTTTTACTTTTGAGATAATTGTAGATTCACATGCAGTTGTTAAATAAATAGCTAATGTTTACCTGCAGAAAAGGCTTGCCCTTCTATCAGGAAGTGAGGGTGAGGTGGTGGTCTTTTTTGTTTAATCAGGGGTTGGATCAGTACTAGTTAGTTTTAGTTCACCAGTAGTTGCAGTGTCTTGGGATCAGGATCAGCAGGATCAGGCCCCTCCCTCCATCAAGTCTTTGGGACCTAACCACTGAGATTACAGAGCTCTTTCTCTGTTTTCCAGCTCTTCCCCCACTTCCACATCACTGCTTCCATAGTAGTTCATTGGAGACAATTGGTGGGTAGGGAGGACTAGCTCTATATTGGAGACTCTTCCAGATTTCAGTCCTCCATACCAGCCCGGATGTAGTTGCTTTTCTTTTCTAGCAAAGTTTATCTGCCTGTAGAGTCTTACTTCTTCATGTCTCCCATGCTGCAGGTGTGAATCAGTACTTAAGGGCTCATCTCATTCTGGAATTTATTTTATTTAGACTTCTTGAATTTATAATTTTTTGATAGCTTCAAATAAAAATATGATGCTCTGGTTGTTGTTGTTTATTCCATTCTGTCATTGTTACAGCACAAGTGTGTTCTTTCTTGACCATCGTCATCTTAACTGGAAGTGGAACTATATGTCTTTTATTAGATTAAGGTTTATTATTATTTTACTATTTATTTTTATTTATTTATTTTAAAATGGAGTTTCGCTTGCTCTGTGGCCCAGGCTGCAGTGCAATGGTGCATTCTCGGCTCACTGCAACCTCTGCCTCCTGGGTTTAAGCGATTCTCCTGCCTCAGCCTCCTGAGTAGCTGGGATTACAGGCGCCCACCACCACACGTGGCTAATTTTTGTATTTTTAGTAGAGACAGGGTTTCACCATATTGGGCAGGCTGGTCTCGAACTCCTGACCTCAGGTGATCTTCCTGCCTCGGCCTCCCAAAGTGCTGAGATTACAGGTATGAGCCACTGTGCCCAGCCTATTATATTTTTTTAGAGACAAAGTCTGGCTTTGTCAGGCAGGAATACACCCAGGCTGGAGTACAGTGGTGTGATCACGGCTGAATTCCTGGGCTCAAGCAATCCTCCCACTTCAACCTCCCTAGTAGCTGGGACCACAGGCATGCATCACCGTGCCCAGCTAATTTTTGTATTTTTTGTAGGGACAGGGTCTTAGTTTGTTGCCCAGGTGGGTCTCAAATTTCTGAGCTCAAGCAATCCTCCTCCTGCCTTGGCCTACTGAAGTGCTAGGATTACAGGCATGAGCCACTACGCTCAGTCAGTATATTGTGAAAAATATCATGTATACAGTAGAGTATATGTATCTTACAGCAAGTTATAAAACATATTAATCAAACATCTGATGATCAGCACTCGGGTTAAGAAATAGAACATCAGCCAGGCGCAGTCATTCACACCTGAAATCCCAGCACTTTGGGAGGCCAATGCAGGCAGATTGCTTGAGGTCAGGAGTTCAAGACCAGCTTGGCCAACATGGTGAAACCCCGTTTCTGCTGAAAACACAAAATTAGCCGGGCATGGTGGCAGACGCTTATAGCCTACTCGGGAGGCTGAGGCGGGAGAATCACTTGAACCCAGGAGGCGGAGGTTGCAGTGAGCCAAGATCACCCCATTGCACTCCAGCTTGGGTGACAGAGCAAGACTTAGTCTCAAAAAAAAAAAAAATTGAACATCACTAGAACCTTAGAATCTTGCTATGCTCCTCTTCCGCTGTATCCTCATCTTCCCCTCATCCCTGCAGAGATCGTTTCTATCCAGATTTTTGCATTATCATTTCCCTGGAATTCTTCATGGTTTTGCCAGTTGTGTATGCATTCCTTTAAATACACTGTGGTTTTTTGCCCTCTGAACTTCATAATACATGGAATTATACAACGTCATGTTTATGAATTCATCCATGTTAATGTGCATAGATAGCTATTAGCTGTTAATTTTCATTGTTCTGTGATATTCCATCACATGATTATACAACCATTTATCCATTTGCTATGGCCTGACTGTGTCTCCCCAAATTCACATGTTAAAAACTTAATCCCCAATGTGACAGTGTTGGGAGATGGGCCTGATGGCAGGTGTTTATGTCATGAGGGCTCTTGTGTATTAATGCCACTATAAAAGTGCTTTCAGGAGTGAGTTCACCATTTTCTGCTTTTCAGCCATGTGAGGACATAGCATTCTGGGGATTCTGCTAAACATTCTACAATATACGGGATGATCCCTCACAAAAAGAATCATCCAACCCAAAATAAGCAGTGTTTTATTCTGGTTGGAAGAGGAATCAAGCTTTTTTCTGTGATGAGTGGAGCTACTTTCCATGTTTGTCTCCGTGCCTGTTGTGGGAGCTCAGTGTCATTCCAAGTTACTCTTCACTCAGTCCCCCCATGCACCCTCCCCAGCTAGTAGCCCACTTTCACTAATGAGCAATTCTTTACTTTAGCTTGGGGACAAACACTGCGGCTCCTTCTGCTGCTGAGTGTAAGGGAGTGGAGGGAAGGGGCTTGAGACCCTTGCTGTCATGAAGTCAGTCGTGTACTCTCAGCAGCAGTTTATGTGGTTCTTATTTTCCCATATCCCCACCAACACTTAACAGCAACAACCTTTAAATCTGTTGCTAGTCTGATGGATGCAAACTGGTATCTCAGTGTCAGTTTAATTTGTGTTTTCTTAATTAATGATGATTTTGTTTTGTTTTGTTTTGTTTTGAGATGGAGTTTTGCTCTTTTTGCCCAGGCTGGAGTGCAATGGCGTGATCTCGGCTCACTGCAACCTCCACCTCCCAGTTCAAGTGATTCTCCTGTCTCAGCCTCCCGAATAACTGGGATTACAGGCACACGCCACCATGCCCAGCTAATTTTGTATTTTTAGTAGAGATGGGATTTCACCATGTTGGCCAGGCTGATCTCAAACTCCTGACCTCAGGTGATACACCCGCCTCGGCCTCCCAAAGTGCTGGGATTACAGGCATGAGCCACTGTGCCTGGCCAATTAATAATGATTTTGAACAGCTCTTCGTAACTCTGGTTTCTTTCTCTGAATTGGCTATGTACATTCTTTCCCGTTTTTCTATTTGATTTCCTAGCCTTCTCTTATTGATTTGCAGGATTTTATTATATACTTTGAATATTAGGTTTTTGACAGTTTTTTGTGTTGCAGATATCTCATTTGTCTGTTGCTTATTTATAGTGTCAGCAATTTAACAGAATTTTGATGAAATTCATCAATTTTCCATCTTACATTTTATGCTTTTGAGGTATTGTTTAAGAGATTTTCCCCCTACTCCAGTATCACAGAAGTACTGTTTTATGTTTCTCCTGTTGATATTACAATTTTACCTTCCACATTTAGGACTTTGATCCATCTGGAGTCTTTGTGAATGGTGTAACTTGGGATCCAATTTATTTTTATCCACATGTTGATCCAGTTTTCCAAACACTGTTTACCAAGTGGTCTGTTTTACCCCATTACTTGTAGTGCCCCCTTTATCATTTATCCAATTCCTGTATATACATGGGTCTTTCTCTGTACTCCCTTTCATTTTTTTTTCTTTTCTTGGAGACAAGGTCTCACTTTGCTGTGCAGGCTGGAGTGCGGTGGCGCGATCTCAGCTCACTGCAACCTCCACCTCCTGGGTTCCTCCCACCTCAGCATCCCGAGTAGCTAGGACTACAGACAAGTGCTACCACGCCTGGCTAATTTTAAAATATTTTTTATAGAGACAGGGTCTTGCCGTGTTGCCCAGGCTGTCCTCAAAGTCCTGGGCTCAAGCGATCTGCCTGCCTTGGCCTCTCAAAGTGCTGGGATTACAGGCATGAGCCACGGCACCTGACCTGCACTCCTCTTTCTACTTCATGGGTTTATTGGTCTTGTTCTTGGGGCAGAAAAACTGTTGTATTATTGTGGCTTTGTAGTATGTCTGTATTAGTTGGCTAGGGCTGCCATAATAATGTGCCACAGAATGGGTGGCTTAAGCAACAGAAATTTATTTTCTCACAGTTCTGGAGGCTAAAAGTCTGTGATCAAGGTGTCGGCAGGGTTAATTTCTTCTTAGGCCTCTTTCCTTAGCTTGTACATGGTCCCCTTCTTCCTGTGTCTCCACATGGTCTCCTCCTTTGTGTCCCTGTGTCTTCATTTTCTCTTCTCATAAGGATATCAGTCATACTGGATTAGGGCCCACCCCTAATGACTTCATTTTTAACTTAATTACCTCTTTAAAGAGGTGATATCTGTCTTTATCTTTATCTTCAAATACACTCGCATTCTGAGATACTGGGGTTTAGGACTTCTACATATAAATTTAGGGTAGACACACTTCAGCCCATAATAATGTTTTAATATGTAGTATAGCAATTATCCCTTCCTTGCTTTTCTTTTTAAAATATTGTCTGAGCTGTTTATAGGTCTTCATTTTTCCATAAATATTTTATAAGAAATTGGTCTAGTTCCTTAAAAGAGTCCAGTTGGAATTTTTATTTAGGTTGAATAGGATGTATATATTAATTGGAAAAGATTGACATATTTATAATGTTAATTCATATTCATTCAAGACCATGGAATATCTTTTAATTTATTTAGATATTCTTTTTTGTACTTTAACAACAATTTCAACTTTTTCTTAGTAGAGACTTTTGAATTCTTTGTTAAGGTATTCCCTTACATGTAAGTCTACCTTACATTTCTGGTTGCTGTTGTGATGTTAATTTATTTATTTTCTATTGTATTTGATAGTTGACTATTATTAGAAATGCCATTGATTATTATAAGTTGATTTTGTATCTAACTCTTATTTAACTGTTTTTAAACTCTTGTTAGTTTTATTAGTTTATGCTTTATTTTTTCTAACTAGATGGACTATTGTCTGCAAATGACAGTTTTCTTTTCCTTTCAATACTTAAACATTTTAGTTGTTTTTGTTATCTTATGGCATTGACTGGTAGATCTAATACTGTGTTAAAACAGTGGAGTGGACACTGTGAATCTTTGTTTTGTCTGTAGTTGTATTAGTTATCTATTGCCATGTAACAAATTATCTCAAAATTTAGCAGCTTAAAACAGTAATAAATGTTTATTCTCTTACACAATTTCTTTGGGTCAAGAATTTGGTTTCAGCGTAGTTGGGTGATTCTGATTGAGGATATCTCCTGAGGTTGCAGTCACAATGTCATCTGGGGCTGCAGTCATCTGAAGGCTTGACTGAGGCTGGAGGATCTGCCTCCAGGCTGGCTCACTCATGTGGCTGTTGGCAAGAGGCCTCAGTCCCCTGCCATGTAGACCTCTCCCTAGGGCTGCTTGAGTGTCTTCAGGATGTGGCACTTAGCTTTCCCCAAAGTGAGTGGTCCAAGAGAGCACGATCTGTGTCAGAGCGAGATGGAAGCCTCAATGTCTTTTATCATCTAGTCTTGGACTTCATACTCCATCATTTACACAAGGTTCTGTTGGGTATACAAGTCGGCCCTATTGAATGTGAGAGGGGACTACTTGAAGGTGTGAATATCAGGAGGGAGGGATTATGTGGAGGCCATTTTGGAATCTGGCTGGCACACCAGTCTGAAAGAAAGTGCTTCTAAATCTCTGTTAAGAATGACATTTGTTATAAGTTGTAGATATATGACTTTTATCATTTAAGGAAGTTCCCTTCTCCTGTTTTGTTGAGATATTTAAAACAAAAAAAGTATTAAAGACAGTTAAGGTGGGTGAGGCAGCAACCTTACAAGCAAATGAATGTAACAGGCCTGTACGCACAGAGCCAGCTTTGGATCTCTCCTGTAGTCCTGTGTGATAAGTGGGAGGCATTGGCCCATCATGAGCCCTCTGTAGCTGAAGAACTCTGCAAAAACAGCCCTTTCTGCCTTAGGAGAACTGGCATAGCTATTTCACTTTTTTCTTTTCCCTTGCAGTGTCCAAGACAAAGATTTTGGCCACAGGAGGAGCATCTCACAATAGAGACATCTTACAGGTAAGCGTTAGTAGTGGGCCCTACACCATGGCCTCTCCCATATCTGTTATGTCTAAGAGCCAGAGACTCGATAGGAAGGACAGCCTCCATTCCCACTCCTGCAGGAATGGGGAGCTCTTAGCTAACACTCCAGGAAGCAGCTCTGTTGCCTTACAGCTCACACTGTGAGTGGGATCTGTCTCACATGCAGATGAATTCTACGGCTGTGTACAATCCACTCTCTGATACCAGCACTGTCCTCTGGAGTCACATGGAAAGTGCCTGTTCTTCCACGTGGCAAACCTTCTCACATCTAATGCCAGTGTTCTTATCTTCCTCAAGGCCTCTGCCTTCCAATTTAACCATCGCTGATTCTCCAACCAGTCCTCTTATAACACAGTTGCCAGACTGTTTCTGTCCTTTTGGTCCTTCATTATGCCAGAAACATATGACCAAAAGTAGAATCAACCTGCAGATGTCTGACACTCAGACTGTCACCTGTGGGGCTGCCAGAGCCTGTTATGGGGACATTGTGCATTTTTGGGTGTAGCCTGGGGCTGCCTCAACTGTTAGAGTAACTGTATTAGCTGTTTGCTTGTGACTACCTATCTTAGGTAAGATTTTTCTAGAAACAGAGCCTGAAATGGGAATTCTTCTATAAGCCGTTTGCTGAGAGAGTACTCCCAGGAAGAAGGAAGTGAGGGACTCAGGGCAGTGCAGAGGAAGAAGGATAAGTGAGGATATGGTCTTGTCTGGAGTCTACTTCAGCTCCATCCTGGTGGGGAGGTGGGGCTCTGGAACATGAATTATACCACAGAGCTGATTTTACCTTGGGACAAGGGGGCCAACAGGCCACCCTGGGGAGGTTAAATTTCCTGTGAGCGGTGGCCTATGCTCAGCCAAGGTCAGCTTTCTTGAGGAAGTAGTGCTGCAAGCCATTAGTAGCCAGTACTCACAGCAGCTGGGGCGGGATGCACAATGGTCCAGTGAGGGGGATCTGGGTGGCATCAGTGGCATCTACTACAATATCTCTGGTCAACTAAGACCTCCCCCAAGTTCTTCCCATGTGAACTCCTCTTAGTACAGGTCCTTCATTTGAAATGTATGCAATTTATTTTTGAACCTAAATGGGAAACTTCACCATTATCCCCATGAAACATGCCCTTGTTAGCTTGGGTTTGTTTGGGCTTATTAATGTTAGTCTAATACCCAGCTGTCTCCAGCCCTAGGTCAGTGCCATTTGCTAAACATACTTCCTAAATCTTCTGCCTTGTCTTTGGTGAAATGGCTAAAAAGTACAGGGACAGTCTGGGGAGCTGTGGCCCTCCACTACGGACTTCCCCCAGCTCATCCTGACTCTGTTATCACCAGGGTAGCATAATCAAGCATACTCCTCTTAAGGCAGTCGAGGTGAAATGGAAGGGGTCAGAAGACATATGAGGGAGAGAGCCTGGAAAGTGCATCCCACAATGCCTGTGTTCCCTCTGAGGAATGGCTCACCACAGTAGAACCTCTGTGTCCTTTTCAGGTGCTTGCAGATGTGTTTGGTGCCCCGGTGTATGTTATGGACACTGCCAACTCAGCCTGTGTGGGTTCTGCATACCGAGCTTTTCATGGTAGGTCGATGGAGGGAGACAGCTATCTCTGGAAGTGGCCAGGACATGGGGCAGGCTGAGGAGGGTGGAAAGGGGAGAGTGAGGTGTACCCAGTCTTTGGGGACATTGGAGTCTTGGGGACTTCAGCTTCATTTTTCTAGCTCCCAGTAGGTGAGAACCAACCCATACTCTCTGTTCCTTTATTCTTTGCTTAAAGTGGAGAAAAAGAGGCTGGGTCCTAACTGAATGAGGTCTGGTCAGAGTTAAGGTCAGCACAGGGACACAAGAAAAGAACACAGGGCGTGGTTGAGAGCACGTGGTCATGGGTCTGGACAGCTAGAGGGCAGGAGAGGTGGACAAAGTCCAGAGCTGTCTTTTCAGCAAGAACAGAAGTTGAAACAAAGGGGAAGGCCTCGGGCCCAAGCAGTCCAGGACCCTGGACAGCGCCATGGAGCCCTGTTGCCCTGATGGAGGCCTCGCTGAAACTCTGGGTATTAAGGGAAGATCCCCGATCTAGGCGAGTTCTGGCAGGAGCAGCACCTACCTACAAGGGCAGTGCTTCAAGTTGGATCAATTTGCTCTGTCTCGTGCCTGCTAAGGGAGCTCCTGTAGCAGCCCAGGTGGTTCTATTCTTTTCATATTCTTAACTTTTTAACACCTATTTCAGCTTATATTTTTTTTTTCTTTTTTTTTTTTTTTTTTTGAGACAGAGTCTTGCTCTGTCACCCAGGCTGGAGTGCAATGGTGCAATCTTGGTTCACTGCAAGCTCCGCCTCCCGGGTTCACACCATTCTCCTGCCTCAGCCTCCTGAGTAGGTGGGACTACTCAGTGCACCACTGCACTCCAGCCTGGCAACAGAGCAAGACTCCATCTCAAAAAAAAAAAAAAAACAACCAAATTTCTTCTTCTTCCTCCTGTATTTCTATGCTGAGGTTTTGTTTTGTTTTGTTTTGTTTGAGACAAGGTCTCTGTTGTCCCGCCTGGAGTGCAGTGGCGTAGTCATGGCTCACTGCAGCCTCAACCTCCTAGGTGCCCGCCACCATGCCCAGCTAATTTTTTGTATTTTTAGTAGAGGCGGGGTTTCACTGTGTTAGCCAGGATGGTCTCGATCTCCTGACTTTGTGATCTGCCCACCTCGGCCTCCCAAAGTACTGGGATTACAGGCGTGAGCCACCGCACCCGGCCTAAGCTTATGTTTTTCTATCAACGTTGAGAATTAATCAGGCAACATATCCTTCTCTTAATAATTAACCTTGGCCGGGTGTGGTGGCTCATGCCTGTAATCCCAACATTTTGGGAGACCGAGGTGGGTGGATCACAAGGTCAGGAGTTCGAGACCAGCCTGGCCAATATGGTGAAACCCTGTCTCTACTAAAAATACAAAAATTAGCTGGGCATAGTGGCACACACCTGTAGTCCCAGCTACTCAGGAGGCTGAGGCAGGAGAATCGCTTGAACCCAGGAGGCAGAGGTTGCAGTGAGCCGAGATTGCGCCATTGCGCTCCAGCCTGGGTGACAAAGTAAGACTCCATCTCAAAAAAAAATAATAATAATAATTAACCTCTTACTCTTTTATTCTCTCCCCACTCCATCCACCTCACCCCGCCTCATGCCATATCCTGTATCAAGATCACTTGGGAATTTATTTCCAGATTCTTACATTAAGTACATTTAATATCATATTGGCTTTTATTCACACTTACCTATGAGTCTGCCTGCCTGCCTGCCTGCCTGCCTGCCTTCCTTCC
Organism: Symphalangus syndactylus; assembly: GCF_028878055.3. NCBI lineage: Eukaryota > Metazoa > Chordata > Mammalia > Primates > Hylobatidae > Symphalangus > Symphalangus syndactylus. The sequence goes on along the minus strand of NC_072423.2, from coordinate 122,548,483 downwards.
TTCCTTCCTTCTTTCCTTCCTTCCTTTCTCCGTTTGTTACTTTGTCTTTTTTTTTTAAACTTCCTGACATTTTGGCCGGGTGCGGTGGCTCACGCCTGTAATCCCAGCACTTTGGGAGGCCAAGGCAGGCGGATTATGAGATCAAGAGATCGAGATCATCCTGGCCAAGAGGCTGAAACCCTGTCTCTACTAAAATACAAAAAAAAAAAAAAAATAATAGCTGGGCATAGTGGCACGTGCCTGTAGTCCCAGCTACTTGGGATGCTGAGGCAGGGGAATAGCTTGAACTTGGGAGGCAGAGGTTGCAGTGAGCTGTTGCAATGAGCCGAGATTGCACCACTGCACTCCAGCCTGGCAACAGAGCAAGACTCCATCTCAAAAAAACAAAAAACAAAAAAAACCAAATTTCTTCTTCTTCCTCCTTTATTTCTATGCTGAGGTTTTGTTTTGTTTTGTTTGAGACAAGGTCTCTGTTGTCCAGCCTGGAGTGCAGTGGTGTAGTCATGGCTCACTGCAGCCTCAACCTCCTAGGCTCAGGTGATCTTCCCACCCCCACCTCAGCCTCCCGGATAACTGGGACTACAGGCATACACCACCACACCTGGCTAATTTTTGTAGATATAGGGTTTCGCCATGTTGCCCAGGCTGAACTCGAACTCCTGGGCTCAAGTGATCCACCCACTTCACCCTCCCAAAGTGCTAGGATTATAGGCATGAATCCTAGTGCTAGGATTACCGCACCCAGGCTGTATGGTAGTTTTGTTGGAATATACAACCTAAATAAATATTTTAAGACAGAATTCAATAGGTGATGGTTTTGAGGCCTGACATGTCCAACAAGGCCTTTGTTTCATCCTCCCAAATACTGGCTGGGTAAAAGACTCTATGTTCAAAATACTTTTCCTGAGAACTGTGAAGATACTCTTCCATAATCTTCTGGCCTTCAGGGTTGCTGATGAGAAGTATGGGGTCTGCTTCATAATTCTTTTGTGGAAGTGGGAAAGGAGTTACCCTTTAGGGACTTCACTGCTATCCTGCACTGTGTTTTGTTTTATTCTTTTTCCCTTTCTGTGCTTGCCAAAGGGTACCTGGGCCACTGCCCTGCTCTGCCCTCCAAAACCAAAGCCTGAGCCAAATCTTAGCTCACCAGTCCCTACCCAGAGGGATACTAACCACTTCATTTGGAGATCTCTTCTCCCCATTTGGGTCTGGGGATGACTGTCTTGTGTAGCCAGTCTGCGAGTATGAGTAGAGATGGAACCAGAGTCTTTTGACTAGTTTCTCTGCTGTCCACCCCACCACCATCCCAGTCCCTCATCCATTCTGCTCTGAGCTGGGATTTTCTAGCATTTGGTTAGGAAAACTGGTCCTCACATCTTCAGAGGGCCCTTCTTCACTCCTGGTGGTGGTGTGTTTCTCTGTATATCTGACGCTACTACTTACCTTGCCTAGAAATTGCTCATTGTTTCTTGCCCACCAATGGCAACCTTCCCCCTGCTACTCATTTGCTTGGTGAGTAATTACTGAGTGCCTCCTGTATGCCAGATGGTGTGCTAGGCACTGTGGTTGTAGTGGTGACCCAGAGAGACACAGTGTCTGGCCTCGTGGACTTTACAGCTCAGCAAAAGAGGGATCTTAAATCAATAATCACTGAAATATATGGGCACAAGTTGGGAAAAGTGCTCTGAGGAAATGCAGATGGTGCTGAGTGCTAAGGAGGGCCTCCTGAACAAGTGATGGTCCTAGGTGCATCTTAGCTGAGGAGAAGGGAACGGGTGTATGAAGAGTGGAAAGAACATTCCATACAGTGAAAAGGCTCTGAGGCAGAATGAGTGGAGAGAAGACCAGGCTGTCCAGAATGTGGTGAACGAGGGGAGAGAGGAGGGTCAGGCAGACCCTTCCTCATCGTATGTCGAGGTCACCCGGCCCATTCCATGAAAGGCACAACCACAAAGAGCAAGACGAGCTGGGCCCTGCTGGAGACAAGCCTGTGCTTGGCATTTTTTTGTTTTGTTTTGTTTTGTAATTTTATTGAAGTACAATCTATATGACATAAAAATCATCCATTTTAAGTGTCCAATTCATTGATTTTTCATAAATGTACTGAATTTTGCAGCCATCACTATAATCCAGTTTTAGAACAGTTTGCCACCCCAGTGAGATCCTTCGTGGTGTTTATGGTTAACGTCTTCATTTGCAACATGCACTAATGTGACCTTTCCCTTCTAGGCCTTGCAGGTGGAACAGATGTGCCCTTTTCAGAGGTTGTGAAGTTATCTCCAAATCCCAGACTAGCTGCTACCCCAAGCCTGGGAGCTTCTCAGGTGAGAGACCATCAGAATTTGTTTGTAGCATTTGCATTATGAAAGTCTGCTAGGGTTTTTTCCCCCACCAAAAGGTCACCTACATTGAACTTGATGTGCCCAACTAAAGGAGAAATTCTGCTTTATTGAAATTATCAAGAAAATGGAGCAAAAGAGCCAGGTTGTCAGCTGCAAGTCACAGATACTGCTGATTTTATAGCCAGGGTCAGATGGATTGCTGGGCATATTTGTATTGCTTCATATGCCTCACAGTGGGCCCTTCCATGTCACTGTGCTATAAAAGCTACTGGAAGGATCCGTCACTGAAACTCAAGACATGCTGGGTTTCTAGCACTCAAATCTCAAGTCTAGACCCAAGATAGCTGTGCAGTCACCCAGGCCAGGAAATCCTTGTGAAGGCAGACCTCACTTGTTGCAGGTTAGGTCCCTCAGAAAGCAGAGTCTGAGATGTCAACTAAGATATATGAGGTTTATGGAAGTGGGGGGGAGTTGCTCTTGGAATCCACAACTGCAGAAAGGAAAGGGAGTAGACAGGATTGGACAGAGGGAGAAGGTGAGCAGTAATACAATTTCTAGAGCCTAAGCTGTTCCTACAGAAAGCTCCGAAGCTGAGATGACCTTTAGAGTTTTACCCAGTTGGGCTAAGGGGCTGGGCCTTTATACCCCATGTCAATCAGTCATCACATGTGGGCCACCCCAGGATGGGGTGAGGCAGCTCTTTATAGCTAAAGCAATCTCCAAAGCCGGCTGTCAGCTGAGGGCTATCTGCCAACAGCACTCCCATCAGTTGGGAGCATAAGCTCTTCATTCCCGAGGTGAATCTGGATGGCGCACCACAGCATCCGCCACACCACTGTACCTATTTGCAGAAGGGTCTGGCAGCCCAGCAGCAGGGGTGGGTGCATCTTATAAGGAACTGTGATGGGTCTGAGATTTACCTGACTTGCAAGCTAACAAGTGAGCCTGCCACCGTTTTGTAGTGGCAGGCAGAAGACACGGGACTCCTGGATCAGAGACAAAGGGCTTTATTATGATGAACCGTGATGAACTCATGGTTCATCAGGAAGCATGAGCTTCATGCTTGCATCAGTTTCCCTTGGCCCCCAAATTCCACAGGGTGTTGCAAAGTGGGCCCAAATGGATACTGTGCACATAATAGTCTGTGATACAACCAAATGATCCCGAGCATAGAAAACTGCCAACCTTGTAAAGGAACTGTGAGCAAACCTGCCTAAACTTTGCCACCAAAGGAGACATTATCCTTATTATTCTTGTCAGCAAACAGACAAACACTCTCTCCAGTGTCTCTGCCCTGGAGAGAGACACTATCTATATGTCTCTATACTTTACAGACATCCTTGAAAACATAGTCTGAAGCGAAAGCTGTCACAAGACATGTAGAAACACTATGGAGAATTGTCTCCCAGCATATCTTGGAAGCAGGAGCTCATGCTGTCTAGGAGACCAGACAAACCACACACATAGGTGTGCCCAAGCATCTGTAATTTTTCTGTTGTGTGCGAGGCCATTTTTCTCTTATGTTTGAGAGGCCACTTGATACACTGGAAAGATTCAATGTCAAGATAAAGGGCATTTAAGTTCTGATTCTTATTCTACTTCTCCTTCACCATGACACCTTAAGCAGCACTCCTTGTCTCCAGACCTCTGTTTGTTTATCTGTGAAGTGGGTACACCATCTGTCCTGCCTCCCTTTAACCTGCTAATTGTGAGGCTTAAAAAGAATCCTTGACCAAAATGGCTTTATAATCTAATAGGAAATCTGGAGGTAGAATTGGTTCAGTGGTTCAGCATGAGAACTCTGGTCATGTTCCCTGCAATTCCTCAGGTCAGCAGTGGACAATGGGAACATATTGTGAGCCACATATGTCATTTAAAATATTCGGTTGCCTCATTTTTTAAAGTAAAAATAAAAATAAGTGATTAAAATTAATTTTAATACACTTTATTTAATCCACTATATCTGAAATATTGTCATGTCAACATGTAATAAATTAGAAAAGTTACTAATGTGGGGCTGGATGCAGTGGCTCACACCTGTAATCCCAGCACTTTGGGAGGCCAAGGTGGGCAGATTGCTTGAGCCCAGGAGTTCGAGACTAGCCTGGGCAGCATGGCAAAAACCCTGTCTTTACAAAAAATTAAAAAATTAGCTGGGTGTGGTGGTGTGTGCCTGTAATCCCAGCTACTCGGGAGGCTGAGGTGGGAGGATCACTTGAGCCCAGGAGGTGGAGGTTGCAGTAAGCCAAGATCACACCACTTCACTCCAGCCTGGGCGACAGAGACCCTGTCTCAAAAAAAAAAAAAGTTACTAATATGATGTTTTACATTTCCTTTTTTGCATGAAGCTTTTGAAATTTGGTGTGCATTTAATACTTATAGTTCTGGGCATGCTTCAAGTATGCAAAGGTATACATGGCTTGCAGCTACTGTATTGGATAGTGCAGCTCTGGATGTGCTCCACACAGTGACAGGACAGCTGTAGCTGCCCCAAACATCATGTCTTCACAGCTGTATTCAAAGGCAGGGATCAGAGGGTGACATTGGGCAGAGAGTCTCTCCTCACACACCTCTTGCTCATCAGGGAGAAAAATACTGGCCTATCCCTCCCCTACCCCACACATCCCCAACAGGCTACCACTTGGTCATATGGTCAATTCTGGTTGTAGGAAAGGCTAGGGTAGGGTCTGGCTCTTTCATTCTATCTAGAAGGAGGCCAGCAAGGAGGAAGGTAATTGGGGAAAGTTTTAGGGCAGCACAGCAGTGTCTGCCTCATGTAGAGTATGGAGTGGCCAATCCTCTGAGCTGTATGTGCCTCATCACTCTCCCTGGCCTGCCCATGGCCAAAATCACTGACAACTCATGGAACCCTTTACCATTGGATCCAAATGTAACCTCAAAAGCCCGCCCAACAGCAGGTTGCAAGCAGTGACAGTCTATATGATTGTCAGCATACGTGACTTATATGCAGACTGAATTTGTGGACTAGAGTTAAACTTCTTGAGAGCAGGGCCACATTCTTCATTCTCTCTGTGGCACCTACAGCACTGCTTGTGCTCAAGGGGAAACTCAAAGCAGTAAGAATGTTTTCTCCCTTAGCTCAGCTGAACGTTGCAGTTTCTCCATGGGGAGAAATCAAAGCCCCTTACCTTTGTTCTCTGACTCCTTAACATCCAATACAGGCTAGGACAACCTTAGGCCCCTCGCCTGTGGGACTCTTTATAAAGGGTCACCTGTTATCTTTTGTTTTATTTTACTCATGGAGTCTATTCCCAAGTACTTCACAAACACATAATTCACAGGGTAGAACCAGAACATCAGCTGTGTCACCCTCATTTGGAAGAGCAGAGGAATTTATCCCTCTAAGCCCTTCTAGGCAGCACAGACTCATCATGGACTCAGAAGCCAGCAGGCTCCTTTTCTCTGGCTCTGACACCCCATGTAACTGTCCCTGAGCCTTCTCAGACAGAGCTGCTCCAGCTACACCAAGAGTAGGCCCCAGTTGCATAACCAGTTATTAAAATACTTGGCTTCCAGCCGGGCGTGGTGACTCACACCTGTAATCCCAGCACTTTCGGAGGCCGAGGTGGATGGATCACATGAGGTCAGAAGTTAGAGACCAGCCTGGCCAACATGGCGAAACCCCATCTCTACTAAAAAAGAAAAAAACACAAAAATTAGCTGGGTGTGGTGGTGCACACCTGTAGTCGCAGCTACTCGAGAGGTTGAGGCATGAGAATCACTTGAAACCAGGAGGTAGAAGCTTCAATGAATCAAGATTGCACCGCTGCACCTCCAGCCTGGGTAACAGAGTGAGACCCTGTCACAAAAAATTAAAAAACAAAACTTAACTTTGGAGCAAATTAAACCAAATTAAGAAGGAATGGGGTTGGCATGAGCTCCTACTTGTGTTTACTTGCGAGTGCCAGGAAAATCTGGGTCCTTGATCTTGTTGTTTGTCTGTAAGACAGCGTGTGCTTGCCTGAAGTGCACTGCATTTCTCAGGTAAGATGGACAGCCACAGGGAAAACTGCTTAGGGGGATAAAAGAAGAGTAAGAATGTGGGGTTGTGTTTCTTTTTGGTCTTTTTTCTCTGTTAGGCTTTTTGTTTATTTATTTTGGCTTATAATACAGCACATTGTATATATAATTTTGTAGCTTCTTTAAAATTTCTACATTATAACAAATATTTCATTCTTAAAAATGTATGTGCATACCATTTTTAATGACTGTATAATATTCTATCTGGGTAGACCAGGCACGGTGGCTCATACCTATAATCCCAGCACTTTGGGAGGCTGAGGTGGGAGGATCACTTGAGGCCAGGACTTGGAGACCAGCCTGGGCAAACATGAGACCTCATCTCTACAAAAAAAAAAAAAAAAAAAAAAAAAATCTGGCAAATTTTTTGCCAGAACCACAATTTACTCGAGCATTTTCCATGCCTTAGCACAGTTCCTTTTAGTTTTTCAATTATAATTAACTCTTCTTAGATAAGGATTTAAAAAAAAAAAAAAAAAACCCTTTCCTATTCTACATGAGAATTTGAACTTTGGTTAACTTTGTAGCTCTGTTTTCCTTGAGATCTCATAAAAGTGGACTATCAACAGTTTTACTAGGCAACATTGCTTATATAAAAATGGCCTTTGCTTGGGAAACTGCATCTGAACTGAGAAAACTGTAACTACCCAGTGAGAAGTCTTCCTCAGGGCCTCCTTGAGTGCAGTGACTCCTCCTGGACATGCTCCTACCTACTAAGTTGTTACAGGAGATACTTTTGTAGGGCATATGAGGTTTCGAAGCCAAGGTCATTCTTTTGTCTGTATGATGTGGATCTCAGCTCTTTTTTTTTTTTTTGAGACAGAGTCTTACTCTGTCGCCCAGGCTGGAGTGCAGTGCGATCTTGGCTCACTGCAACCCCCGCCTCCCGGGTTTAAGTGATTCTCCTGCCTTAGCCTCTCGAGTAGTTGGGATTACAGGCACCTGCCACCACACCTGGCTGATTTTTGTATTTTTAGTAGAGACCAGGTTGGTCAGGCTGGTCTCGAATTCCTGGCTTCAGGTGATCCACCCTCCTTGGCCTCCCAAAGTGCTGGGATTACAGGCATGAGCCACCACACCCGGCCAGATCTCAACTCTTTGTGCCTGGGCTATAACCTGGTTGGGAGGTAAAGAGACCCTCTCCTGGACAGCTGTGTGAACTGCTGTATGGACTGCTACAAGGTCTTCCGTTGAGAGGAGCACCTCCCGCCACTGTCTTCCCTTGGCTCATGGTGGTCTTATAAGTCTGAATGTTTAGTGGTATCAAAGAAGACCCTTGGTGGACTTGGCATCCTACATTTAGGATTATTTCCTTAGGAGAGCTTCACCAAAGTAGAATAACTGGGGCCCATACTATGGGCTCCTTAATACAGATATGAAGTCAAGTCTATTTCCCAAAGAGTTGTATCACCAGCTTTCACCAGCTGTGCAATGAGGCAGCCATTTCTAGGTACTCTCACCAGAATTTTTTTAAAATTTTGTAGATTTGATCATAAAAATTGGTTTCTTGTCATAATTTACAGTTTTAAAAAATCTTAAACTATAGGTTTGAGAACTACTAGCATTTCCTCTTTTGTGAATTGATGCTTTCTTTTGCCCAGCAAAAAAGTTAAATTGCAAGTAAACGGGATTTAAAAATTTTAAATTGCAAAGTGCAACCAGATGTAAGAGGCATGTCCCCCCCTCCCTGTTCTAAACTGCTTTTTCTGCTCTTCTAGGTCTACGAGGCCCTTCTCCCCCAGTACGCCAAACTCGAGCAGAGAATCTTGTCTCAGACCCAGGGGTCTCCGGAGTGAACAGGCATCCCTGTTGCCCCTGCCTGCCCAGATTTACTGACCCCACTTGGAGACATGGCCCCAGATCCACTTTGCCGTTCTGAAGAGCTCTTCCTGCCCCTACTGACTCCTTGGAGTATCCAGGACCATCTTAAAGCCACCCTCAGCACATCTGCCTGAAGATAGGCCTCGTGTCCTTGTGCCCGTGTGCCCCAGGGCAGGAAAGCATCTCTCTTTTCCTGTCTTTTATCCCAGGAGGCAGGACAACACTGAGACTGGGATACGTCCAGTAAAAACTATGACTTTTCCCCTTGCAGAGGCAGAATTACAGCTAATCTAGGGACTCAAATCAGCAGAATGGGGGAGACAAAGCCCTGTCTCACCCCCTAACCTCATCCTATCTCTTTCTCCAACCCTGACTGTCTGCCCACTCCTCCCCAAACCATGACCCACAGCTGCCCCCACCCCATACCTTGATCTACCATCCATCCTCTCCCCCAATCCAAACCCCACAGTCTCTTCTCTCCCACACCCTGCCCTCCTTGTTTCAGCTGTCTGAGGTGCCTCCCAGGGCCTCTCTTACTTGCCCCATGCTCACCCTCTCCATGCTGTCCCCATTCTCTCCTTTCACCATCTCTTCTCTCCCCCTCCTTCATCTCTCCTCCCTCCCCAGACTCACTTGGCATAATTCACAACCTCCCACCCAAACAATGGGCCTGGTGGACCTGCTTCCTGTGCCCTCCTTTTAGCTATGCCCACAGATCACTGAGAGGGACCATCTCCCAAGTGGCGCAGTTTAGAACTTCTCTCCCTTTTTCTCCCTCATTCCCTCTCTCTTCTTGCAGTCTACTTGTTGAAGAAGTTGTGTCATTTCTCTGGAAGAATTTCCAAAATTCTGGATTTCTTTTTGATTTTGGAGTATTTCATCAGCTGAAAAGTTGTGATTCTCACTTTGAGTTTTCTTCCTATATTTGTATAGTGAGTTCCTTTTTCCTTCCTCTTTATCCCTCCTGTTTTTCTTTATTCCTTGCTCAAATTATTGCAAAAGCCTCTGTAGAAAGTCCTCTGTGATCTGACTCCTGCAGACTCTTCCAGATTTTTCTTCTGCCCCAGGCCTTTACTGAGCTCAGGACTCCAGCTAAATCAAAATACTCATGTTCTCACCCAGAGTGACAAAATCCTGCAGATAGGTTTGAGAGCTGGTGGATCAGAGCAGTAGCTAGTGGGAAGTTAAAAGGAAGGGGCTTAGAAAATGAATGGGACCAAAGGCATCACTTCTGATGGAGATGAAGCCATCTTGAAAGGGAGTGGTGTCCTTTGGAGGCATGGTGGATGAAAGGGAGCAAAGGAAGCAAGAGGTTAAAGATAATGGCCCATTAGATACAACAGCAAGCCCAAGATTCCAAAGAAGACAGACAACTCCCCCTAGTACCACCTAGACGTTACTTTTTAAAGACATTTTACATTATTGACCAGCAGAAAAAGGCTGTCTTCGACCATGAAACAGTAAACTGTAACAAAACACTTCAACATGAATTTGAAAATAAATAATTATGGATATAAAAGAACACCAGAGATCAGAAATTCAAAAACTCAGAATGAAAATGAAAAAGCTACAAGCATATATGAGAAGGGAACTGACTGAACTTGGGAAATAATTTGAACAAAAAGATAAATCTTCACAGATATGAATACTAAATTATATCTTAATGAAAATAGATATGGTCACAAGTACATTAAGGCACGTAGAAGGTAGGAGTAAGAAAAGCTAAGAGAAGCAAAACAAACAAAGCAATATTAAAGGAAGAGCCAAAAAGACCCAGAAATAAAATGATAGATAAAGAAGACTGGCAAAGAAAAGATGATACAGGTAAAATTGGAACTCATGAAGACAAAAGATAAGACTGTGGAATAGAGTTAATATTTAAAATTCAAATATTGAAACTCAAATAAACCCCAAAGAACTTTTGGAAAACAAAAGAAAACCTGAAACTTTATCTTGAAAGGGTCTATCTTGTTACTTAGAATATTGACCCAGAATGATTAGCTCTGAGACATAGCCTACCAACTATACTTTGAAGCCAAAGAAAAAGAACTATGTAAGCCTCTAGGCCAAAAGACCTAGTCTCTTACAAAGGAAAGATGTGGTTGGCCTCAGACTTCTCAACAAAGCAAGATAGCAATGGGGCAACCTTTTCAAGAAACTCAAAGTATGAACTGAGGATTTCATATTTCACCAAGCTGTCCTTTAAGTATCAAGGATATGGGAAGAAGTTTTAATTACACAAGAGCCCAGGGACTATTATACTCACAACTTCTTCCTTAGAGTTCTACTAAAAGACAGGCTTTATCCAACTAGATTATTGGGAAAACTTGAGCAAAAGGACTGGACATGACCATTGAATATCTTTGATTGTAGACCTGAGGCCAAATGGAAGTGGGGATAAGGGTGGAAGAACAGTATTAGTCCATTCTCACACTGCTGTAAAGATAGTACCCGGCTGGGAGTGGTGGCTCATGTCTGCAATCCCAGCACTTTGGGAGGCTGAGGCAGGAAGATCACCTGAGATCAGGAGCTCGAGACCAGACTGGCCAACATGGTGAAACCCCGTCTTTACTAAAAATACAAAAATTAGCTGGATATGATGGTGAACGCCTGTAATCCCAGCTACTTGGGAGGGTGAGGTACCAGAATTGCTTGAACCCAGGGGCAGAGATTGCAGTGAGCCGAGATTGTGCCACTTCACTCCAGCCTGGGCAACAGTGAGACTCCGTCTCAGAAAAATAATAAAGATAGTACCCAAGACTGGGTAATTTATAAAGAAAAGAGGTTTAATTGACTCACAGTTCCACATGGCTGGGGAGGCCTCAGGAAACCTACAATCATGGCAGAAGGTGAAGGCGAAGCAAAGACCTTCACATGGTGGCAAGAAAGAGAGAGCATGAACGCACAAGAGAGCAAGCGGGGAAAACTGTCTTATAAAACCATCACATCTTGTGAGAACTCTCTATCATGAGAACAGCTTGGGGGAAACCACCCCGATGATCCAGTCACCTCCCACCAGGTCTCACCCTCAACACCTGGGGATTACAGTTCAAGATGAGATTTGGGTGGGGACAGAAAGCCTAATCACATGAAGTAGTATCAAATTGTATATGCTTTGACAAGACAGAAGTAACAAAACAAAAAAGAAGGGAGAGAGGAAGAGGAAAATACAAAGAACCCTTTGTTGTTTAGGCAATATGTAGAAGTCAAAGAGTATTATTTAAAGTTGACAAACCAAGTATATGAAGTGTAAGTAAGGAAAAAGGGAGATTTAGAGCATTAAAGGTGTACTATACTATTAATAGTGTAGAATACATGGTATAATTACTAGAATAAAAATGTAAATCATCAATGCTCAAAGAAACAATAATAAAGGCAGTAGATTACAGTGAAAAACATGCAGTAAATGTACCATCATACAGTAAATATATTAAGTCCAAGCATATAAGTTAAATCAGTACATGTGAAAGGACTTACCTATTAAAAGGAATATCAGATTGGCTTACAAACCAATGTCTTATTGTCTGTTATTTATAAGAGACATCTAAAATAAGTGATTCAGGAGAGGCTAAAAAAAAAGAGATGGGCAAAAATAGACCAGAGAAGTAGGACCACAAAAGGCAAAGATTACAGTATCCATATCTGAAAAGGTAGAATTCAGGAAAAAATAGACAAGACAATGAAGGATACATTAAAATGCTAAAAGCCACAATTCACAATGAGGATATACTACTTATGAGTGTTAGAGCTTCAGTTATCTGGTTTGTCAACTTTAAGTGATATTCTTTGGCTCCTACCTATTCCCTGTACAACAAAGAGCTCTTTGTACTTTCCTCTTTCTCCCTCCTTTTTCGTTGTTTCCGTTGTGTTACTTCTGCCTTGTCAAAGCACATAACATTTGCAAAACAAATTATGCCAGGAAAAATGAATAGAAACCTAGAAATAACAGAAATTTAAAACACCTTTGTCTCATCCAAGACTGAAGTTAAGGAGACAAAAAATAAATATAACGATGTAAGTGATCTAAATAACACTATCTATAAAGTAGATCTAATGAATGTATGTTGAACTTTCTACCTTGATAATAGAGAATATTACTCTAGGGCAAGCGTGATGACCCACACCTGTAATCCCAGCACTTTGGGAGGCTGAGGCAGGTGGATCGCTTGAGCTCAGGAGTTCGAGACCAGCTTGGGCAACATGGTGAAACCCCATCTCTACAAAAAAAATACAAAAATTAGCCAGGCATGGTGGCAGGAGCCTGTAGTCCCTAGGAACTTATGACCCGTCTAGGAATCAAGATTGTTGTCCCACAGCAGCCTCACACACCTGGCATATCAGTGATTAAACCCATTGGGAGCTATCTCAAAAATAATTGTGAGTGAGGCTTTTGGTACACAGAGTAGATTCCAATCAGACACATAAAACCCACAGTACATTTTAGGAAGCTATACTAATGGCATTAACCTGGATTAAAAGGGACTAAATGTTAAAAGACCCTGGACCCCCAACTTTCTATGGGCAACAAGGAGGCATAGTTGCTCAAAAGACATTTTCTAGGCCAGGCATGTTAGAGCAGCACTTTGAGAGGCCAAGGCAGGTGGATCATGAGGTCAGGAGTTCAAGACCAGCCTGGCCAAAATAGTGAAACCCCATCTCTACTAAAAATACAAAAATTAGCTGGGCATGATGGTGTGTGCCTGTAGTCCCAGCCACTTGGGAGGCTGAGGCAGGAGAATCGCTTGAACCCAGGAGGTGGAGGTTGCAGCGAGCCGAGATCTCGCCACTGCACTCCAGCTTGGGCGACAAAGTGAGACTTCATCTCAAAAAAAAAAAAAAAAAAATATATGTATCAGGCCGGGTGTGGTGTCTCATCCTGTAATCCCAGAACTTCGGGAGGCCTAGGCGGGTGGATCACCTGAGGTCAGGAGTTCAAGATCAGCTTGGCCAGCATGGTGAAACCCCGTCTCTACTAATAATACAAAACAAATTAGGCGCGCGTGGTAGCAGACGCCTGTAATCCCAGCTCCTCAGGAGGCTGAGACAGGAGAATCACTTGAACCTGGGAGGTGGAAGTTGCAGTGAGCTGAGATGGCAAGCACTGTACTCCAGCCTGGGTGACAGAGCAAAACTCCGTCTCAAAAAAAAAAAAAAAAAATATATATATATGTATGTATGTATCAGAAAAAACGCAAATACACTTTAAGCATATTTTAAAATGCTTACTGACGAAATCAAAGAGTTTGATAAAATTCTGTGTTACCATGGCTGTGGAGCAATAGGCGTTCATATACATTTCTGGTAGGAGTGCAACTTCGTGAAACTCCTAAGGAGGGAAATTGGGCAACATCAACAAAACTAAATATGAGTATGACTTAACCATTCCAATAGGCATCTGCACAAAGACACAATTCCAACATTCAAGACAACATATGTATAAGGTTATTGTGAAATTATTGATAACAGCAAAGTACTTGGGAAAAGGCACATATACATTAATATAGGACAGATTGAATAGATTATAATGCATCCACACAATAAAAAAGAATGAGGAAGATCTCTATGTACCAATGATGGGTAAATTCCATAAAGAAAGGACAGTTCTCTACTTAGTTCTTTTTATTCCCCTTAGCAAAGTTTTATAGTTTTTAGTGTATGTCTTACACATATTTTGTTAAATTATTTGATATTTCAAAAATGTTTTGTGATAAAATGTATGACATCATTTTAACCATGTTTTGTGATAAAATGTTTGACATTTATCATTTTAACCATGGAAAAGTGTTCATTTTTTCAATTGTTTTTACTAGCATTTAGTAATATTCCATGGCATGTTGAATTACTCATTGCGAACATATAAAGATCAAATTCAGTAGCATTAGGTATATTCACAATATTATGCTACCATCACCACCACACATTTCCAAAACCTTTTTATCATTCTAGACTGAAACTCTACTCACTAAACAATAACTCCTATTTTTCTCTCCCCAGTAATTGATAATCTGTATCCTTTCTGTCTCTATGGATTTGCCTATTCTAGGTTTTTCATATAAGTGGTATCATACATGTGTCCTCTTGTTTTTGGCTTATTCCACTTCGTGTAATATTTTATTAAATATTACATGTGTAAAATAGTTAATATTTTAATGTTTTAAATTTAAAGGTTCATTCACATTGTAGCAAGGCTGAATAATATTCCACTGTGTTTATATACCGCATCCTGTTTATCCATTCATCCATCAGTGGACATTTGAGTTGTTTTCACCTTTTGGTGACTGTAAATAATGCTGCTATGAACATTAATGTACAAATATCTGAGTCCACGCTTTCAATTTTTTGGGTATATACCTAGAAGTGGAATTGCTGAATCATATAGTAATTCCGTTTAACTTTTTGAGGACCCACCACAGTTTTCCACAGTAGCTGCACCATTTTACATTCCCAGCAGTAATGCACAAGGATCTAGTTTCTCTACATCCTTGTCAACACTTGTTATTTTTCTTTATATATATATATAAAATAGCCATCCTTTTGGATGTGAAGTGAAATTTCATTGTGGTTTTAATTTGTGTTTTCCTAATGACTAGTGATGTTAAGCACTTTTCATGTTCTTATTGGCCGTTTGTACACATTTAATTGTTTTGATGCTGTTGGAAAAGTGTTTAATTTTTTCAACTGTTTTTGCTAGCATATAGAGATAGTCTATGGTATATGGATTTATTTGTTGCTAACATATAAAAATCATTTTTTTTTTGAGATGGAGTCTCACTCTGTCGCCAGGCTGGAATGCAGTGGCACAATCTTGGCTCACTGCAATCTCTGCCTCCTGGGTTCAAGCAATTCTCCTGCCTTAGCCTCCTGAGTAACTGGGATTACAGGCACCCCCCACCATGCCCAGTTAATTTTTGTATTTTTAGTAGAGATGGGATTTCACCATGTTGGCCAGGATGGTCTCAATCCCCCAACCTCATGATCCACCCACCTTAGCCTCCCAAAGTGCTGGAATTACAGGCATGAGCCACCACGCCCAGCCATAAGAATCAATTTTTGTTTGACTTTGTGTCTTGCAACTTTATTAAATTCACTTACTAGTTATGGTAGTATTTTGTATTAGTAGGATATGTAGGGTTTCTATCCATCATGTTATGTCATCTATAAAAACAAAGACAGTTTTCTTCTTTTCAATCTGTAAGCATTTTATTTCATTTTCTTGCCTTACTGCAATGGCTAGAATGTCTAGTATAGTGTTGAATAGAAGCAGGGAGAGCAATAATCCTTGCCTTGTTCCTGATCTTAGGGGACAGCATTTTATCACTAAGAGTGTGTGTATGAATATGCCCTCCATCGGGCTAAGAAATTTCCCTTTCATTTCTTGCTGGAGGTGGGGAGGAATATTTAAAAAGAATATGTAGGTTTGTCTTGAATTTTGGTAAATGTTTTACATGTATGTGTTATGGTTTTGGTATTATGTGTTCCTTAAATATTTGATTGAATTCACCAGTGAAACCATCTTAGTTAGATGTTTTCTTTGTGGAACTTTTAAGTTAAAATTCAATTTACATACGGCCCTTCAGATTTTGTACTTCGTTTTGTGTCAATGTGAATAACATGTATCTTTCAAAGAATCTCCTTTTTTTTTTTTTTTTTTGGTAGAGATAGGGTTTTGCCATGTTGTTGGTAGCAAGCCCTAACCGTGTCATAAACAGACCTTAAAGAAACTGGCCATAAACAGGATTTCTGCAGCAATGGGACATGCTCATGATGGCTGTCACGCACACTGCTAAAAGTTGTTGGTTTACTGGAGCAGGGCAAGGAACACCTGGCCCCACCTGGAGCAAAAAACTGCTCAAACCACAAACGATAGCAGGAGAGGCCTGTGCCTTGACAGCATGTTTTTGCTGCAGATAATCAGCCAGAGCCTGTTTCTCTGCTCCTCGCTGAGATTGCTTTGTTTCACATGAGGAATGCTTTTAGCTGATCTACAATCTATCGAAGCCATGCTTATATCACTGGCTTTCTGTCAATAAATGTATGGGTCAAGCTCTGTTGGTGGCTCTCAGCTCTGAAGGCTGTCAGCCCCCTAATCCCCACTTTATACTGTATTCCTGTGTCTTTGTCTTAATTCCTCTAGCACCGCTGGGTTGGAGTCTCCAGGACCGAGCTGGTCTCGGCAAGTGGTGTCCAACACGGGGGCTCGAACCTGGGTCGAAGGGTCGCCAGAGCGATGGTTAGAAAACGTGCAGCTACGCTGGAGGACACCCGAGTACTGTTAAAGCAATCCTCATGGTGAGTAAGAAGGGGAGCTCAGAAGCATCAGGGTAACAATGGGACAAGGGTCGAGCAGGCATGAGGCTTATTTGAGTCAGCTTCGACATCTCCTCAGAAAAGGAGGAGTGAACGTTAGCACTAGCTGACTTACGCAGCTTTTTAGTGCAGTAGAGAAATATTGCCCCTGGTTTCCGGACCGAGGAACTATGAATGTAGAGGTCTGGGAAAAGGTAGGCAGCACACTGAAAAAGGCATATAAGGATGGTGCTGGGGATATTCCTATAACTGGTCAGTGTGGGCTCTGGTTCATTCCACCTTGGAGCCTTTCCACACAGATGATGAGGAGGAGGAATCAGAGGAAGAAGGAGAGTCTAATGAAGTAACAGAAGAGGTGACAGAGCAGGTTTGCTTGCCAGCTAAAGCAGCAAAGTAGAGCGAGGTTTGTCCCTACCCCTCTACACCCCCTCATTATTTTGAAGAAAAGGAGTGGCCTGACCCTCCGAATCTTTCTTTTCCAGAGGACACTGGGTGAAAAGTAGTTGCCCCAGTGACTGTTTGAGCAGCGCCTCAAGCAACTGCTCTCAGTTCTGTTCAGGCAGGAATCCAGCAAGCTAGACAAGAGGGTGATATGGATGCTTGGCAGTTTCCTGTTAGAAGGCACCCACCTGATCAACAGGGAAATATTATATCTACATTTGAGTCTTTTCCTTTTAAAATACTTAAAGAATTTAAACAAGCTATTAATCAACATGGACCAGGTTTTCCTTTTGTAATGGGACTGTTAAAGAATGTTGCTGTCTCCAGTCAGATGATGCCAGTGGGACGGCAGGATCACTTCTAGGTAGGTCTGATTTACATTTAAAAGGAGTACAAGTACAAACAGGAGTCATTGATTCAGATTACAATGGGGAAATTCAAATTGTTATATCTACTTCTGTTCCCTGGAAAGCAGAGCCAGGAGAGTGTATAGCACAACTCCTGATTGTGCCATATGTGGAAATGGGGAGAAGTGAAACTAAACAGGAGGATCTGGAAGTACAAATAAGCAAGGGAAAGCAGCTTACTGGGTAAATCAAATTACTGATAAATGTCCTACCTGTGAAATAACTATTCAGGGAAAGAAATTCAAAGGGTTGGGAGATACAGGAGCGGATGTTTCAGTCGTTTCTCTACAGCACTGGCCGTCTGTGTGGCCAATTCAATCCGCTCAATTTAACATAGTTGGAGTTGGTAAAGCCCCTGAAGTATATCAAAGTATTTATATTTTGCATTGTGAAGGACCCAATGAACAATCTGGGACTATTCAGCCAATTATAACTTCTGTACCTATAAATTTATGGGGGAGAGATTTATTACAGCAATGGGGAGCACAAGTTCCTCATTACATAGAACAATTATATAGCCTTCAAAGTCAGCATATGATACAAGAGATGGGGTATGTGCCTGGCATGGGATTAGGAAAAAATTTACAAGGGTCAAAGAAACCACTTCAAGCGGAAGGAAAAAAATCTTGTCAGGGTTTAGGATATCATTTTTGATGGCAGCCATTGTTAAGCCTCTGGAACCTATACCTTTAAAATGGTTAACAAGTAAGCCAATTTGGATAGAACAATGGTTGCTGAGTAAAGAAAAATTGGAGACTTTAGAGGTCTTAGTTACTGAACAATTAGAAAAAGGACATATAGCTCTAACGTTTTCCCCCTGGAATTCTCTAGTCTTTGTTATTTATTTATTATTATTTTTAAGATGGAGTCTCACTCTGTTGCCCACACTGGAGTGCAGTGGTGCAATCTTGGCTCACTGCAAGCTCCATCTCCCGGGTTCATGCCATTCTCCTGCCTCAGCCTCCTGAGTAGCTGGGACTACAGGCGCCCACCACCATGCCTGACTAATTTTTTGTATTTTTAGTAGAGACGGGGTTTCACCGCATTAGCCAGGATGGTCTCGATCTCCTGACCTTGTGATCTGCCCACCTTGGCCTCCCAAAGTGCTGGGATTACAGGCATGAGCCACCGCGCCGGCCCTCCAGTCTTTGTTATTAAGAAAAAATGTGATAAATGGAGATTGTTGACAGATCTTAGAGCCATTAATTCAGTTATACAACCTATAGGAGCATTGCAGCCTGGACTGCCTTCTGCTGCTATGATTCCAAAAAATTGGCCTTTAATAGTCATAGATTTAAAAGACTGTTTCTTTATTATCCCCTTAGCTGAGCAAGACTGTGAATGGTTTGCATTTACAATTCCTGCGGTAAACAACCTGCAGCCTGCTAAGCGTTTTCATTGGAAAGTGTTGCCACAAGGCATGTTAAACAGTCCAACAATTTGTCAGACTTACGTAGGACAAGCAATTGAACCTACTTGTAAAAAATTTTCACAGTATTACATTATTCATTATATGGATGATATACTTTGTTCTGCCCCCACTCAGGAAATATTACTCCAATGTTATAATCACTTGCAAAACTCAATTTCTCGTACTGGTTTAATTATAGCTCGTGACAAAATTCAGACTACTACTCCTTACTCCTACTTGGGGACCTTATTAAATGACACTACCATTGTGCCACAGAAAGTAACCATACATAGGGATCAATTGAAAATATTGAATGACTTTCAAAAATTACTGGGAAACATTAATTGGATATGATCTGCTCTAGGCATTCCTACCTATGCCATGAGTAATCTCTTTTCTATCCTTAGAGGAGATCCCAGCCTCACAAGCCCTTGGCAATTAACAAAGGAGGCTGAGGCAGATTTACAGCTGATTGAAAAGCAAGTGCATAAAGTTCAAATAAATAGAATAGATCCAGAAAAGATCCAGAAAAGATTGATTTTTCCAACTCAGCATTCACCTACTGGTGTTATTGTTCAAGAGCAAGATCTTGTAGAATGGCTTTTTCTTCCACATACTAATTCATGGACTCTAACTCCTTATTTGGATCAAATTGCTACTCTGATAGGAAATGGGAGAACTCAAATTGTTAAAGTACAAGGATATGATCCTGGAAAAATTTTTATTCCCCTTGCAAAGGCACAAATACAAAAAGCCTTTATAAATAGCCTTAATTGCAAACCCATTTAGCTGATTTCATAGGTTTTCTTGATAATCACTTTCCAAAGACAAAATTATTTCAATTTTTGAAATTAACTAATTGGATTCTCCCTAGAATAACTAAATTTAAACGAATCAAAGGTGCTGAAAATGTTTTTACAGATGGGTCTAGTAATGGTAAAGCTTCTAATCCTGGATCAAAAAGTAAAGTTTTCCAGATGCCCTATACTTCAGCTCAAAAAGCAGAGCTTGTAGTTGTAATTGAGGTGCTGACTGCTTTTGAAATGCCTGTCAATGTAATTTCTGATTATTCATACGTGGTTCATTCCACACAATTAATTGAAAATGTTCAGTTACAATTTCATGCAGATAAACAACTGATGACTTTATTTACCCAATTGCAAACAGCAGTTAAGAGTAGAATGCACTCTTTTTACATTACTCATATTAGAGCTCATACACCTCTTCCAGGACCTTTGACTGCAGGAAATCAAATGGCTGATCGCCTAGTTGCTATGGCATTATCTAATGCTAGACACTTTCACAATTTAACCCATGTTAATGCCTCTGGTCTCAAACGCAGATACAGCATTACCTGGAAAGAAGCTAAAGCTATTATCCAGCAATGCCCAACTTGCCAAATGGTGCATTCTGCATCTTTTACAGGAGTAGTTAATACTTGAGGATTGGAACTTAATTCTGTTTGGCAAATGGATGTCACACATGTTCCCTCGTTTGGGAGACTAGCTTATGTACTTATATGTGTAGATACATTTTCTCACTTTGTTTGGGCTACATGCCAAACAGGGGAATCTTCTGCCTGTATTAAATGGCATCTTCTGCAATGCTTTGCAGTCATGGGCATTCCAGCTTCAGTTAAAATGGACAATGCTCCAGGCTATACTAGCCAAGCTCTAGCTATATTTTTCTCTATATGGAATATTAAACATATTACTGGCATCCCATATAATTCACAAGGACAAGCCATTGTGGAAAGACTGAATCACTCCCTAAAACAACAATTACAAAAGCAGAAGAGGGGGAACAATGATTATAGGAACAGTGATTATAGGACTCCACACATACAACTAAATCTAGCATTATTAACTGTAAATTTTTTGAGCCTGCCTAAAGGCCGGATGCTACCAGCAGCTGCACAGCATCTACAGAAACCAGCTTCAAAGATAGAAGCAGAACAACTGGTTTGGTGGAGAGATCCGATAACAAAAAGTTGGGAAATAGGTAAAATAATAACATGGGGTAGAGGTTATGCTTGTGTTTCTCCAGGCCAAAACCAGCAGCCGATTTGGATATCAAGACACCTGAAACCTTATCATGAGCCAGATGCTGAGGAAGAGATTTTGGGAGGAACCCAAGGACCCCCCACTTGCAGCCACGTTGAGACTGACAGTAAGTCCGCCTTTCCTGCTTGTAGTGGGTGATTTAAACTTGATCTCGGCCGGGCGCGATGGCTCACGCCTGTAATCCCAGCACTTTGGGAGGCCGAGGCGGGCGGATCATGAGGTCAGCAGATTGAGACCATCCTGGCTAACACAGTGAAACCCCATCTCTACTAAAAATACAAAAAATTAGCTGGGCGAGGTGGCGGGCGCCTATATTCCCAGCTACTCAGGAGGCTGAGGCAGGAGAATGGCGTGAACCCCGGGGGGCAGAGCCTGCAGTGAGCTGAGATCGCGCCACTGCACTCCAGCCTGGGCGACAGTGAGACTCTGTCTCAAAAAAAAAAAAAAAAAAAACTTGATCTCCCAAATCATCATGGGACTTGTCAAGAATGTAGATTGTTTTCTTGTGTGAATTCTTCCTTGTATAATACTGATCATTCTATTTTGGTGGTAAGAGCCCAAGAAGGAGT
This sequence comes from Symphalangus syndactylus, assembly GCF_028878055.3. Classification (NCBI taxonomy): domain Eukaryota; kingdom Metazoa; phylum Chordata; class Mammalia; order Primates; family Hylobatidae; genus Symphalangus; species Symphalangus syndactylus. The sequence goes on along the minus strand of NC_072423.2, from coordinate 122,527,081 downwards.
ATGGATACCTGTAAAGCTTTCCGGTCCTTGGGAAGCCTCTCCTTCTGTGCATATTATTACTGAAATTCTTCAAAAGATTCTGAGATGCTCTCAGTGTTTCATTGCTACTTTAATTTTAGTCATTATGGGATTGATTGCTGTCACAGCTACTGCTGCGGCAGCTGGAGTTGCTTTGCATTCCACAGTACAAACAGCAGACTATGTAAATAATTGGCAGAAAAATTCTACTTTGCTGTGGAATTCCCAAACTAATATAGACCAGAAACTAGCTAATCAAATCAATTATCTCCAACAAACTGTAATGTGGCTAGGAGATTGAGTAGTTAGTCTAGAATATAGAATGCAGTTACAATGTGATTGGAATACTTCTGATTTTTGCAGTACTCCTCATCTGTATAATGAAAGAGAGCATGAGTGGGAGTTAAGAAACATTTGAAAGGTCATACTGGAAATTTACTTTAGATATTACAAAACTGAAGGAGCAAATATTTCAAGCTTCTCAGGCACATCTGACACTAATGCCAGGAACTGAAGTGCTCGAAGGTGCTTCAGATGGATTAGCAGCTATTAACCCATTAAAATGGATCAAGACACTTGGAGGCTCTGTGATTTCAATGATGACTGTTCTTTTAATTGGTGTTGTTTCTTTGTATATCAAATTGAAATACAAATGAAATTGGTCATTTGTACATCTGCAGATGTGGATCCCAAATCCTGTGAGAAGTAGCCTACTGTGACAAAGCTGCCTATGCCTTTATCACTTTGCAAAAACAGAAAGGGGGGACATGTTGGTAGCAATCCCTAACCCTGTCATAAACAGATCTTAAAGAAACTGGCCATAAACAGAATTTCTGCAGCAATGGGACATGCTCATGATGGCTGTCATGCACACTGCTAAAAGTTGTTGGTTTACTGGAGCAGGGCAAGGAACACCTGGCCCCACCTGGAGCAAAAAACTGCTCAAACCACAAATGATGGCAGGAAAGGCCTGTGCCTTGACAGCGTGTTTTTGCTGCAGATAATCAGCCAGAGCCTGTTTCTCTGCTCCTCGCTGAGATTGCTTTGTTTCCCATAAAGAATGCTTTTAGCTATTCTACAATCTATAGAAGCAATGCTCATCACTGGCTTTCTGTCAGTAAATGTGTGGGTCAAACTCTGTTTGTGGCTCTCAGCTCTGAAGGCTGTCAGCCCCCGAATCCCCACTTTATACTGTATTCCTGTGTCTTTGTCTTAATTCCTCTAGTGCTGCTTCGTTAGGTCTCCATGATCGAGCTGGTCTTGGCACCATATTGCTCGGGCTAGTCTTGAACTCCTGCAATCCTCCCACAAAGTGCTGGGATTACAGGCGTGAGCCACCACACCTGGCCAGAATCTTCCATTTTAACTTGTCAAATTTATTAGCATAAACTTGTTTAAATATTCCTTTATTATCCTTGGTATGTCTGTAGTACTTGTAGTGAAAGAATTCCCTTTCATTTTTGAAATTGGTCATTTGTCTCTTTTCTGAATCAGACTAGCTAGAAGTTTATCAATTTTATTGATCATACTTTTTTTCTATTTTATTGATTTCCATTCTTTATTATTTACTTCAGGTTTAATTTGCTCTGCTTTTCCTAGCTTTTCTTTTCTTTTCTTTTTTTGAGACAGTATCTCGCTCTGTAGCCCAGGTTGGAGGGCAGTGGCATGATCTTGGCTTACTGCAACCTCTGCCTCCTGGTTCAAGCAATTCTCCTGCCTCAGCCTCTTGAGTAGCTGGGACTACAGGCGCCAGCCACCACACCTGGCTAATTTTTGTATTTTTAGTAGAGACAGGTTTCATCATGTTGGGCAGGCTGGTCTAGAACTCCTGACTTCAAGTGATTCGTCCACCTTGGCCTCCCAAAGTTCTGGGATTACAGGTGTGAGCCACCATGCCTGGTCAATGTTTTTTAGCTTTTCAAGGTGGAAATCTACGTAACTGATTTAAGACATTTCCTCTTTCCTAACATAAGCACTTAACATTATCGGTTTCATTGTATGCACTGCTTTAACTGCATCCCATACATTTTCATATGTTGTTTCCATTGTCATTCTGCTCAAAATGTTTTCTGATTTCCTTTGCTATTATTCGTCAATTCTTAGGTTAATTCCCAAATATTAGGGGATTTTCCAGATACCTTTTTGCTAGAATTTGGTTTTGTTATTTAATGTCATCTGTGTGGTCTAAGAATATGCTCTGTATAAATTCAAGATTTTAAAACTTACTGACATTTATTTTTTGGCCCAGCATATAGTTTAATTTTGGGGGATGTTATATGTGTATTTGAAAAAAAAATGTGTCTTCTCTCTTGTTGAGTGTTCTGTAAATGACAATAAGGTTGAATTAGATTGATGGTGTTGTTCAAGTCTTTTATGTCTTAACTGATTTTCTATATACTTGTTATACCAATTACTGAGAAAGCAGTAGTAAAATCTCCAACCATGATTGTGTATTTCTTCATTTTTCCTTTTAGTTTTTTCCATTTTTCTTCATATACTTTGAGGTTCTGTTAGTTGGACATACATATTTGGGACTGTTATATCTTCATGATGATTTGACCCACTTATCATGAAATGTTCCTCTTTTTCCCTGTTAATATTCACTGTTCTGAATACCATTTCCTGAAATTACTATAGCCACTCCATCATTTGTTAGATCAGTATTTGCATGTTATATGTTTCTTTAAATCATTTAAATTTTAACCTTCTTGAACTGTAAACACTGTCTTTTGGTTGGAGTGTTTAGAGTCCATTTACATAATGTAATTATTGATGTGGTTTCTTTAAATCCCACATCTTACTATTTGTTTTCTATTTGTTCCAGCTGTTCATTGTCCCCTCCCCTTTTACTGCCTTCTTTTGAGTTATTTGAGTATTTTTTGTTATCTCATTTTATCTCCACTCCATATATTGGTTAGATCTCTGTGATGGATAATGTTAAATGCTGCTCACGTTCCTCTTCAAATCAAGAAATACTTCAAGAAGTCATTATTGTTTCCCCTGCTGGGAGACCTGTTGACAGATAGCTTTCTGCTGACAGACCCTTCAGGGATTGCCACGATTGCAGAGAGCTATCTTGCTCAAGGTCATTCGCCTTCCCAAGGTGGCTAACATCCAGTGCTGAATGCAAGAATATTAAGGTCTGACCATCTCAATCCAACTCAGCACAATTCTGAAGAGTCATTCTAGCTCTATAGCTTCATGTGGGCTTGGCCAAGGCTATTATTGGACTAGCATAAAAACCTGGCTTCTCATTCTGCCCACCTCTGCTTGTGTCACCTTCCTTCTACAGGTATTTGTCCCAAGAGCACTCCTTAATAAACATCCTTCACACTGAACTCCATCTCTGCTCAGGGGAACTCAACCTGCAACAGCTTCTTTGTTTTAGTTTTTAGTGGTTGCTGTAGGCATTGCCAATATGCATATTTTAACCTATTACAGTTGTGTTAGTTTGCTAGGGCTGCCATAACAAAATACTACAGACTGAGTAGCTTAAACAACAGACATTTTTTCCTCTTAATTCTGGAGGCCAGAAGTCCAAGATCGAGGTGTTCACAGATTTGGCTTCTCCTGAGGCCTCTCTCTTTTTTGAATTTTTTATTATTATACTTTAAGTTCTAGGGTACATGTGCACAATGTGCAGGTTTGTTACATAAGTATACATGTATTTGGTTTGCTGCACCCATTAACTCGTCATTTACATTGGGTATTTCTCCTAATGCTATCCCTCCCCCAGCCCCCCACCCCATGACAGGCCCTTGTGTATGATGTTCCCCTCCCTGTGTCCAAGTGTTCTCATTGTTCAATTCCCACCTATGAGTGAGAACATGCGGTGTTTGGTTTTCCGTCCTTGCGATAGTTTGCTCAGAATGATGGTTTCCAGCTTCATCCATGTCCCTGCAAAGGACATGAACTCATCCTTTTATATGGCTGCATAGTATTCCATGGTGTATATGTGCCACATTTTCTTAATCCAGTCTATCATTGATGGACATGTGGGTTGGTTCCAAGTCTTTGCTATTGTGAATAGTGCTGCAGTAAACATATGTGTTCATGTGTCTTTATAGTAGCATGATTTATAATCCTTTGGGTATATACCCAGTAATGGGATTACTGGGTCAAACAGTATTCCTAGCTCTAGATCTTTGAGGAATCACCACACTGTCTTCCACAATGGCTGAACTAATTTACACTTCCACCAACAGTGTAAAAGCATTCCTATTTCTCCAGATCCTTCCAGCATCTGTTGTTTCCTGACTTTTTAATGATTGCCATTCTAACTGGTGTGAGGCAGTATCTCACTGTGGTTTTGATTTGCATTTATCTGATGACCAGTGATGATGAGCATTTTTTCATGGGTCTGTTGGCTGCACAAATGTCTTCTTTTGAGAAGTGTCTGTTCATATCCTTTGCCCACTTTTTGAGGGGGGTCGTTTGATTTTTTCTTGTAAATTTGTTTAAGTTCTTTGTAGATTCTGGATATTAGCCCTTTGTCAGATGAGTAGATTGCAAGCATTTTCTTCCATTCTGTAGGTTGCCTGTTCACTCTGATGGTAATTTCTTTTGCTGTGCAGAAGCTCTTTAGTTTAATTAGATCTCAAATGTCTATTTTGGCTTTTGTTGCGATTGCTTTTGGTGTTTTAGACATGAAGTCCTTGCCCGTGCCTATGTCCTGAATGGTATTGCCTAGGTTTTATTCTAGGGTTTTTATGGTTTTAGATCTAACCTGTAAGTCTTTAATCCATCTTGAATTAATTTTTGTATAAGGTGTAAGGAAGGAATCCAGTTTCAGCTTTCTACACATGGCTAGCCAGTTTTCCCAGCACCATTTATTAAATAGGGAATCCTTTCCCCATTTCTTGTTTGTGTCAGGTTTGTCAAATATCAGATGGTTGTAGATATGTGGTGCTATTTCTGAGGTCTCTGTTCTGTTCCATTGGTCTATATCTCTGTTTTGGCACCAATACCATCCTGTTTTGGCACCAATACCATCCTGTTTTGGCTACTGTAGCCTTGTAGTATAGTTTGAAGTCAGGTAATGTGATGCCTCCAGCCTTGTTCTTTTTGCTTAGGATTGTCTTGGCAATGCGGGCTCTTTTTTGGTTCCATATGAACTTTAAAGTAGTTTTTTCCAATTCTGTGAAGAAAGTCATTGGTAGCTTGATGGGGATGGCATTGAATCTATAAATTACCTTGGGCAGTATGGCCATTTTCTGATATTGATTCTTTCTACCCATGAGCATGGAATGTTCTTCCATTTGTTTTGTATCCTCTTTTATTTCATTGAGCAGTGGTTTGTAGTTCTCCTTAAAGAGGTCCTTCACATCCCTTGTAGGTTGGATTCCTAGGTATTTCTCTTTGTAGCAGTTGTGAATGGGAGTTCACTCATGATTTGGCTCTCTGTTTGTCTGTTCTTGGTGTATAGGAATGCTTGTGATTTTTGCACATTGACTTTGTATCCCGAGACTTTGCTGAAGTTGCTTATCAGCTTAAGGAGATTTGGGGCTGAGACGATGGGGTTTTCTAAATATATAATCATGTCACCTGCAAAGAGGGACAATTTGACTTCCTCTTTTCCTAGCTGAATATGCTTTATTTCTTTCTCTTGCCTGATTGTCCTGGCCAGAACTGGCAACACTATGTTGAATAGGAGTGGTGAGAGAGGGCATGCCTGTCTTGTGCCAGTTTTCAAAGGGTATGCTTCCAGTTTTTGCCCATTCAGTATGATATTGGCTGTGGGTTTGTCATAAAGAAAAGAGGTTTAATTGACTCACGTTTCCCCTAAGGCCAGGGAGGCCTTAGGAAACTTACAGTCATGACAGAAGGCACCTCTTCACTGGGCAGCAGGAGAGAGAATCAGCACTGAGTGAAGGGGAAGCCTCCTATAATACCATCAGACCTCATGAGAACTCACTATCATTAGAACAGCATGGGGAAACTGCCCCCATGATTTAATTATCTCCACCTGGTCTTGCCCTTGACACATGGGGATTGTTATAATTCAAGATTGAAAAAAAAGATAGTTACTTCCTAGATACAATGGAGGTACAGGCATTGGGTAAATATAACTGTTCCAAAGGGAAGACATTGGCCGAAACAAAGGGGCCACAGCCCCCATGCAAGATTTGGGTGGCAACCCAGCCAAGCCACATCATTCCACCCCTGGCACCTCCCAAATCTCTTGTCCTCACATTTCAAAACACAATCATTCTCTTCCAGCAGTTCCCCAAAGTCTGAACTTAATTTCAGCATTAACCCAGAAGTCCAGGTCCAAAGTCTCATCTGAGACAAGGCAAGTCGCTTCCACCTAGCCTGTAAAATAAAAAGCAAGATAGTTACTTCTGGCCAGATGCAGTGGCTCACACCTGTAATCCCAAGACTTTTGGAGGCCAAGGTGGGTGGATCTCAAGGTCAGGAGATCGAGACCCTCCTGGTCAACATGGTGAAACCCCATCTCTACCAAAAATACAAAAATTAGCTGGGCATAGCGGTGTGTGCCTGTAATCCCAGCTACTCGGGAGGCTGAGGCAGGAGAATCACTTGAACCCAGGAGGCAGAGGTTGCAGTGAGCTGAGATCGTGATACTGCACTCCAGCCTGGCGACAGAGCTAGACTCCATCAAAAAAAAAAGTTACTTCCTAGATATAATAGAGGTACAGGCATTGGGTAAATATACCTGTTCTAAAGGGGAGAGATTGGCCAAAACAAAGGGGCTACAGGCCCTGTGCAAGTCCCAAATCCAACAAGGCAGTAATTAAATCTTAAAGCTCTGAAATAATCTCCTTTGACTCTATTTCTCACATCCAGGTCATGCTGCTGCAAGAGGTGGGCCCCCATGGCTTTGGCCAGCTCCACCTCTGTGGCTTTGCAGGGTACAACCTCCCCTTGGCTTTCACGGCCTGGCATTGAGTGTCTGCGTTTTTTCCAGGCACATGGTACAAGCTGTCAGTGAATCTACAACTCTGGGGTCTGGAGGATGATGGCCCTCTTCTCACAGCTCCAGTAGGCAGTGCCCCAGTGGGAACTCTCTGTGGGGGCTCCAACCCCACATTTCCCTTCTGTGCTGCCCTAGCAGAGGTTCATCCATGAGGGCTCCATCCCCCAGCAAGCTTCTGCCTGGACATCCATGCATTTCATCTGAAATCTAGGCGGAGGTTCCCAAACTTCAATTCTTGACTTCTCTGCACCTGCAGGCTCAACACCATGTGGAAGCTGCCAAGGCTCAGGGCTTGCACCCTCTGAAGCCACAGCCCAAGCTGTGCCATGGCTGAAGCAGCTGGGATGTAAGGCACCAAGTGTCTAGGCTGCACACAACAGAGAGGGCCTGGGCCTGGCCCACAGAACCATTTTTTCCTCCTAGGACTCCAGGCCTGTGATGGGGAGAGCTGCCCTGAAGTTCTCTGACATGCCCTGGAAACATTTTCCCCATTGTCTTGGTGATTAACATTTGGATCCTCATTACTTATGTAAATTTCTGCAGCAGGCTTGAATTTCTCCTCAGAAAATGGATTTTTCTTTTCTATTGCATCATCAGGCTGCAAATTTTCCAAACTTTTATGCTCTGCTTCCTTTGAACGCTTTGTCAATTAGAAATTTCTTCCACCAGATACCTTAAATTATCTCTCTCAAGTTCAAAGTTCCACAGATCTCTAGGGCAGGGGCAAAATGCTGCCAGTCTCTTTGCTAAAGCATAGCAAGAATCAAGTTTATTCCAGTTCCCCAAAATTTCCTCATCTCCATCTGAAACCACCTCAGCCTGGACTCCATTGTCCATATCACTATCAGCATTTTGGTCAAAGTCATTCAACAAGTCTCTAGGAAGTTCCACACTTTCCCACATTTTTGTGTCTCCAAACCATTCTGACCTCTGCCTCTTACCCAGTTCCAAAGTCGCTTCCACATTTTTAAGTATCCTTATAGCAGCACCCCCTTCCTGGTACCAATTTACTGTATTAGTCTGTTCTCAAGCTCCTATGACTAAATACCCGAGACTAGGTAATTTATAAAGAAAAGATGTTTCATTGACTCACAGTTCCACATGGCTGGAGAGGCCTCAGGAAACTTACAATCATGATAGAAGACACCTCTTTACAGGGCAGCAGGAGAGAGCCTGAGCACTGAGTGAAGGTGGGGAAGCCCCTCATAAAACCATCAGATCTTGTGAGAACTCACTCACTATCATGAGAACAGCATAGGGAAAACCACCTCCATGTTTCAATAATCTCCACCTAGTCCTGCCTTTGACATGTGGGGATTATTACAATTCAAGATGAGATTTGGGTGGGGACACAGCCAAACCATATCAGGTCTCTTTCACAGTACATTATAGTCAGGTTGTCTAAAGTCCAAGATAATGAGTGATTCCTAAAAATAGCAGGAGAAAAGCATCTATTACCTATGAAGGAAAGCCTGTGAGACTAACAGTGGATTTCTCAGCAGAAACCTTACAGGCCAGAAGAGAATTGGATGATATATTCAAAGTGCTGAAAGAAAAATATCAGCAGCCAAAAATATTTTATTCAACAAAGTTACCCTTCATAAATGAAGTAGAAATGTCTTTCCCAAATAAGCAAATGCTGAGGGAATTTGTTACCACTACACTGGTCCTGCAAGAAGTGCTCAAGGGAGCCCTAAACTTAGAAACAAAAGGACAACATTTACCATCATGAAAACACATGAAACAAAATTCATTGGTAAAGCAATCACACAAAGGAGGAAGAGAAAGAACTCAAATAGTACCACTACGGAAATCCACCAAGCCACAATGACAATAAGAGAAAAAGAAACATAGAATATTCATAACAACCAGGAAACAACAATAAGATAGGAACAAAGCCTCATATATCAATAATAACCTTGAATGAAAATGGTTTAAATTCTTCACTAAAAAGATACAGACTGATTGGAGCTAGGTGTGGTGGCTCATGCCTATAATCCCAACACTTTGGGAGGCAGAGGCTGGTGGATTGCTTGAGGCCAGGAGTTCAAGACCAGCCTGGCTAACATAGCAAAACCCCATCGCCATATCATAGCGAAACAAAAATTAGCTAGGTGTGGTGGTACGTGCCTGTAATCCCAGGTACTCGGGTGGCTGAGGCTGAGAATCACTTGAACCCAGGAGGCAGAGATTGCAGTGAGCTGAGATCACACCACTTCACTCCAGCCTGGGCACCAGAGCGAGACTCCGTCTCAAAAAAAAAAAAAAAAAAGATGATCAAACTGTATGTTGCTTACAGGAAATTCACCTTATCAGTAAAGGTACATATAGACTGAAAGTAAAGAAATGGAAAAAGATATTCCATACAAACAGAAACCAAAAGTGAGCAGGAGTATCTATGCTTATTATATTACATAAAACAGGCTTTAAGTCAAGACCAGTAACACACACACACACACACACACACACACACACACACACACAGTCATTTTATAATGATAAAGGAATCAATCTAGCAAGAGGATATAACAGTTGGAAACATATATGCACCCAACACTGGAGCACCCATATTCATAAAGCAAATATTATTAGATCTAAATAGAGAGATAGCCTGCAATACAATCATAGTGGGGGACTTCAACACTCCACTTTCAGCACTAGACAGATGATCTAGACAGAAAATCAACAAATAAACATTGGACTTAAGCTGGACTTCAGACCAAATGAATCTTACAGGGATTTACAGAACTTTCTATCCAACAATTGCAGAATATAGATTCTTTTCATCAGCATACAACACATTCCCCAGGATAGACCATATGTTAGGCCACAAAACAAGCCTCAACAATTTTTTAGAAATCAAATTCATATCAAGTATCTCCTCTGACCACAATGGAATAAAACTAGAGATCAATACCAAGAGGAACTTTGGAAACTATACAAATATATGGAAATTAAAAAACATGCTCCTGAACGACAATTGAGTCAATGAAGAAATTGAGATGGAAATAAAAAAAATTCTTCAAGGAAATGAAATATACCAAAGTCTGTGGGATAGAGCAAAAGTAGTGCAAAAAGGGAAGTTATAGCAGTAACTGCCTACATCAAAAAATAGAAAGATCACAAGTTAACAATCTAACAATGTACCTCAAAGGACTAAAAAAGCAAGAACAAACCAAACCCCAAATTAGCAGAAAAAAGGAATAAAGATCAGAGCAGAACTAAATGAAAAACAGACTAAGAAAATACAAAGGATAAACAAAACAAAAAGTTTGCTCTTCAAACAGATAAACAACATTGATAAATCATTAGCCAGACTAACCAAGAAAAAAAGAGAGAAGACCCAAATAAACAAAATCAGAAATGAAAAAGTAGACATTACAACTGGTAACATGAAAATACAAGAGATCATCAGGGACTATTATGAACAATTACACATAGACAAACTGGAAAAACCAGAAGAAATGGAAAAATTTCTGGACACATACAACCTACCAAGTTTGAACCAAGAAGAAATAGAAAACGCAAACAGACCAATAACAAGTAACGAGATTGAAACAGTAATAAAAAGCTTCTTAACAAAGAAAAACCCTTTACTGGATAGAGTTACAGCTGAATTCTACCAAATGTAAAAGAACTAATACCAATCCTCCTAAAAACTATTCTGAAAAATCAAAGAAGAGAGAATTCTCCCTAACTCATTCTGTGAGGCCAGCATCACCCTGATACCAAAACCAGAAAAGGCCACAGCAAAAAAGAAAACTACCGGGCAGTATATCTGGTGAACATTAATACAACATTCCTCAACAAAATACTAGCAAACCAAATCCAACAGCACATCAAAAAGATAACACACCTGGCCTGGGTGTGGTGGCTCACACCTGTAATCCCAGCACTTTGGGAGGCCAAGGCGGGCAGATCACCTGAGGCCAGGAGTTCAAGACCAGCGTGGCCAACATGGTGAAAACCCATCTCTACTAAAAATACAAAAATCAGCCAGGTGTGATGGTGGGTACCTGTAATCCCAGCTACTCGGGAGGCTGAGGCAGAAGAATTGCATGAAATCAGGAGATGGAGGTTGCAGTGAGCCGAGATCACACCACTGCACTCCAGCCTGGGTGACAGAGTGAGATTGCTTCTAAAAATAATAATAATAATAACAAAAACCAAAAAAACCTCACCATAATCAAGTGAGATTTATAAAAAGGGTGCAAGAATGGCTCAATATATGTAAATCAGTAAACATGATACACCATACCAACAGAATGAAGGACAAAAACTATATGATGAACTCAATAGAAGTAGAAAAAGCATTTGATAAAATTCAACATCCCTTCATGATACTCAAGAAATTAGGCAATAAAGGAACATGCCTCAAATTAACAAAGGGCATATACAACAAATCCACAGCTAACATCATACTGCATGGAGAAAAGTGGAAAGCCTTTACTCTAAGAACTGGAACAAGACAAGTCACTTTTACCACTCCTATTCAACATAGTAGTGGAAGTCCTAGCCAGAGCAATCAGGCAAGAGAAAGAAAGAAAAGGCATCCATATTGAAAAAGAGAAACTCAAATTATCACTGTTTGTTGATGATATGATATATGATCCTATATCCAGAGAAACCTAAAGACTCTACCAAAAAACTCTTAGATTTGATGAATGAATTCACTAAAGTTACAGGATATAAAAAATCGATGTACAAAAACCAGTCGTGTTGCTATACACCAATAATGATCCAGCTGAGAAATCAAGAAGGCAATCCCAGCCAGGTGTAGTGGCTCATGCCTGTAATCCCAGCATTTTAGGAGGCTTTGGCAGTAGGATCACTTAAGGCCAGGAGTTCAAGACCAGCCTGGGCAACATAGTGAGACCCTGTATAAAAATTAAAATAGGTCAGGTGCAGTGGCTCATGCCTATAATCCCAGCACTTTGGGAGGCTGAGGTGGGTGGATCACGAGGTCAGGAGTTCGAGACCAGCCTGCCAACATGGTGAAACCACATCTCTACTAAAAATACAAAAATTAGCCAGGTGTGGTGGTGTGCGCCTGTAGTCCCAGCTACTCAGGAGGCTGAGTCAGGGGAATCGCTTGAACCCAGGAGGCAGAGGTTGCAGTGAGCCAAGATCCAGCCTGGTGACAGAGCAAGATTCTGTCTCAAAAAAATAAAAAATAAAATAAAACATTAGCCAAGTGTGGTGGCATGCACCTGTAGTCCCAGCTACTCAGAGGCTGAGGCAGGAGGATTGCTTGAACACAGGAATTCAAGGCTATAGTGAGTTGATTGCACCACTGCACTTTGGCCTAGGTGACAGAGCAAGACCCTGTCTCCATTTTTTTTTAAAAGGCAATCCCATTCACAAAAGCTACAAAAAATAAAATAAAATACCTAGGAACCCATTTAACCAAGGAAGTGAAAGACCTGTACATGGAAAATTAAAAGAAACCAATGAAAGAAATTGGAGAAGACACAAACAAAGGAAAAACATCCCATGCTCTTGGAACAGAAGAATTAATATTACTGAAATTACCATATTGCCCAAAGCAATCTACAGGTTCAACATAATATCTATCAAAATACTAACATCATTGTTCACAGAATTAGAAAAAACAATCTTAAAATTCATAAGGAACCAAAAAGAGCCTGAATAGCTGTAGTGTGTCCGGAGTTGGTGCCTTCTGGTGGGTTCTTGGTCTTGCTGACTTCAAGAAGGGAGCTGCGGACCTTCATGGTGAGTGTTACAGCTCATAAAGCTGGCATGGACCCAAAGAGTGAGCAGCATCAAGATTTATTGTGAAGAGCAAAAGAACAAAGCTTCCACAGTGTGGAAGGAGACCCAAGTGGGTTGCTGCTGCTGTCTAGGGTGGCCAGCTTTTATTCCCTTATTTGCCCCTGCCCATGTCCTGCTGATTGGTCCATTTTACAGAGCACTGATTCGTCCATTTTACAGTGTGCTGATTGGTCCAATTTACAGAGCACTGATTGGTCCATTTTACAAACCTCTACCTAGCCACAGAGAGCTGATTGGTGCGTTTTTACAGAGTGCTGGTTGGTGCATTTTACAAACTTCTAGGTAGCCACAGAGCGCTGATTGGTGCGTTTTACAATCTACAGAGCGCTGCTTGGTACATTTTACAATCCTCTTGTAAGACAGAAAAGTTCTTCAAGTCACCACCCAACCCAGAAGTCCAACTGGCTTCACTTCTCAATCCCCCCTCTAAACAGGACACCCCAGCTGCTGTTGGGAATTGGGCGATGACCACTCTAGCTAGTTCCTGCTGGATAGGGGCGAAGAAGGGCCCTGCAGTGGTAGTGTCCTCCAGAGCAGAACTCTAGGCCAGCCAAAGGGTCAGTGGGTCGGTCCAGCGGCCCTCAGTAAAAGTTGTTAACTGAGCTCATTTGGGGTTCCATTTGTAAGACCATCTGTAGCTTGACAGCCTCAATCCTACAGGAAACAAATTTGACAAGGAGGTTAAAAATACAGGGCCCGATGGCTGTCACAGGACCTAGAAAGGGGAGAAGCCATGTCACCCAACTCCAGAGGTTGGTATAAGAGTTTGAAAGGCGGCCGGGTGCAGTGGCTCATGCCTGTAATCCCAGCACTTTGGGAGGCCGAGGCAGGCGGCTCACAAGGTCGGGAGATCAAGACCAACCTGGCTAATGTGGTGAAACCCTGTCGCTACTAAAAATACAAAAAATTAGCCAGGCGCGGTGGCGGGTGCCTGTAGTCCCAGCTACTTGGGAGGCTGAGGCAGGAGAATGGCATGAACCCAGGAGGCGGAGCTTGCAGTGAGCCGAGATAGCGCCACTGCACTCTGGCCTGGGTGAAAGAGCAAGACTCCGTCTCAAAAAAAAAAAAGAGTTTGAAAGGCATTGTCTGATTTCAGAAACCTTTTCCTGTAAACGCTGGGCGGCGTCTTGTACTATCGCTGACTGGTTAGTGTAAAAGCAACACTCGTCCCCTAAGAAGGTGCAGAGTCCTCCTTTCTCAGCAGTGAGGAGGTCTAGGCCCCGGAGGTTTTGGAGAGTCACTGCTGCCAAAGAGTCTATTTGGGATTGTAGAGTAAGGATAGATTTTGTTATTTCTTGTAAACTGTCTGAGAAATCCTTTGAGAGTGTGTGGTAGTAAGATAGTGAAGTAGATAAACTGGCAATTCTGGTTCCTGTAGCAGTGGCCATTCCTAACCCTATAAGTAGGGTTATTAGTTGTATGGCCCTGCACTGACAGACTTCAGCTTTGAGGGGCACTAATAGGGTCTGATTTCCTCAAGATTAGAAGTTAGGATAATACATGTTACACTGTTAACTTTTAGCAAACTTTACTTTTGTCAAAACCTTGTAAGTTTGGGATTTCAATTATTCTTTGCTATTAATAAGACTGCGTTCAGTCCATATTAACTTAGAATTGGTATAGATGGCTCCCTTCTGATTCTGTAAGTAGTTTAAGGTTTGGCTGAGTGCAAACAGCTCGCATGTTTGAGCAGACCAATTATTAAGCAACTTTCCTAACTCTGCTTCTATAATAGTTTCCTTATCACTTACTGAATACCCATTGTGTATTTTTCCCTTAATCACCTGGGAGGAACCATCTATCGTCCTGTCCCAAAGGGATTTCCTCCTAGGTCTGTTCGGATCTTTGTGTGGTAATTAAGATTTAGATCCCCTGTCATGAAACCTGCTGGGTTAAGGATTTTTAATAGGAAGACTATAGATTATCAGTGGCCTCAGTGCTTTTGGGCTACGCTCTTGGTTACACTGACAACAAGGTTGTATTGGAGTGTTACAGGATTATGGAGAAGACCTTCAATTATCAATTATAGGTTTTAAATTTACCCTGATTTTTAAGGGAATAGGGTACACACTTTTTTCTTTACTACTTCTATCTCTCTCTTTCTCTCTTTCCTTTTCTGACTGTCTCTTTCTCTCTGACTTTCTGTCTCTGTCTCTTCCTCTCTCTCTCTCTCTGACTCCCTTTTTGTCTCTCTGTCTCTTCCTCTCCCTCTTTCCTTCTCTCTTTGACTTTGTCTTTCCCGTCTCTGTTTCCTTCTCTGACTTTCCGTTTTTCCCCCTCTCTCTTTTCTCTTTCTTTCTCTCTTTGACTTTCTGCTGGTCTTTCCCTGCCTCTGCCAGCCGCTTATGCTGCTATTCTCCCCATCCTTCCCCATGGCTTTGGCAGTGTAAGACTGCCACCTCCTTGGGTTTTTGCACTGCAATAATTCCATGATTTCCTTGTGATATTTAATGGGGGTTCCCCCAGAGGTTAGGAACTCCCTTTCTTTCCATATTGCAGCATGGCCATATAGGATTATATAAGCATACTTGCTATCTGTATACACATTTATTCTTTTTGCCTTTCCCAGTTCTAAGGCTCGGGTAAGTTCCACTAGTTCTGCTAACTGATTGCTGGTCCCTGGGGGAAGAGGCTTACTTTCAAGTACTGTTACATGACTAACTATGGCATAACCTGCCCTTTGTATCCTATTATCCACAAATGAACTTCCAGCAGTATATAAGTTAAGGTCAGGATTAGCTAAGGGGACTTCTAAGAGATCCTCTCAGGCAACATAAATCTGGACTATAATTTGTTGGCAGTCATGCTTGATTGGTTCTCCATCCTCTGGGAGAAAAGTAGCAGGGTTGAGGGCTGCACACGTGCATATTTGAAGCACCAGTCCCTCAAGGAGTAGCTCCAGGTATCTAAGCCAGTGGTTGTCTGATGGCCATAACTTCCTTTGGAACCTAGTATGCCATTTACACCATGAGTAGTCCAGACAGTGAGATTCTTTCCTTGTATTATTTTGATAGCCTCTGATACTAAGATGGCCACTGCCGCAACTACGCGTAAACAGTGAGGCCAGCTTTTTGCTACTACATCAATTTCCTTACTTAGGTATTCCACTGGTTGTAGGGTTGTCCCACGAGTCTGAGTAAGGACTCCAAGGGCTAATCCTGCTCTCTCTGTGATGTATAAAGAGAAGTTTTGTCCTGTGGGAAGGCTTAAGGCTGGAGCTTGTACTAGGGCCTGCTTTAAGGTTTTGAAGGCTGTTTCTGCCTCTGGTTCCCATTCTACTAGATGAGTATTTGCCCTCTGGGTCTCCTTGATTAGAGTATAGCGTGGTCTGGCCATCTCACTGTATCTGGGGATCCATAGTCAGCAAAAGCCAGTGATTCCAAGGAACCCCTGCAATTGTTTTAATGTCTTAGGGCAAGGATAAGCCAGTATAGGCTGTATTTATTCCTTGATGAGGGCCCTGGTTCCTCTGGCTAAGACTAGGCCTAGCTATTTGACTTATTGTAGGCAGAGTTGGGCCTTTGATTTAGATGCTTTGTACCCTCGATTAGTTAGAAAGTTTAAGAGACCTAGAGTAGCCTGCTGGCATGAGGCTTCTGAACTGGTAGCCAAAAGTAAATCATCCACATGCTAAAGGACCAGAGTGCCTGGACTTGAGAAGTGGCCTAGATCTTGGGCCAGTGCTTGACCAAACAGATGAGGGCTATTCCTAAACCCTTGGGGCAAGACCGTCCACATAAGTTGGGACGTGTGGTCTGTGGCATCCTCAAAGGCAAAGAGAAACTGGGAGTCAGAGTGCAGGGGGATACAGAAGAAGGCATCCTTGAGGTCCAGAACCATGAACCATTCTGCTTCCTCTGGTATTTGAGAGAGCAGGATATAGGGGTTGGGTACAACTGGATATAGAGGAATTACTCCTCATTAATGCATCTAAGATATTGCACTAGTCTCCACTGACCATTCTGTTTTTGTACTCCTAGAATTGGGGTGTTGCAGGGACTGCTGCATTTTTTTTTTTTTTACTAAGACTTGAGCTTTTAAATGTCTAACAATATCCTGTAATCCTTTATGAGCTTCAGCCTTAAGGGATATTGCTTTTGATAGGGAAAAGTGGTGGGGTCTTTTAGCCTGATTTGGACTGGGTGGGTATTTTTGCCTTTCTGAATTGTCCTTCCAATGCCCAGACTTCAGTGTTGATTCCCTCCTCAAGCAGGTGGCAACAAAAGGGTAACTTGTTCCCCATATTCAGGTAGATAATAGCTCCAGCTTTGGCTAATATGTCCCTCCTTAATAAGGATATGGGACTTTCAGGCATAACAAGAAAGGCATGTGAAAAGAGCAAAGTCTCCCAATTACAATTGAGGAGGTGGGAGAAATACCTGGTTACAGGCTGTCCCAGGATTCCTCGGGTGGTAATGGGCTTCGAGGACAGCCAACCAGGGCAGGAGATTAACACTGAGAAGGCCGCGCCAGTGTCCAGGAGAAGTCAATTTCCTGTCCCTTAATGGTTAAATGTACCTGGGGCTCAGTGATGGTGATGACATAAGCCGGTGCTTGTTCCAGGCACCCTCAGTCCTGTTGTTGGATCGTCTGGTTGGGGGATCCTGGCCTAGAGAACACTTGTCCTCTGGGGCAGTGTGCCTTCCAGCGATTGCCTCGGCATAGTGGACATGGGCGAGGGGGAAGCTTGTTTCTCACTGGACAATCTTTTTTAAAGTGTCCTTGCAAACCACACTGATAACAAGCCCTACCAGCTGTTTGGCGTGCTCCATTTTCTGTCCTCTCTGAACCACCAAGGTTTGTTTGTCTGAGGGCCATGACTAAGGCTGTGGCCTTTCTCTGATTTCACTTTTCCTTCTCAGCCTGTTCCTCTTGGTCCCTATTATAGAACACTGAGGTTGCCATGTTTAATAATGCCTCCAGATTTTGTTCAGGGCCTAGGGCTTGCTAGAGCTTTCTCCTAATATCTGTGACTGTTTGGGAAATAAACTTATCTTATCTTTTAGGATCAATTGACCCTCGAGGGAGTCGGGTGACAGGGGAGTATGTTTTCTTAAGGCCTCCTGTAGATGCTTAAGGAAGACAGAACGATTTTCTTCCTTTCCCTGAGTTATGGTGGACATCATTGAATAATTCATGGGCTTTTTCCTAATTCTCCTTAGTCCTTCTAGAACACAGGTCAACAGATGTTTGCGACACCAGTCCCCATGATCTGAGTCTAGGTCCCAGTGGGGATCTATACTGGGGATGGCTTGCTGACCAGTAGGGAATTTGTCCCTTTCTTCAGCTGTCATTCTATCATTTACTTGACTAAAATACCAGGTATCTCCAAACTCTCAGGCTGCAGCTAAAGCCACATTCTTTTCATTAAAGGCCAGGGTTTGATCTCATAGCATGACATCTCTCCAAGTGGGGGTCAAAGGTTTGCCCTAGACCCTGTAGGACATCTATATACCTATCAAGATCATCTGAAAACTTCCCCAGGTCTACCTTAATCTGCTTTAAATCAGAGAGGGAGAAGGGCACATGTACCCAGATTGGGCCAAATTCCTCGCCCTACAGTTTGAAGGGGACATAACTGATAGCCTGGGGTTTTTTTGGTCCTTTGGAGATTTCTTTGCTTGTTTCCTTCTGGGCAGGGGAGATTACAGGAGGCTTATCATAAATAGGAAGGGGAGCTATAGGGAGGCTAGGATAATGGGGGTAAGCTGAGAGGTCCTACTGTGGAATGTAAATTGCAAGCTTTGCATAGTTGTGGATTCTCCTTCAATGAAAAGAAAGCTTGGACATAAGGTATTTCACTCCATTTGCCTTCCCTCTTACAGAAAAGGTCAAGCTGCAGGATAGTATTGTAATTTACACTCCCCTCAGGTGGTCATTTTTCCCCATCAGAGAGAGAATATTGGGGCCAGGCCATAGTATAGAAAAAAATGAGTCACCTCTTTATCAGGGTTTGTGGGTCAAATTGGTCCCAATGGCTTAGGATGCATTTCAAGGATGAGCCTGTTGATGCCTGAGTGTTTCCCATCTGGAAGAAAAAACCACCCACAGTTTTGGTTTGTTTCTGCCCACGCCCCCCGACCCCCGGCCTGCCCAAGAATCTGCAATGGTCCCTGGACCCTGCTGATCAGAATAGTTGTACTCACCGATGCAGCAGCAGAAACACCAGTTTTCCTCCTAAACCACAAGGAGGACTGAGGAAGGTCGGATTTAGTGGCCCTTACCAACACATTCTTGAAAACCTGCACCCTTGCCTTCCCTCTTAGACCACAAAGAGGACCAAGAAAAATCGAATTTAGTGGCCCTTACTGACACATTCTTGAAAACCTGTTAGAGTCCTAAGCATTTTCTCCTGTTACCCCTTTCCGATAAAGATGATGTTCCCCAAAAATGGAGTGGAGGGCCATACCCTGAGGGAGGGAAGGGATCTCCAGGGTTGGAAGAGTAATGACTTTTGTCCTCACTTCTCCTCGTATGGATAGGAAGGATATCATTTCTGAAGCTCCCATATAGCCTTTGTTAGGCCTGCTTGTCTGAGGAGGGATCCTAAAAGGATAGTTGATCTTCCCCCTGCGACGGGGCTTTGGGCAAAAATTATGTCTAATTGGTGAGCCTGGGTGCCTAACGAAGGGAACAGAGTCATGACATTTATACTAGAAATCATTCTTATAGGAGA
The DNA here is from genome assembly GCF_028878055.3 of Symphalangus syndactylus. NCBI lineage: Eukaryota > Metazoa > Chordata > Mammalia > Primates > Hylobatidae > Symphalangus > Symphalangus syndactylus. The sequence continues at coordinate 122,507,657 of NC_072423.2, read as the reverse complement.
AACTAGAAAAGCACCAGAAAACAGGGAGTGCTTTCTAAAAGCGGGACTAGTCTTTGAGAAGAGAGGCAGGAGGAAGTTTGTCTGACAGGTGTTAGGACCCAGGAGGCAAGGGTCAGGACAGATAGGATAGATGGGCAAGTCTTGCTTGGGCGATGTAACTTTGAGAGTTCCGCTCATGGCTACATGGTCAACCAACATTTTCTTGGGACCTTGGAGCTGAATGGCTTTCCTCTCTGTCAACCCTTGGGTCAGCCCAGAAGTACAGGAAAAGTGGAAGCTGGTTCCAGGCAAACCAACGCTCCCAACTCAGAAGAGTCAGGGTTTGTTAGAGAGCCCTTTCCCAGAAAGCCTGACACCCATGTCTTTAGTCCGGCGGCCACTCTAGTCACTTTTAACTGGCCAACAGGTGCCTGGTGTTTAGTCCCCAAATCCTAAGGAAAAATAGGACAGAATAGCTAGCGAAAGGGGTCCAATGGTATGCACTGCTTGGCGATTGTCCCTTCTTGGTCACCAAGAAGTGTCTGGAATTGGTTCCTTCTGGTGGATTCTTGGTCTTGCTGACTTCAAGAATGAAGTCGCAGACCTTCATGGTGAGTGTTACAGCTCATAAAGCTGGCACAGACCCAAAGAGTGAGCAGCAGCAAGATTTCTTGTGAAGAGCGAAAGAACAAAGCTTCCACAGCATGGAAGGAGACCCAAGTGGGTTGCTGCTGCTGGCTGGGGTGGCCAGCTTTTATTCCCTTATTGGTCCCCACCCATGTCCTGCTGATTGGTCCATTTTACAGTGTGCTGATTGCCAGATTAGAGTGCTGATTGGTCCATTTTACAAACTTCTAGCTAGCCACAGAGAGCTGACTGGTGCATTTTTACAGAGTGCTGATTGGCACACTTTACAAACTTCTAGGTAACCACAGAATGCTGATTGGTGCATTTTAAAATCCTAGCTATAGAGCGCTGATTGTTGCATTTTACAATCCTCTTGTAAGACAGAAAAGTTCTCCAAGTCCCCACCCCACCCAGAAGTCCAGCTCTGGATGCACTAGCAACCCTGAGTGAAAAGAACAAAGCTGGAGGCATCACATTACCTTACTTCAAAATATATTACAAGGGTGTATGAACAAAAATAGCATGGTGCTGGTATAAAAATAGACACATAGACCAATGGAACAGAATAGAGAACCCAGAAATAAAGCCACATATTTATAGCCAACGAATCTTTAACAAAGCTGACAAGAACTTATATTGGGGAATGGAAACCCTCTTCAATAAATAGTGCTGGGAAAATTGGGTAGTCACATGCAGAAGAATGAAACCAGACCCCTATCTCTCACCATATACAAAAACCAACTCAATATGGATTAAAGACTTAAATTCAAGATTTGAAACTATGAAAATACTAGAAGAAAACCTAGGGAAAACTCTCCTGGACATTGGTCTAGGCAAAGAATTTATGACTAAGACCTCAAAAGCACAGGCCATAAACACAAAAATAGACAAATGGGACTCTATTAAACTAAAAGGCTTCTGCGAAGCAAAAGAAACAATCAACAGAATAAAGAAACAACCTGTTGAATGGGAGAAAATATTTGCTAAGTATTAGTCCAACAGGGGACTAATATCCAGAATATACAAGGAACTCAAACAACTGAACAGGAACAAAATCCCAAATAATCCCATTAAAAAGTAGACAAAGGACATGCATAGACATTTTTGAAAAGAAGACATATAAATGGATAACAGCATATGAAAAAATGCTCAATGTCACTTATCATCAGAGAAATACAAATCAAAGCCACAATGATATAATTATCTTATCCCAGCTGGAATGGCTACTATTATAAAGACAAAAAATAACAATGTTGACAAGGATGCAGAGAAAACAGAACTCTTTTTTATTTTATTTTATTTTTTATTTTTGGAGACAAGGTCTCACTCTGTTGCCCAGGTTGGAGTGCAGTGTCATGATCATGGCTCAGTGGAGCCTTCACCTCCTGGGCTCAAATGATCCTCCCACTTCAGCCTCCTGAAGAGCTGAGACCACAGGCATGCACCACCACGTCTGGCTAATTTTTTGATTTTTTTTTTTTTTTTTTGTAGATACAAGCGGGGTCTCCCTATGTTGGTCCAGGATGGTCTCAAACTCCTGAACTCCAGTAGTCCTCCCTCCTTCGCCTCCCATAATGCTGGGATTACAGGCATGTGCCACCACATCTGGCCAAAAAGGGAACTCTTATACACCATTGGTGGGAATGTAAACTAGCACAGTTATTATGGAAAACAACAGTATAGAGATTTCTCTAAAACCTAAAAACAGAATTACTATGTGATCCTGCAATCCAGTACTGGATAGCTACCCAAAGGAAAAGGAATCAATATATTAAAGGAATACCTCCATTCTTGTTTATTACTGCACTATTCTTAAAAGAGAAGATACAGAATCAATCTAAGCATTCATCAATGGATGAATAGATAAAGAAAATGTAGTATATATACACAATGAAATACTATTCGGCCATTAAAAAGAATGAAATTGGCCAGGCACGGTGGCTCATGACTGTAATCCTAACACTTGGAGAAACTGAGGAGGGAGGATTGCTTGAGCCCACGAGTTTGAGACCAGCCTGGGCAACATAGTGAGACCTTGTCTCATAAATTTTAATTAAAAAAAAAAAAAAAAGAAATCCTGTCATTGGCAGCATTGTGGATGGATCTGGATATAGCTTGAGTGAACTAAGCCAGGCACAACAAGACAAACATATATTCTCGGCCGGGCGCGGTGGCTCACGCTTGTAATCCCAGCACTTTGGGAGGCCGAGGCGGGTGGATCACGAGGTCAGGAGATTGAGACCACAGTGAAACCCCGTCTCTACTAAAAATACAAAAAGTTAGCTGGGCGTGGTGGCGGGCGCCTGTAGTCCCAGCTACTCGGAGAGGCTGAGGCAGGAGAATGGTGTGAACCCGGTAGGTGGAGCTTGCAGTGAGCCAAGACTGCACCACTGCACTCCAGCCTGGGCGACAGAGCGAGACTCCGTCTCAAAAAAAAAAAAAAAAAAAAAAGACAAACATATATTCTCACTTATATGTGGAAACTAAAATATTTGATTTTATGGCAGTAGAGAGATAGATAACAGAGACTGGGAAGGGTGAGTAGGGAGCTGGGGTGGGTGGGTGAAGAGAACTGGGTTAAAGGGTACAAACATACAGATAGAATAAACACAATGTCTGATAGGTGAGTAGGGTGACTATATTTAAGATAATGTATTGATCTTGGGTGATGGATACCTAAATGCCATTACTTGAACAATACACATTATATACATGCAACAAAATTTCTCATGTCCTCCATGAATTTGTACAAAAATACCTGTAAAAATCAAATTAAACTAAAATCCTTGACTGATAATTCCATTATCTCTGTCACTTCTGTATCTGTTCCTATTGAATGATTTTCCTGCTTCTTTTGGGTCACATTTTCCTGCTTCTTCCTATGCTTAGTAATTCTTTTATTAGATGTTGGGCATTTAAAATTTTTTTTACTGCGTGCCAGATTGATAGAATTTCTTTAAAAAGTGATGGTTCCTCTGGTGGGTAGTTAAATTAACTTATGGATCAGGTTGATCATGTCAAGGCTTGTTCCTTTAGCTTAGTATTGTGGTTTACAATAGCCTTTATTATCTAAGGCTGGTTTAGCTCCACTACTATGGAGTGACTCTCTGGGTCTCTACTGAACGTTCTGAGTTTTCCATGAAGACTCCAATTTTGCTGGGTGGAGCTAAACATTTCCCCATCCTGTGTGAATTCTTGGAGGTTCTCAGGTATGTCATATACTTTGTTGTATCCTGCTCCCTCTTGCGCAGAGGCTGGCCCACACAGCTTTTGTTGCTGTTAGTAGTTTGTCTCTATTTGCTTGTATTTTGATGTTTTGAGGGAAATCTTGTCACCTAGTTTTTCAGTGAGTGCACTTGGATGGTCTGGTTTTTTCCATACAGTTGCTCTGTGTTTTTAATTTTTATTTATTTATTTTAATTAATTATTATTTTTTTTTGAGACATTCAAGTCTCGCTTTGTCACCAGGCTGGAGTGCAGTGGCATGATTTCGGCTCACTGCAACCTCCACCTCCTGGGTTCAAGTGATTCTCCCACCTCAGCCTCCTGAGTAGCTGGGACTAGTAGTACGTGCCACCATGCCCAGCTAATTTTTGTATTTTTAGTAGAGACGGGGTTTCATCACGTTGGCCAGAATGGTCTCGATCTCTTGACCTCGTGATCCACCCGCCTTGGCCTCCCAAAGTGCTCAGATAACAGGCGTGAGCCACCATGCCCTGCCTCATTTTTATTTATTTTTAACAAATGGGGGTCTCACTATGTTGTCCAGGCTAGTCTTGAACTCCTGGGCTCAAGTGATGCTCCTGCCTCAGCCTCCCGATGTGCTGGGATTACAGGCATAAGCCACCACGCCCAGCTTACTCTGTGTTTTCGTGTGAAGATTTTGAAAGATTCAAAAACAATGCAGCCAACAACCTAACCATCATCTTCCTAGTCTGGTAGAAGTTTTAAGGGCCAGCATTTACCATGCTCTCTTTCCCTTGTCTCTCCAATAGTAGAAACATGTATCAAAAGGTAGCCCTCTTAGTCTGCGTCCCTGAGTTATTACAATGAGTAGAGCTTGTTTGTTGACCTCCAATGGACATGTATCACGAGAAGGATATAAATTTTGTTATTTTAAGCCATTAAGGTTTTGGGATTTTTCCATTAGCACAGCAGAATCTAATCTCTCTTGAGAGACAGAGAGTGTTAGCTTTCTACCCAAGCCAATTCATTTTTTTGACCTCAAGTAACCACCATTAAGTTAAGAGAAGGGGGCAGGGAGAAGTACCAGGTCTAGGAAGAAAATAAAGAAGGCAAAGAAATAAAGCACTTTGAGAACTATGTCTAGGAAATAACAGCTTATTAAGTCTTGGGGGAATTGTATTACCAAAGAAAGCATACACTGCCCACCCCTCCCCCCACAATTATACACTGTGAATGGTACTCTCATAAAATTGTTTAATTTCGTATTGCTATGCCTAAATTACCCACTACAGTGTATGTCTTAACCAGGGCCTCTCAGAAACTGAGAGAGGGTGAGGCCACTTACATTTTCTCAAATGAAGAAATCCCCAAATAACATTATAAAAATTGTGGTTGCTTGCAAAGTTTATCTTGCTAAATGAATGTATTTAATCCCTTAATATAATTCATTATATAGATGCCAAGTCTTATTACAATGCTATAGTTTTCCATCTTCTTCCATAGCTTGATACTAAAGAATGTCATGTTCAACTGATTCTTCCCAATTTCTTGGTTTCTGGTCTTGATTGTTGAAGAGTGGGGAAGCCAGGGAATAGTGGTCCTAACACACTGAATGCCTTAATGGCAGAACTCACTGCCATAAATTCTACAGCAGACATTTGGTGTTTGGGATTTTTTTTGCCTTTCAGTTTTTGGTCACCCCATGTCTGGTATCAAATGTGATATTTAGCAATCTTGTAGTCATTTAAAAGAACAGAAAACCCAAATAGAACTCGTTTTTCAAATATCCATTATCACCTTCCTCAACCAGCCTAGTATTTGCTTGATGAGCTCATGATCAAAATGGTGGCAGGGAATTCACTTCGGTTACTATATGGAAGATTTATTTAAGGCAAGAATGAATTCAGAGGACCAGTTAAGCTCCCTTCTGGTTCACTGCTATTGCAACAGTCCAGATATAAGACAATGTTGCAGTAGTATACATGGAAAAAAGTAGTCAGATGGTGGATACGCTTTTGAGGACATTTTGCTGATGGACTGTATATGGGAGGAATCAAGTATTGTTACCGAAACACCAGGGTTTTGGTCTAGGTCCTGCTGCTTGGTGCACAGAAAGCCAATCACTGAGATGACAAGTATTGCCAAGGAAGAAGGCTTTAATCAGGTGCTGCAGCCAAGGAGATGGGAGTGCAGTCTCAAATCTATCTCCTTGACTGACCAAAACCAAGGGTTTATATAGCAGGAAAGAAATGTAACAATATGTAAGAAAACAGGAACATGGGAGGGGCAAGGAAGCAATCATGGTGACTGAGGGGCCCAGCATCTAATGCAGTGATCTGGTTTCAGTTCTTTTGATACTTTTTATGGCTTCAGTTCTTTGATACTTTTTGTGAGAGGCCTGAAGGAAGGAACTCGGATAAAACAAATAAGTTTCAAGCTTTAACTGCAAAAGGGTCAACTTCTATAATCCCAGCACTTTGCGAGGCTGAGGCAGGCAGGTCACCTTAAGTTGAGAGTTCAAGACCAGCCTGGCCAACATGAAACCCTGTCCCTACTAAAAATACAAAACTTAGCTGGGCATGGTGGCGTGCCTGTAATCCCAGCTACTTGGGAGGCTGAGGAAGGAGAATCACTTGAACCCAGGAGGTGGAGGTTGCAGTGAGCCGAGATCGTGCCACTGCACTCCAGTGAGGGCAATAAGAGCGAAACTCTGTCTCCAAAACAAAAACAACTGTCTATGGGACTCTTTGGCTGGTTTCAGTAGGACTCATAAGGTTCTGATTTGAGCAATGGTGTAGTTGCTTATGCCATTGATTCTGACAGGGAAAACTGGGGAGGAGATTTATGGGGAAAATGAGGACTTCTGCTTTGGCTAGGTCAAATTTGAGATGCCTGGTAGGCTACCAACTATAGTTGTCAAGTAAGCAGTTGGATATAAATTTGGAGTTCCTAGACAGGTCAGAGTGGAAGACACAGATACTTGGGCAGCTTGGACCACTCTGAGCTCTTATTATGATACCTGACCTGGTATGGAGTAGAAAAGAGGAACCAGCCAATCTAATTTTTGGCACATGGGTAAAAGTCGATACCTTTCAGTCCATATTGGAATGGAGATAACGATTTATACTCCGTAGAAAAGACACTTAAACTGGATATGGAATTACTTCCGTTATCACAGTCTATCACTGTGGCCTCCTGTGGTATTACCAGATACCTTATACACAGCTAGGGTGTCCCATACAACAATGCTTCTTGCTTGGCACACAGTCGCATAGTATTCAATCCTGTGTTAAATGGCTTAGATAATAAGTCACCTGTAGGGATTCTAGCAAGCAGGGACCATTATTTTTCACATAGGATTTCCCAGAACTGGAAGGGACTTTTAAAGACCCAGAAATCTTTCTGGGCAGTGACTCCAAAGTGTGGTCCCTGAGGTGTTCCTGCTGCTCTGGTGACCAGGGGTAGTTGACCCTATTTCAGCATCAATCAGAACAATATACATTCCTTTGTAAACTTTTTTTTTTTTTTGAGAGAGTCTGACTCTGTCACCCAGGATGGAGTGCAGTGGTGCAATCTCAGCTCACTGCAACCTCCACCTCCCTCCTGGGTTCAAGCAATTCTCCTGCCTCAGCCTCCTATCGAGTAGTTGGAATTACAGGTGTGTGTCACCATGCCCAGCTAATTTTTGTATTATTTAGTAGAGATAGGTTTTCGCCATGTTGGTCAGGCTGGTCTCGAACTCCTGACCTCAAGAGCCTCCAGGGCCTCTAAAAGTGCTGGAATTACAGGTGTGAGCCACCTCGCCCCGCCTATAGTGAACATTTACATAAGATTTTGTTTGAATAGGTTTCTGCCATTAAGAAGATGCAAAATCCTGAGGGAGTCTTACCTCTTCACTTTGCATATGGGAAAACTGAGGCTCAGAGAAGTGAAATGACTGAGACCTCCAGGTGCCACCTCCCTTTCAGGTGCTCCTGCCCTGCTCCAAGCAAGGATGTGCCAAGTCAAGAGAAGACAGAGGACAATTAATGTTATCTGAGGATCTCAGAGCCTCATCCCTGAGCTTTGATGGTCTTTCCCTCTTTAGTTGGGAGCTCCATCACGGTCCTCTGAAGCTCTAGTTGTGTGATAAGGAGGGTGGAATCTGAGACAGAGAACGATGGCCCTCCAAGGAGGGAGTTCCGGGTGAGGACAACAGCAAAACCATGTGCTAGACAAGATCTTCCACTGCAGGGCTCTGGAGGCAACTGGGAAGTTTTGAAAGTGCAGATTGAAGCTCAGGGCCGCTGCGGGCGGCGCAGGAACTGCAGAAGACAAGATGGGATTAAGGAGGGCAAGCAGGTTGCCAGAGGCCCTTTTCCACCTGCTGGGCTTGGAGGGGCAGGACTCTGCCCGCTCCCTCACTTGGTTGGGTTTAAATCACCACTCCCTGCCCTAGCTGTGCCTTTGAGTGGGTGGCAAGGGATTGCAGACGGGGGACTGCTTGTCAATTCAGGGAAGTCAGCCTCTTTCTGCCACTTAATTCGCCCATCAGTAGAGATCCAACTTTCCCACGGTTCACTGTCACCCCGTTGCACAGGTGGGGAATCCAAGGCGCGGAGGGGTCCCAGAGTCCCGGGGCTATCCACTCATTTCGGGGTTGTAGGGTAGCATGTGTCAGGAGTGTGGGCTCGAGCGTGCGGGGCACTAACTGCGAGTGCAGTGGCCACAGGCTCCCGGGCAAAGTGGTCAGAAGTCCATTCCTGCCACCTCCGTCAGCGCGCCCTGCCCTGTCCTCCAGCAGGGTGGTGCACGCGCGTCCTCCCACAAGGCGCGGGATGGGGGCGGGGCCTCCGTGTTGTTGTTTCTCAGGGGCCCCGCCCCTCACGGGGGCGCGGACCACGCGGCTGGAGGGCCTGCCTCCCCTCCCCCTCCCCGCCCAGCCCGCCCGCCTCTTTGTATCCAACATCCGGGTTTCCCCGCTGGCTCGGCTCCGTGGCCGCCGCTCAGGAGCCATTTTGGACTCGGTTCAGCTCCCCTCCCCCCCACCCCTCCCCCCGTTCATGGCCCCTCCGGACTCGGCCCCTGCGCCCGGGGCCCGGGCCCAGCCCCGCCGCGCTATGCCTGAGTCGGGCGTGCCCCGGCCCGTGCCCCGCCGCCGCCCCCCGGCCCCCGCGTCGCCCCGGAGCCCGGGCCGCAGCCTGCGCCGCCCGCAGCGGCCCTGAGCTCGGCCCCGCTGACCGGCCCTTGGAGCCCGAACGCTGCTTGGGTACGAAGGCGCAGGAAGCGCGCAGGGAACGAGACCGAAGGAGCGGGAAGGAGAGCGCAGCCGCCGCCTGGCCCTGCGCGCCCCGGGAGCGCCGTGCGGCCCTGCCCGCGGGCTCCGGGTGTGCGCGGGGCGGCGCCGCGGAACATGACGGCGCCCTGGGCGGCCCTCGCCCTCCTCTGGGGATCGCTGTGCGCCGGTAAGAACTGGGCGCGGCGCGGGGACGCCGAGAGGGCGCGCGGGGCTGGCCTCTGGCGCCGCGCGGTGTTTACCAACAAAGGGCGGGCCCGCGGCCTCGTCGCCGCGCCACCTGTATTCAGCTCGCACCTCCCGGGGCGGGGGCGGGGGGCGCGGTGGGCGCCCGGCTCGCCGATCTTGGGGGCACGATCTTGTCTGTGCAGTAATCTGCGGGGTTCTGGTTCCTAGAGGCGCCCCTGCGATGGGGGCCAGGGCGCAGAGCCTCAGGGTCGGAGTTTGGGCTACGCGGGCGCGTGGATCCCAGGGAAAGAGTGAGGAAAACCTGAGCGTGGGGAAGACGGCCAAGAGGGGTGGGCAGATCTCATTGGGGGTGGCAGGATTGTAGGTGCAGCAGCAGCAGCATGCGGGGAGGGTTGCACGTCCCTCAGAGTCACTAAGTGTAGCGAAGCGAAGGGGACGTCTTCACGCAGCCCAAAGTCCCCTGCATCTCTCGCCACCAGTCTGCGTCGCGTTACCGGCCCGGCGGGCTGTTGGTGCTGGCTCCCACCTGGTTCCCTCTCTCCCTGCCGTTGGCCCCGGGATGCGGAGTGTGGTCGCTTCGCGGGACCGCTTTGTTTGGGCACTTGGGAGGGGAGGGGGTGGGTAATATGGAAAGCCAACAGGTCCCGGTTCGTTCGGGCCTCCGGGAGGCACGTGGCGGGGTGGGTGACCAGCGCTCAGCTCGCCGGCGGCTGCGGGCGTGTGGTTGGAGGTGTTCGGCCAGCGCATGTGTGTTTGGGGGTATGTGGGCGCTGGCGTAAACAAGCGGAGTTCCGCTTGGAAAGCTTGTTTCTCCTACGGCCCAAGCACCGATTTCCCTCTCCCAGTGGTGCCAGGGTACGCCTAACCCCGGCGGGCGCGCCGGGACGTCCCCTGGCCAGTCCTGGGAAACGTGGGGAGCTGGGCATTGAAGCTCTGGCGAGAAGGTCGGGGCGGCTGGTACCCGGCCGCTGGGTCCTGCGCGTCTTTGTTCCCAGCCCCCATTACACATGCAGCGCGGGTCCCCCGCCGCCCACGGTGGCAGCAGCCTGGAGTCTGGGAAACCCTCGAGGGGCGGGGCCGGAGTCCCCACGCTGCTGCGGGGGTTGGGATTTGGGATCTCTGTCCCTTTCCCACCCTAGTTCTACCTCCTCCTGTGCGTCGCCGTGAGGCTTAGTTTACACCGAAAGCGAGTGAGTTCTGTAGGGTAGTAGCGCGCGCGCAGCCTGAGTGCGGAAACCGAAGGGCAAAGACCAACTGGCACCTGAGTACTGTATGGAAGAGGGCGTTGCAGCTCTCCTGGAGCGACTTCTTGTGTGCTGGAAGCAAAGTGGTGGTCTTGTTGGACTTTCTGCTCCTCTTTTTTGCCCCGCTCCCTTGGGATGCCTTTTCCCCAAGAAGGAGGGCTCGAAAGTGAAAGGGGAGTCATTGGTCTGCTAGGGGGAGTCATTGGTCTGCTAGAGGGAGGGCGGCAGCAAGCTGACTTGATAGGCAGACAGCAGCCCACCTGACTGCCTCCAGACCCGATGGGTGCGTGATTCCTGGAAGTGCTGGGGCTCTTCCAAGCCCAGGCCTTTAGGACAGCTTTCTCCCAAGACAGGACAGCTTCAGACCTGGGATCTGGGGATCACACCAGTCTCACACCTCCCTCCTTAGGCAGGGCAGGGTGGCATCAGACCCCTGGAAGGACTGTATGTCCTTTCTGAATTTCCTCTGCTTCAGTCACCTAGGTTGGGCAGTGCTGAGCAGTGTACCCTGCCAGGGGGCAGTCAGAGTCACACTATAAGGACCTGTATTCCTGCCCTGGGAGGAAGGTGGGGGGTCACTGGGTATTTCTTGTAGTCACATCAGCCAGTCCCTGACCTGTGGGGAACTGTGAAAAGAGCTGCCCCAGGCCCAGTTTGGAGCAGACCTGACCGTCCTGTTGCTTTGGCTTCAGGGATGCCCTTTTATTTCATGCTTCTGGCTTGCTGTTTGGAATAACCCCCACCCTGTGCAGCACACAATGGCCTGCTAGAAGGAACATCTAGAAGAGTGCTGTCTGGGCGACAGAAATAGTATATGAACTATGGATAGATACAAAACAACGTTTTCTAGTAGTCATGTTAATAAAAGGAAGAAGAAACAGCTGTGTCTTAGCTGGGGCTGCCATAACAAAATACTGTAGACTGGTGGCTTAAACAGCAGGAATTTATATTTATATTGTCAAAGTTCTGGAAGCTCTAAATCTGAGCCCAGGGTGCAGGGTGCTGGCATGGTTGGGTTCTGGTGAGGACCCTCTTCCTGGCTTGCAGACATCTGCCTTCTTTTTTTTTTTTGAGGTGGAGTCTCGCTCAGTTGCCCAGGCTAGAGTGCAATGGCGTGATCTCAGCTCACTGTAAGCTCGCCTCCCGGGTTCACGCCATTCTCCAGCCTCAGCCTCCCGAGTAGCTGGGACTACAGGCACCCACCACCACGCCCAGCTAATTTTTTTTGTATTTTTAGTAGAGATGGGGTTTCACTGTGTTGGCTAGGATGGTCTCGATCTCCTGACCTCGTGATCCGCCCATCTCGGCCTCCCAAAGTGCTGGGATTACAGGCGTGGGCCACCGCGCCCGGCCGACATCTGCCTTCTTACTGCATTCTCACATGACAGGGGTGGGGTGGGGCAAGGGGGTGTTTTCCTATTTTTGTAAGACTGTGAATCCTGTCCTCATTACCTGATGGCCCCACCCTCATGACTTAATCTAACCCTCACTACCTCCCAAAGGTCCCATCTCCAAATACCATTACACTGGGGGTCAGAACTTCATTGTATGAATTTTGGGGGGACACATTCTTTCCATGAGATGGAATGAACTTCAATAGTGTATTTTACTGGCCTGGCGCAGTGGCTCATGCCTGTAATCCCAGCACTTTGGGAGGCTGAGGTGGGACGATCACTCGGTCAAGAGATCGAGACCATCCTGGCCAACATGGTGAAACCCGTCTCTACTAAAAATACGAAAATTAGCTGGGTGTGGTGGCACATGCCTGTAGTCCCAGCTGTTCCAGAGGCTGAGGCAGGGGAATGTCGTGAACCCGGGAGGTGGAGGTTGCAGTGAGCCGAGATCATGTCGCTGCCCTGCAGCCTGGTGACAGAGTGAGGCTCCGTCTCAAAAGAAAAAGTATATTTCACTGAATTTGATATATACAGAGTAATTTCAGCCTGAAATCAGTATTAAAATGAGACACTTTGCATTCCATTTTTGTACCGTCATCAAAATCCAGTGTATGCCTTACAGAATATCCTCAACTCTAACTTTCCACATTGCCAGTGCTCTGCAGAACATTTGGTTAGTGGCTACCATATTGGACAATGGAATCTCAGAAGGGAAGGTAGAATTTATGGTGTAATAAATGTCACATGGTGCTTGTCACAAGATCAGTCAGTGGTTAGTTGGTTCTTTAATAATTCTTTAAGTCTTTTGTAGTCTGTGCATGGCCGAGTGTCCTTGGGAAACAAGCCATTTGGCTCTTGCATTTCAGTGGACATCCTGGACACTCAATGCTGTATCCTACAGGAACTCCTGACACCTGTCTCTGTACTCTGTACTTGGGGTTCAGATCAAAGGGCCTATGGGGGTGGGGTAAACAGTATTCTAAGTGAAGTGTCCAGAGCTCTTGGAGAGGGACCTGCCTCCTGTCCGTCCCATCAGGAAGTGCAGGCCCTGATTACTCTTGATAGGCTGACCCAAAGAAGTTTGACCCAAAGAAGTTTCTTGGCCACTTCCTTGGGGGAGGGCGGAGGGAGTGTGCTCATGAAGTGAAGTGACCTTCATCCCTCAGGCCTAGTGTAGTGGTAGCTGCCAAGGACATGGGCTACAGAGCCATGGGCCGTGGGTGCCCCTCCCAGAGAAGAGTGTTTTCTGCTACCTGTCCTTGTATCTGCTGGGCACTCAACCCCATGGCCTCTCATCACTTGGGTGGGCCTCTATTGTGTACTACTCTGTGGGTCTTTCTGGGCATCAAGAATCTCCAAAAGCATCTGGACCTCCGCTGGCACTTCACCTAAGGAACTCCCGTTATAAGGAGCCAATGAAGAGCCCACATTCTATACAGTGGTTTTTGATGTCATAGGCCCCTCTGAGAATCTGATGAAAGCTGTGGACCATTCCCCCAGGAAAATGTAAATCGGTATATGTGTGCATGTGTGTGTACATTGTATGCACCCACTGTTTTGTACAGATACTGGGAACCTGCTGCCCCCTGATTAGACTCCTTGAAGTCCTGGCTGCCCTGCACATATCCACTGTAGTAGTCCTAAGGGGCAGCTTGTTCTGCGGGGGAGGGGTGCTTTTTCTACCTTGGTACCTCACTTACTTTGCCTTTTGTGATCCTGCCGGATGTTCAGATTCTAGCCCTGGTCTCTCTTTCCAGAAAGCTGTCCTCTTGAGTGCCAGCCTATGCGTTCAGCCCGTCTGCTTGGGAGCTCAGGGTAGTGCAAATGAGAACCAAGGAGTATCGGTTCAGGAGTTTAGATCCACTCACAGATACTGACCTATCACCATGGATTGGGATCTGGAGGGTTGAGGACTGGGTCTGGATAATATTTTTGCGAGTGACTCTAGATAGACTCTAGATAGTCCTGAGGCAGGGTCCTGGTTGCATGGGCCTCACTTTAGAACAGGGTTTCTCAGCCTTGACACTATTTCTCAGCCTTGACACTATTTACATTTTGGGCCTGATGATACTCTGTTATGTATGGGTAGTGGTGGATTGAGCTGTTCTGTGCATTGTAGGATATTTAGCAGTATCCCTGCCTATACCCACAATTCCAGTAGATCCTCTTTAGTCATGTCAACCAAAAATATTTCCAGATCTTGCTAAATGTCCCTGGCAGAGGTGAGAGCAAAATCATCTCAGATTGGGAACCACTGATCTAGAATGTTCTCATGCTTTCAAAGAGGCACACAGTTGTAAGAAGTAGGGGTAACGGCTTTTGAGTGCATATCCATCCCCCCACTCTGGATGCAGGGTTGGAGGTGAGGTTCTCCTCAAAGCCTAGGAGATTCCTGCTTAGTGAAATCTGCTCAGCACATGAGAGTTTGGTTCAAAATTAGTGGTTATGGTGTACAGCTTAACCACCGAGGAGAATCCTGGCGTCCTTGAGTTTTCCCAGAAGTGGCTCGGGTTTCAGGGAGGCGGAGGCTGTGGGTGGCTGGGCAGCCTGCCTGCTCGCACCCGCCTACTCGCCTCTGACCGTTGCCTTAAGGCTGGCACTCAGCCTCTTCCTCCCGTACACGCAGAATGTCAGGAAGTGCCTGTTGCTGGGGACTCTCTGCCTACCTGTCACCCCCTCTCTGCTCACCTGGGGGCCTCAGGAGCTGAGGCTAGCCCTGTCTGCCAAGTGGAGCACTGGGGTTGTAGCAGGCCGTGGGCATGCCCCTTCCCCTGAGCGGACCTGCCGTGTGGCGCTCCGGGGAGCCGCAGAGGCTGTGGGCCTGGAGCCCCCAGGCTGGGGACACCAGGGCAGGTGGGCAGCCTCTCCCCAAAGGTATGGGTGCAAGTCTCTCCCCTCTCCTCAGGGTGTGGTGGCCAGATGGGAATCTGAGGGCAGGGCCAGGCTTCCTGCTGTGGACCTGGGGAGGTGTGGGCAGCGCTGCCTTAGACAGGCAGCCAGCACTGGAGGCCCTGGTGGAGCGGTTGGTATCTGTGGAGGCTTGTCTGTTGGGCTTGGCAGGCTAGCAGCCCCCTGTGACTGCCCCCATGTTTATTTTCTATTCCTCCCCTGGCCTGCTTCAAGCTTGGCTAGGGAATGCTTCTGTGGGACTCTGTCTCTCTCATCTTGAACTCAGTGAGACACAGTTTGCTGCACTGGGAAGTGATTACAAACTGGACTCAGGGTGGAGGAAGCATTTTTCAAAGACCCAGTTTCCAAGTGCTCCACATCACTGGTATGTGAAGTGCTTGCTGGGGTTCAGACTTCCTAGTTCCATCTGTTTTTGGGGTCTTTATGAAGGGGACTTTATTTCCTTCTCAGAATTCTTTCTCTTCCTTCCCTCCGGTTCTATCACTAATTCTGTGTTCCAAAACAGACACCCACCCCCTTGTTGTGGGTTTTCTTTTTTGGTCTCTCATTCTCCACCAGACTTACGGGTCCATCCTAGCCCTAGAGGTGCCTATTCTTTGTGGTCCTGGGGGTACTGCTCCTGAATGCCCAGGTTTTCCGGTGGTGGAAATGCTGCTGCCTTCTTCTGACTCTATTACATTGGTCAGTGATGTCTCTGACTAAGACAATGGTAGGTACTGGAAATCAATGGATAAAGCAGGCTGGGATTGTTCAAGGGTCAGCCATGTCTCTTCCCGGCCCAGGACCAATAATGGCTTCCCGCCTTCGGACAGCCCCATGCTTTCCCCTGGTTATTCTAGGCTTGCTGTACACATGCATGTGCCTTTTTCAGATCCTTTCTGGGACTGGCAGCTCCAACGGGGCGTTTTCATTCATGGACACATGACCTCTGGAAGCGGGTATGGAAAGGAAGCCTGTCCCACTGGGCAAATGTGAGGCCGTCTTCCCAGGGGAATGTTGTCTGGATGGGTCTGACCTGCTGGACAATGGGCCTTCTCCCTGGCCAGTTTCTGGGCTGGAGCTGAGGTGTTTTGTGAGGCGAGCTCATGCTCTTTGCATGTGTTCCTCTGCCGACTATTTCAGTTCCACTCTGACAACCAAGGAGGCTAAAATTAGTTCTGGAGAAGGAAAAGGAAGGCTGGTTGGAAACCCAAGCCCTTGGCTGGAGAATGGAGGAGGCTGCTTCCCAGGTTTGTGCCTGAGCATTTCGGAGGATGGGACCAGACCAGCTGTTATCTGTCCATCTGAGGAGAGGGAGGGGTCCCTGTGGCCTCCCAGACTCGAACCAATTAAAACAGGAGACTAACTTGAAAGCTGACTCTCTCGAGTGTTGATGCCGGGATGTTTTTTCCTTCTGGCTTGTGCAGTGGTGCACAGTGTTTTCAGGTATGAGGACAATGCCTTTTAATGAATGTCCAGTGCCATTGACAACCGTCCTCCCCCTCCCCTCCAACTGGATTATGTGACCATTGATTTAGAAAGCACGCATGAGTTTTCCCAGCCTGGGCTGGCAACCATGGTTTAAGAACTCTTATTTTATGCACTTTTTGGGAATTTCCTTCTCACTGAGGTTTGATATTGGATTAGAGGGGAGTCCTGTGGCCCAGGGCTCACACAAGAGGCCCAGCTTCTCTGTGTAGTGAGGGCATAGTGAATCAAGGCTCATCTGCTCTGGGGCTTAGAAACCAGAGGAGCAGAAGGGTTAGAGAGATGAATTCTGGTTTCTTTTCCCACCTGGCTGGCTCCTTCTGTGAACCTTCCGGCTGAGGGTGAGACCTACAAGGCTGTGTGGGAGTAGAAGGAGGGCCAGGGCAATGTAGTCCTATCTCCCCTGCCCTGAAACCTCCCATCCAAACCTCCCATCACTGAGAGGTTAGCCACCCTGGGATATAGTTGGGGGAGTACTTTAGCCATAACTAATTTTCCCATTAAAAAAAATTTATTACTTTTTAAACAAGTAATATACCTACATTATATTGCAGAAATTTAGATGTTACAGATAAAACTAGGGTCTCCTTTTATCACTTCTGTTCCCCATCTGAGGCCCCCTCCAAAGGTAATCCTTTAAGATTGAGGTGTATTCTTCCAGACATTTTTACTTGTGCATCTATAGAAATACTTATAGAAATAGACTTTTGGCCGGGCGCGGTGGCTCACGCCTGTAATCCCAGCACTTTGGGCGGATCACGAGGTCAGGAGATCGAGACCATCCTGGCTAACACAGTGAAACCCCGTCTCTACTAAAAATACAAAAAATTAGCCTGGCGTGGTGGTGGGTGCCTGTAGTCCCAGCTACTCGGGAGGCTGAGGCAGGAGAATGGCATGAACCCGGGAGGTGGAGCTTGCAGTGAGCCAAGATAGCACCACTGCACTCCAGCCTGGGCAACAGAGCGAGATTCCATCTCAAAATACATAAATAAATAAATAAATAAATAGGCTTTTTTTCCACCTAAAATGGTATTCAAGCATTTAATTGAAGTATAAAACATATACAGAAGAATGTACAAGTAATTACCATAAGTAACAGCTAAGAAGCATTTTCACAAACTGAATACCCTGGTGTAGTCAGCATCCAAGTCAAGAATCAGAAATTTTCCAGCTCCCCATCCCCAGCAAGCCCTGTTTTGTTCCATTTCAGTCTCTGCCCACACCCACTAAGGTTAACTACTATTCTGACTTCTAATATCCTAGTTTCTTATTGATGGACTTTGTGATTGTATAGAATGTATGCAGACTGTTTCTCAAGGGTAGATGAGAAAATAACTTCCGGATCATAAGACATGTATACTATCGGTTTTAATAGATATTGGAAAATGATTATACTATTTTATTTATTTATTTAATTTTTGAGGCTACCCAAGTGATGGCAGTGGGGGTAGAAGCTGGGTGATACGGCAGTTGGCTCTCTGTGGTAATCTGTGAGCATCCTTCCCACCTCCACACCCCAACCCCTGCTGAAATGCTAGGTTACAGAGGTTAAAATAGCCTGGTTTCATGAAGGGTGCCCGGACATGGGAAGGGCTCACTTCCACTGGCTAAATGTATGAGGAGACCCGGAGATAACTTCTCATGCCTGCATCTCCTACCATGTGCGCGAGTCTCCTGGGTACTGTGCTGATGAGGGAGGTAGCACTGGACTAGCCAGGATGTGCTGGTCTGGGTTTGGGATGGAAGTGCATATGTATGTTCACTTACCAGGCTCCATGCTGCCTGCAGACTCTGAAGAGACTAAGGCACTTGTTGAAGGTTGCTGAAGAGCTCTGGGTAACTGTACTACTGGCGAGCCCACTGCATTTGACAAAATCTGAGTGTGACAAATTCTGATTTCATATGTGGTGATAATGATGTTGGGGATATTGGAGAAACTTGTAGAAAAACTATTTTAGAGTCTGGTGAGAAGCTTTTCATGACAGAAGGAGCTCTGGTTTCTGTTCCTGGCTGAGTGTATGCCTTGTTCCCTGTATAACCCTCTGCCACAGTTGGCAGAAGACTTAGGGAAGATAGTTTGCGATGACTTGTTCACCAAAGCTCTTGCTTCCCAGTCTTGTTCTTCAGCTTGCTGCCTGCTCTTTACTGTTATGTTGGGATTCTTTATGTAAGTCCACTTGTCAGGCACTGCTAATGGATTTAGATGACACTCAAGTTTGTGGAACTGTTTCTAGTACAAATGACACTCCAATCAGCTTTCCCACATTCTACGTATGATGTACACTGTTTGTGTCTTACTCTGCTCAGGTTGCCATAATGGAATACCATAGACTGGGTGGCTTAAACAACAGAAATTTCTTTTCTTACAATTCTGGGGGCTGGAAGTTAAAGATGAAGGTGCTGTCAGGATTGGTTTCCAGTGATTCCTCTCTCCTGGGTTGGCATATGGTAGCCTTCTTGCTGTGTGCTTTTTGCTGTGTGTATCCACTCCAGGTGTCTCTTCTTATAAGGCTACCCGTCCTGTTGGACTGGAGGCCCACCTTTATCACCTCATTTAGCCTTAATTACCTCCTTAAAGGCCTTATCTGTAAATATATTAATGGCAAAACCTGCAATTACTTTTGCACCAACCCAATAGTCACATTTGGAGGTTAGGGCCTCAACCTATGAATTTTGGTGGGACTCAGTTCAGTCTATGACTGTCTGAAACAATAAAGTTTGGTTGAACGTGAATTCTGTTTTCCTCTTGAGTGACATTTTGGAATGGAAGTTAATTTTTTCAGGGCTTTGCCCTGGTGTCTCTGTTGTTCTTGCTTAATACTGTCCATGGACAATCTTGTCTACACTGGTGGGCTTAATTTCTGTGGATGTGTGCAGGTTCCCTTGCCTTTGGGCATGTTATGATCCTGAAAATATGTCTAAAAGCTGGGTGAAAAGTAGATATGGAGATGTCCTTTTCTGATAATCGGGACCAAATCTCTTTCTAAAGGTAACTGGAGAAACTGGAAAAAATAAAACTTCTCTGGTTGAAGGCATTGTATATCTAAGAAGATACTGAAGACCTACCAGGCCAGTATCTGCATGAGAACAAAGGCCTAGGGTGATGATTTTGGTATTTGAGTCTGTTTTTAGTCATAGGGGCAACTGAGAGGCTGCATTTGATAGCTTTGTGGGGCTAGGAAGACAGGAATTGGAGTTCTAAGCAAAGGGTGGGCAGAGTCAATCACTTATTTGGGATTGAGATCCCAGAGATATAGAAGTTAGGGGGACCAAAATGTAGACAAACCCTAAAGTTAGATTGAAATATTCTGGGCTGCTGGGTGTGGTGGTGCATACCTGTAATCCCAGCTACTTGGGAGACTGAGGCGGGGAGGATCAGTTGAGCCCAGGAGTTCAAGACCAGCCTGGACAATATAGGAAGACCCCATCTCCAAAACAGAAAATATATTCTGGGATTAATGGTACCTTTAGACATGTTAATTCTTTCTAGAGGATTTGTGTCATCCTAGGCCTCGAATTATCTCTATAATTTTGCAAATACAATGACTGGCTGGTAATTTTAAGTAAATAGCTAGCAGAAACATCACAGTTGAAGCTGACCTGGATAACCTCCAGGTTGAAGTTGCCATATACATATTTAATAATAGAAGTGTTTGGGCCGGGTGCAGTGGCTCATGCCTGTAATCCTAGCACTTTGTGAGGCCGAGGTGGGTGGATCACAAGGACAGGAGTTCAAGACCAACCTGGCCAACATGGTGAAACCCTGTCTCTACTAAAAATACAAAAAAATTAGCTGGGTGTGGTGACAGGCACCTGTAATCACAGCTACTCGGGGGGCTGAGGCAGGGAATTGCTTGAACCTGGGAGGCAGAGGTTGCAGTGAGCTGAAATCGCACCACTGCTCTCCAGCCTGGGTGACAGAACGAGATTCCATCTCAAAAAAAAAACAAAAAAACCCAAAAAAAAACAGTGTTCACTGTGGTCAAGGAAATGAGAGTGGGAATTTCAGCAGATAGCTGAAAACTATAAACCAAAGGAAAAATCTCTTAAAGACTTGTTCTGCATAATAACAAATTAATAAATCAGTGAATGCTTTTATCAGGGGATTAGGTGAAACTGTATAGAGCATTAGTGAATTGGATGATAGATCAGAAGAAGATATAAACTGAAGCATGGACAGGCAGAAAGATGGATAATAACAGAATAAAGAGAAACACATAGAGGATGAAATGAGAAGGTCTAAGATTCATGAAATCACAGCCACAGAAGTAAAGGAGAGAGAATGAGACAGAAAAGATAATAGCTGAGAACTTTCTAAAATTAATTAAAGACATCAAGCCACAAATTCAAGAAGTCCTGTGAATCCCAGGTAAGACAATAAATTTTAAAAATCCACATCTAGTTCCATCACAGTAAAAATTCCGGAAAACAAAGACAGAGAGTGTTAAAAGCAGAAAAAAGGCATTACTATCAAAAGAGCTGTACTTATACTGACAGCTAACTTCTCAATAGAAACAGTGGAAGCCAGAAGACAATAGAATGATAGCTTTAAGTGCCGAAAGAAATAGTTGTCAGCCTAAAATTCTGTATCAAGTGAAACTGTTGTTCCAGAATGAAGGCATCATCATGTTAAGTGAAATAAGCCAGACATGGAAAGACAAATACCACATTATCTCACTTATATGTGGAATCTAAAAAGGTTGATCTCATAGAAATAGAGCGTAGAATAGTGGTTACCAGAGGCTAAGGAGGTGGGTAGGAGGTCAGATGGGGAGAGGGTGGTCAAAGGGTACAAAATTACATTTAAAGGAATAAGTTCTGGTCTGTTGCACCGTAGGGTGATTGTAGTTAGCAAGAATGTATGGTATATTTCAAAATAGCCAGAAGAGAGGATTTTGAATGTTGCTACCACAAAGAAATGATAAATGGTAATGGATTTGCTAATTACCCTGATTTGATAATTACGCAGTATATATATGTATCAAAACATATTCTACCTCATAAATATGTACCGTTATTACGTGTCAATTTTTAAAGCAAAACTACTTTTTTTTTTTTTTTTTTTTTTGAGTTGGAGTCTTGCTGTGTCACCCAGGCTAGAGTGCAGTGGGGCGATCTTGGCTCCCTGCAACCTCCGCCTCCCGGGTTCAAGCGATTCTCCTGCCTCAGCCTCCCGAGTAGCTGGGACTACAGGCACACGCCACCAAGCCTGGCTAATTTTTGTATTTTTTAGTAGAGACAGGGTTTCCCCATGTTGGTCAGGCTGGTCTTGAACTCCTGACTTCGTGATCCACCCCCCTCAGCCTCCCAAACTGCTGGGATTATAGCCGTGAGCCACCATGCCTGGCCTACAAAACTTCTTAAAAAAGAATGAACATGTCATGGAATGTGTTCTTCAGGCAGAAGGAAAATAAATCCAGATGGAATGTCAGAGATGAAGAGAGGAATGAAGAGCAATGAAAATAATAAATATTCAGGCATTTATTGTGAGAATGTGTTACTGAGTTTGAAATACCACAAAAGAAAATGCTTGGCAACAATGCTATCTGTGAGAGTGGAGTGAAAATGAATTTAAATTATTCTAAAGATTCTTACAATATCCAGGAAGAGAGTGGAACTACCAAGTAATACTAAATTTTGATAAGGCACGCTGTCATCTCTAGGGTAACCAAAGGATAGATGATAATTTTCAAGCTAAAAAAGAGACAAATGGGCTGGGGTGTGGTGGCTCACGCCAGTAATCCGAACACTTTGGGAGGCTGAGGTGGGTGGATCACCTGAGGTGGGTTGTTCGAGACCAGCCTGACCGACATGGAGAAACCCCATCTCTACTAAAAATACAAAATTAGCCAGGCGTGGTGGCACGTGCCTGTAATCCCAGCTACTCAGGAGGCTGAGGCAGGAGAATCGCTTGAACATGGGAGGCGGAAGTTTCGGTGAGCTGAGATTGCGCCATTGCACTCCTGCCTGGGCAACAAGAGTGAAACTCCGTCTCAAAAAAAAGAAAAAAGAAAAAAAAAGGCAGACAAATGGGTCGAGTGCAGTGGCTCATGCCTGTAATCCCAGCACTTTGGGAGTTCAAGTGGGATCACTGGAGCCCAGAGTTTGAGACCATCCTAGGCAATGTAGTGAGACCCCATCTCTACAAAAAATACAAAAAATCAGCCGAGTGTGGTGGCATTGCACCTGTAAGTCTGAGCTACTTGGGAGGCTGAGGTGGGAGGATCGTTTGAGCTCAGGAGTTTGAGGCTGCAGTGAGCTGTGATTGAGTCAGTGTACTCCAGCCTAGGTCACAGAGCAAGACCCTGTGTCCAAAAAAAAAAGGAGATATGGAATAATAGAGAATTCTTCAGTTGAGAAGAAAGCAATAAGAGACAAGGGAACATAGACCAGATGAGATAAATATAGCTAATATTTCTAATAAATATATGATGTAAAAATTATTATTATTTTTAAGACAGGGTCTTGCTCTGTCACCCGGGCTGGAGTGCAGCGGCACAATCTCAGCTCACTGCAACCACTGCCCCTCCAGGCTTAAGCGATCTTCCCACCTCAGCCTTTCAAGTAGCTGGGACCACAGGTGCAAACCACCACGCCTGGCTAATTTTTTGTATTTTTGGAAGAGATGGGGTCTCACTGTGTTGCCCAGGCTTGTCTCGAACTCCTGAGTTCAAGCAGTCTACCCGCCTCAGCCTCCCAAAGTGCTGGGATTATGGGCATGAGCCACCATGCCGGGCCTGATGTAAGAATTCTTAATAAATATTTAAGGATGGACCTGAATACTTATTAAAAGCTCTGAGTCCATGGGTGGAGTTGGCTTAATCTAGGGTGATCTGATTGGGCTGTTTTGGGAATTAGTTGGATTCCCCTGAGAAATATGTTCTGTTTTCTGTCTGGAGGGGTCAGGCTTGGATATCAACATCCTGGAAATCAAGGGGGATGAGAACTAGGGGTTCCTGTATTTGGTATATTGTTCTGTATTCCTCCTGTTTCAGTGTGATACCTGTGTCCTCAGATTTGCCTGCTCCTCTTTGTCGAAGAGGCTCTCTGTTCATTTTCTTTAGAAAATAAACATAATCTCCGCTGGGTTGGAGAGGGGCAACCATGATGAGTGGTGGTGGGATCTGAGGATCTGACTGTATCTTACTAACCAACTCTTCTGTCTTTAGACTCATCTTTACCCCATTCTTTCAAAGACATCTGGTGCCACAAATTCCTGAGTTTTGAAGGGTTCTGTGGGGGAAGTCACATTGCTTTTCTACTTTATCCAGAGCCAACTTAGGAGTCTGCGTGATCAGTTACCATGTGTGTAAGTGCTTTCCAGCTTTGAAATGTCATTTCTGTAGTTCTCTCCTGTTCTCTTTGTTCTTACAGGTTTATGCCTTAAAATACTTCACTGTGGTTTTTTAGTGGGATTACAAGAGGGAGCAAAAGGAAATGTTTGTGTATAATCCTTGGCCTTTACCTGGAAGCTCTCCTTCCAGTGTTGTCCAGGAATGATGGGGCCTGGAAAAAGACATGTATTTCAGAGCTGTAGGAGGATGGTGCCAGGGTCTTGTTTACAAAGTCCAAGTTGGAAGTGACTTGAGGTCACCTGGCTTGGTTCCTTGTTCCTAGGCGGGACTTCTGAAGGCAGATGGAGCTCCTCCTGTCACCTTGGAAGGTGCTTCTGTATTTACATTTCTGGCATTTGTAGTGAACAAAACAGTGGAAAATCCTCATGCAAAATACAAAGAAATGCTGGAAAAAGTATAATAAACACCCTTTTAAAATGCATATACATTGCTGCATGTATAAGAAGTAAGGGAAAAGCAAGAAGGAGCTGGAAACTAGAGCTGTATGCCTTCACTGACTGAAACTGCTGATTCCTTGGGGACTTTGCCTGTCTTTATAATTTAGAGATGTGGGTTTAGTAGCAGTGTGGACAATAGGAGACAACATGTGGAATTGAAAGAGACTGAGGCCTTTGCATGGCCTCAGACTTCTGTTGTGTTATGCCTTCAGTAAAAATGTGGGCTAGAAGAAACATGTCTTTGTTGACAAAGAGACTAAATAATGAAATTGTCTGAGACTAGGTAGGGTTGGGGTTGGGGTAGTTTCCCCGAGAATTTATAACCATAGGCCTATGCTCATGTGAGCTTGGCATTTATACCATCCTGTTCTCTGGTAAACTAAGTTGAGAAATTAAAGTAGTTCCAAATAGTTAATGTCCTAGGGAGACTGGCAGAAGGCAGAAATATAAGTTACCTTTGAAAGGTTGTCCCTTCAAACTTGGCCTCAAAGTAGTCCAACAGAAAAGGCCCCACTGAACATAAGCTCAGTATTCAAAATTCTAAAGCCACATGAGGAAACAGTGCCATGAGTAAAGTCAGAAATAACAAATGTCAGAAGCAGACTTTCAAGAAGTTAAATTATAGAATTCTAAGAGAGATTTGGAAGTAGGCCAAAGTACAGAAGTATCAAAATTGACCAGGAAGTTTTTTTTTTAATAGAACTTCTAGAAATGAAAAAATAGAATAATTGAATTTATAAATTGAGTAGAACTAAACAACAGATTAGACATAGCTAAAGAGAGAATTCGTGAATTGAAAGTTGATCTTCAGGAATTACTTGTAATGGTGTTTAGACACAGAATTGGAAATTAAGAAAGGAGGGTTAAGAGACTGGACAGAATGAGAAGGTCTAATATGCTTATAATAGGAATTTCAGAATCATAGAATATAGAGATGGAATATTCAAGTTGATAATAGCCAAGAATTTGTCAGAATTGACAAAAAACACAAATCATTAGACTCTAAAGGCATAGTGAACCCTAAGTAGTATAAATTTAAATATATACTTAGACACATACCTTGTAGTGAAACTGCAAAGAGAGAAAGCAGCCAGAGAGAAAAAAACAGAATATCTGCAAAGTTAAATTAATAGCAGACTTTTCAGCAACAGTAGTGGAAGCTAGAAAATAGTGGAATAATATTTTCAGAGAGCTGAGATAGAATAACAGTCTAAAATTTTATGTTCATCTAAATTGCCATTCAGGAAGAAAGACAAAACATTTTGAGAAAAGCAACAAAGGCTCCTCTGCCAAGAGATCTCTACTGAAATATTTTTTTTCAGTAAGGACAGTGGTCTCAGAAAGAAAGGCAGAGATGCAGGGAGAGATGACTGTATGGACGCTTACAAAATATAGACACAAATAATGTCTGATTTGGGAGCTGGGTAGTAAGAACAGTGACACTAAATACTGAACACAAGTAATACGTTAAATTAGATGTACATTGGAAGAGTCATTAGAGTTTAAAATATTTAAGTTCCAATGAGGGATGGTAGAGATGTTGATTTAGGCTTTTAGTGTAAGTGTACCCATTAAAGTTTATAGGCCTAGCTTACAACGGAATAGGAATGAGATGTGTAACTTCAAAAGTGGCTAAAATAGGAAATTTTAAAA
Organism: Symphalangus syndactylus; assembly: GCF_028878055.3. Classification (NCBI taxonomy): domain Eukaryota; kingdom Metazoa; phylum Chordata; class Mammalia; order Primates; family Hylobatidae; genus Symphalangus; species Symphalangus syndactylus. Next base: position 122,481,941 of record NC_072423.2, on the reverse strand, counting down.
GATAACCCAAATAGAGGTAACAGTAGAAAAGAAACAAATTTAAACATACCCAGTAATCATATATGTAAACATACCCAGAAATCATAAATGTAATGAGACCAAACTCTAATTAAAAGATGGTGTTAGATTGAATTGGGGGGAGGGAAGAGAGAAAGATTTTTTGTTTCAGTTAGAAAAGATAATTTTCTCTAATACTAACACGAAATGTCATATAGCTATGTTAACATCAGATAAAATGGACTTTTTGGCAAAGAGCATTCATTACAAATGAAGAGGGTTACTATATAGTGAGAAAAATTTTATTACCAAGAATATATAAAATAATTTCTGTAACTCAAAGGAAAAGCAATCCAGTAGAAAAATGAGAAAAGATACAAACAAACAGTTCTCAGAAGGAAATGTTAATAATCACAAGAAGATGATCAGTCTCACAAGTAATCAGGGAAATGCAGATCCAAATTGTGTACCATTTCACACTCATCAGGTGAACCCCAGGTGGGGGCTGTCATCTGTTGGGAACTTAGATTGGCACATCCACTTTGGAGAACAGTTTAACAGTGTTTAGTCAGTTGATGATGTTTAGACCCTATGAGTTAGCCAAGAAACGCCCACACATGAGCACACACACACAAAAATGTGAAAAAGAATTCATGATGGCATTGCTGAGATCAACTAACATAAATAACCTAACAGTCCAGTAGGTGAGTAGATACTTAAAGTTATGTGAGGTTATAAGCTTCTGAAATAAATGCACTTCAGAGCTGCAGGAGAGGCAGTATATAAAGAACATGCACTCTAAAGACAGGCTGCCTGGGGTTTGAAGCCTGATTTTGACACTTAATAAATAACTTGGGTAGGTTACTTAGCCTCAGTTTTTATAAAATGAGGACCTGTACAGGTTTATCGTGAGGATTAAATAAGTTACTCTTTACAGAATGCTTAGAATAGGACCTGGGATGTAGTGTGAGCTGTATAAGTGTTAAATAAATGTGTATCAACCCGGATGGCTTATAAATATATGGATGAAGGAGAAAAAGCATATGTATTAGAGATTGTATTTGGTTGCTAGAAACAGTCAAGAGTTATTCTCTTGGGTAAAAGAAATGCAAAGACACAATGCTGGAATATTTTGGGTTTTTTTCTCCCTATTGTACATGCCATTCCACAATGTGCATACACGTGTGTGCGTGTCAGTGTCTTTGTCTGTTACACACTCCAGCCTTCCTTCCTGGCCCCATCTGTCTCTTCAGGTTCCCTCCATCTCTACACCCTGGCTGCCCTTACTCTGGTCCTGGGGAGGTGGTGGAGATGCTGCCTTGTGGAGCTGGGGGGTGTGGAATCATAACATGGATAAGTCACTGCTCTTGGCCCTCCTTGGCTCTTATGGAGGGACCTGCTAGGGCAATAAAGGCAGCTGAGCAGACTCAGGGCTGCCTTTCGAGGGGTGCTGTCTGTGGGGAGAGCTGCCTCTCCTCTCTGGGCAGATGTGAAGGCTGGACACCAGAGGGAGAACACTGGCCCTCCTGAGATGTTCTTACTTGTCTTCCTCTTGGGCATGGAGGCTTCTGGGAGGGTGTGCCTCGGTGTGCTGGCAGAATCAGACCTAGATAGATGTAGTGGTGAGTGACACTCCTTCTCACCACTACAGTGCCCACAAGGGTGGGCCTGGGCACCTGCTCCCTGGGGTAGGTGGCTGCCAAGGGGCCTCCAGGAGCCAACTGAGCAGTGGTTCTGCGGGCTGCTGGGGTCACAGTTCCTCTAGGAGACACTGGCTGGACTGGGGACACCCGAGTGCAGAGCTCAGGGACTCCAGGGGAGGTGGGCATGGACGCTCCACCTCTGAACCATCTCCTCTTCTTTCTCTCCCCATTGCACTTTGAGCCCCTCACAGATGGGACCCTGGTGAGATTTCTCCCTTTTCTCCTCAGGGTATAGTGGGTATGTCTAAGGCCTACTGGACTGAGCTGCTTCATAGGAGAAACGAACCTCCCAGTATTTGACCTCCCACTGCGTGTCTTCGAGCATCAAAACTAGCCAGCTTAGGTTCTGCTACCAGGAATGTTGGTTCAGAGTGCAGTCTGCATGTACTGTGTGTGTGTGCATGTACTGCGTGTTTGTGTGAGGGTCGGGGGTGGTGTATCTGGGAGTGGTCCTGCCAGGAGGGAAGGTTTGGGAAGCACTGGGTACTTTCTTTCTACTGGCATTAGGCCCCTTGGAGCATAGGGACTGCCCCTTGGGGACACTGCCACTTTTATTTCAGCTTCCTTTGGAGGCCAGCAGTTGGTTTGGCTGTGACTCAGGGATGCAGCAAGCCCCTTGTCCTGGTGTCTGGGGGCCATGCTCACTTACCTCAGGGCTATGAGGCAGCAGGCCTAAGGGGGTACCATAAGCACCCCCATCTTGGGAGCATGGCTTCTCCTCCTGCCAGGTTAGTGGCTGGGGGTCAAGGGGAGCCTCCTGTGCATGGATGCCCTGGCTTCCTGGGTGTGGGTGGGAATCTGTATCTATTAAAAGGCAGAGGTGGCCTGTGGTTGGAGTATTGCCAGAGGCTATAAATAGCTGAGTGTGTGAAGGAGAGGAATGGGGTAGGCCCCTGGGTCTCCAGCTGGCAGCAGAGCCCTGTGGTCAGGGAGGGGCATGGAATGTTACATAGGGCTCTGAACATAAAGTTCTTGTAGGCATGGTGTGACTTGATGGGCTGGGAGTCATACAGGGGACTTGTGTTATGAGGGATTGTCATAGGCAGTAGGGGGTGGTTGTGGCTGTAATATAGCCAACGTGCCAGGCAGTGTTCTAACCACTCTTAAAGTGCATTAACTCAATTAGTTCCTACAGCTACCCCAGCTGTGAAGTACTGGAGTAGGACTTGAAGTCTGGCCCGCTCACGGCTGCCATTTTTCGCTGGGTTGCCTGTAGGAGGATCTGGTCAGATGGGGGTCAGGTGACATCTTTTTGAAATGGAGTCTCGCTCTTGTTGCCCAGGCTGGAGTGCAATGGCACAACCTCAGCTCACTGCAACCTCCGCCTCCTGGGTTCAAGCAATTCTCCTGCCTCAGCCTCCTGAGTAGCTGCGATTACAGGTGTTCACTGCCATGCCTGGCTCATGTTTGTATTTTTAGTAGAGACCAGGTTTCACCACATTGGCCAGGCTGGTCTCGAACTCCTGACCTCAGGTGATCTGCCCGTCTCGGCCTCCCAAAGTGCTGGGATTACAGGCGTGAGCCACCGTGCCTGGCCCAGCTGACATCTTGAACCCTTGGGTCCTCTGAGATTTGGAACTCCCAGCCTCTTCACTTGGGTCCTGCCCATGGTAGTGGCAAGAGGGTGGTCCCTGACTTATCAGTGGCCTGGAGAGAGGAGGTTACTCTGTTGGCTTCCCTTGTTTGGACTCCTGCCTCAGCACAGAGGCTTGCTGCTTGTCTGAATGGAGATGGAATCTCTTTGAGGACCTAGGGCTTGGGCTGCAGGCTGAAGCCATCCTTCCTTGTTGTCCCCTCCTTTCGAAATCTTGCTCTAGCCATGATACCTACACCCTTCTGTCCATCTGTCTGTCCACCCATCCATCTATGATGTGTTTGGAATCATTCTGCCACTCAGGACGGCAAGGGTCCTGCCTTTGTCGGCTTTCCAGTCTTGTGGGGAAAGCCTGACGTTTAGAAAATAGTTGTCGAGTACATGTGTAATGTTTTATTTCTCATACAAGTGTTCATTGTGTTATTTCCTCTTGAGATTATTTTTGGTTATATTATTGGTACTCTTTTTGGATGTCTGAAATAATCCTTTAAGCAACAACAGGCCATTAGTCAAGGGTGGTTAAGTTAGGTGGCAGGGGAGGCACAAGGGCCAGTGGAAGTAGAGAGTTTGCCTGGTCTCAGGGGAGAGGGAAGAGCTGAAATCAGAGGAAGGTGGGGAACCTTACGGCCAGAGGTGGTAACTTCCGACTTAGGCGAAGCCTAGAAGCCGAGCACATTCAAGGGTATGATATTATGGTGTGGCTGCAGTGAGGGGAGGAAGGTAGGGAAGTTCCCAGCTTCCCTGTCTGCAGTGCAGCTTCGTGGCTGGCCCCACAAGTCTCAGGTCTCCACGGACCCCCACTAGAACTGCTGCCGTGGATGCAGTGGGGCCCAGCCTGGGGAGAGGAGGCCCTGTGGCCTCTGGGCAGGGTGCTTCGAATAACCCAGTCATTGAGTGCTGCTGCAGGCAGACAGGGGCAATGTAGGTGCAAGCCTCAGTCCTGGCCCTAGTGTGCTTCTTCAGCCTTTGGTCTACTACCCCCACCCCACCCTCTCAGGTTCTCCCTCTAAACCTTAAAGCCACATTCTTGATGAAGGGCCTGGCTGGGGAAGCCAGTGTGTACCCTTGTAAGCCTCTCTGTGGACCCTGAGGCCCTTCCTTTAGAAGAGGCTGAGTCCCAGCTGACTGGCTGGTCAGGAGGCCATGCATTTTCCTTTCACAAGTGTCAGAGCCTAGGCCACCTGGTGCAGGATGACCAGAGCTGTGGCTGGGCACTGCCATTCTGATTGGGTGACATTTCGGACCCTTAGGTGCTACCTGGATCCTTGAGATTCATTGCTTGCTCCTGCCCCTGGAAGAAGCATCCTATCACTTCAGGGAGATGCAGAAAGGGGTTGGGTTTGACAGGAGAATGGCTGCTCCACTGGTGGGGGGCTTCTTTCACCTGACAGCCAGTCAGTATCCTTCTCTCTGGGGTATACCCTGGGAAATCAAGCTCTTTCCTCATGAAGGCCAACAGGGGGGGTGGAGATGAGAGTGAGGATGTCCTTAGGCTACGCTAGTGTTCAGGGTACTTTGCCCTCCCCCAGGGTCAGGGCAGGGTTCGTGTTCCTTGCTACTCCAGTCAGCCTTTCAGGCTGATGGCGAAGTAGGGCTCTTGGCTGCTGGTGGGCTGGCTGTCTGGTGAGATTGACTCTGACCCCTTCCTCCTTCTGGGACGGGAATAGTGGTAGGAGAAGATCAGCCAGGAGTGGTGCCAGGTCACTGGCCTACGTGGGCCCAAGAAGTGTGGACAGGATGGCTGGATGCTTGGTGCAACTATCCTCTTGGGTGTCTGCGTGGGGTTCTGGCAGTGAGGTTATAAATGCCACCACCTGCCTCCATTGTGGGCGGCCTATAATGGGGTGCTGGCAGAGCTCTCAGACAGAACTGAACCTCCTTTGGCATCTCCATACTCTTTCCCATTTCAGGGCTATGTGGTTCCTGGGGGTAGTGGGAGTAGACTGGGGCTGGGACTGGAGGTTGTTTTGTAGGGGATGGTGAGGAAGATGGATTTGGGGAATGTTTGAAATCAAATTTGAAGGAAAGTGTTTGAATGGGCAGGTGGGGGTTGAAGTGGTTGTCCACCTGGATGACACTTCCTGCAGCAGGTGGAAGGGGGTTCAGAAGTGATGGGGAATGCCCTGGGGTCATCAGGAGCCTAGCCAGGAGAATGATCTGTGATTGCAGGTTAAGCCACCAGCTAGCCCTCCTCTGCCTGAGGCACGTATTCCCCTTGGTGACTCTGGGAGGCTTACCCTGTACACACAGGCCTCATTCCTTATGTTCTCCAGCCCTGCCGAGCACCAGGTGTGGTTGCTGGGTGTAGAAAGGACGCTTACAGGGTCCTTTCCATTCCGTATGGGCAGGGAGTTGTGGAGGACCCACTGGCATGGTCTCCCTGGAGAACTGTCGTGAGAAGGGGGCTTGGGGGCAGAGACAGGAGCAGCAGGAAGCCACGCCCCTTTGCAGTTTTCCCAAGTGGGCCTTGAGATCTTTATCACAATCACCTGAGACAGGGGTGATTAAAAGCACGTATTCTGCCCCCATTCCCATTGGGATGGGTCTGGATTGGGCCTGGAAATATATATTTGAATGAACACTGCCCCCCTTTCCCACACCTCTAACATACAGTGATTCTGATGTGCACTGGTGTTTTAAGGGGGCCTCTTCATCGGTTTCTGCTGCGGCAGGGAAGTAGCCCCTACCCTCACCCAGGAGCCTCAGGTGTTGGTGCCCTTTCTGTGCATCTGGACTCTGTCTGTCTGGCTGTTTATCCATCCTTCTGTGGCATTAGTTTTCCTGCCTCCTCCCTTTTGCTTAGGCCTAGGGGCAGCTGTGATGGGCTGCAGAATGAGGTCGGGGCTGGTGCCAGCTGGCACATGTAAATTAAGAGGTGTTGGACGGATGGGTGGCCTACGTCCAGGAGTGAGTGCAGGAGGTTGGTGACCCCAACCCACCACCCGGCCTCCCTCCCGCAGGGTGGCCTGGCACCTAGGACTGGGAGTAGGGGTTTGGGTGGTGGTCCCAGGGGCATGCTCAGTGGTTCTCTTTTCTCTGGGGCACAGGCTCTGGGCGTGGGGAGGCTGAGACACGGGAGTGCATCTACTACAACGCCAACTGGGAGCTGGAGCGCACCAACCAGAGCGGCCTGGAGCGCTGCGAAGGCGAGCAGGACAAGCGGCTGCACTGCTATGCCTCCTGGCGCAACAGCTCTGGCACCATCGAGCTCGTGAAGAAGGGGTGCTGGCTAGATGACTTCAACTGCTACGATAGGTACCCCAAGACTCGCCCTCCTTTCTTCTTGGACCCATCTGCACTTATACTGCCCACTGGGCCATTTGGGTCTCAGGATGTCTGAGCGGGAGATAAAGGACCAAGAAGGGGCTCTTGAGATGGTAGCCAGGGCCCCACGCCCTTACACACCCTATTTGTCCTACCTCAGCCCTGAGGAGGGGTCTCAGTGTCAACCCCTGGCTGTTCTTCCTTGGCTTTGGGTCTCCTATAGGGGAGGTGAGTTCACACCGTCCCCCTGGTGTTGCCCATGAGGTGCTCTGTCTGTGGGGAGGGGTTGGCAGGTCAGGCCTGGGGGAGTCTTGCATCCCCCAGGTGAGGGGTATATGGAAAATTCTGTGCCTCCAGGCAGGAGTGCGTGGCCACTGAGGAGAACCCCCAGGTGTACTTCTGCTGCTGTGAAGGCAACTTCTGCAACGAGCGCTTCACTCATTTGCCAGAGGCTGGGGGCCCGGAAGGTAAGGGGGCAGTGTGGAAGTGGGGCCTTGAGTCAGCTGACCTGGGCCTCTTTGGCTTGGAGCTCTTGGCTCCTCAGTTGGGTGGGGTGTGGCTACAGGGCCCTGTAGTCTGGCTCTGGAGGTGTGAGGGTGGGCAGACTGTTTGACACAGGGCTCTGTGTGTCCTGCAGTCACGTACGAGCCACCCCCGACAGCCCCCACCCTGCTCACGGTGCTGGCCTACTCACTGCTGCCCATCGGGGGCCTTTCCCTCATCGTCCTGCTGGCCTTTTGGATGTACCGGCATCGCAAGCCCCCCTACGGTCATGTGGACATCCATGAGGTGAGACAGTGCTGGCTTGGGGCAGGGTAGGGTAGAGGTGGGGAGGACAGGCCAGACCTTATTAAGCTTTGCTCTCCCCCAGGACCTTGGGCCTCCACCCCCATCCCCTCTGGTGGGCCTGAAGCCACTGCAGCTGCTGGAGATCAAGGCTCGGGGGCGCTTTGGCTGTGTCTGGAAGGCCCAGCTCATGAATGACTTTGTAGCTGTCAAGATCTTCCCACTCCAGGTGAGTGAGTGAGGGCCTCCATCCAGGTCCTCTGCCTCCACTGTAGCTTGAACTGGAGGCTCTCCTGCCCTGGGGCAATCCAAACCCCAAATATATTGTGGTATGAGAGAAAAGTGAGCCTTATTGGGCCTAGTTACTCTACTTGGCTGGTCTGTAGATTTCATGCAACTATGGAATTTTATCATAGGACTAGGGTAGGGCTTTGCAAAAACTTGATTTGCCCCGGTTTCCAGGGTTTTGTTTTTGACATTGGGTTCTTTCCAGCGGCCCTGGACACCAGATCTGGCTCTGCCTCATTTGTTGGGTGATACTGGGTCACTCACTCCCCATCCGTGGACCTTAGTGGCCCCATTTGTAAATCGAAGTGCTAGCCTTAAGTGATCTCAGGGATCACTGTTGGCCTCATGCTCCGGGGCCTAGCTTAATACAGGTCTTCTCCTGGTCCCCTTACAAATGCTGAGGCTGGGAGGCTGGGGGGTGGGGAATGGGCTGGGAGGCTCAGGGGTGGGGAATGGGGAATGGTTGTTCTGCTGTAGGGCAGTGTGACTGCAGCAGGGCTAAGCCAGCCACTTGTCCCCCCAACCCTTCGCCCTCGGCCTCAGGACAAGCAGTCGTGGCAGAGCGAACGGGAGATCTTCAGCACACCTGGCATGAAGCACGAGAACCTGCTACAGTTCATTGCTGCCGAGAAGCGAGGCTCCAACCTCGAAGTAGAGCTGTGGCTCATCACGGCCTTCCACGACAAGGTGAGTCACACCCATCAGAATGGACTCTGAGAGGAGATGGAATGTCCCCTAGGTGGCTCTCCATAATATGATGACCCCTTCCCTGTGGAGATGTCCACCATGAGGTACTCTGCCCCGGTAGCACTATCCACGATGGGGTTACCCCTGCCATAGGTGTGGACATAAGTTCCCCTATGATAGGAACCTCTCACCCTGGGATAAGTTTTTATGATAAGAGTAGTGACTCCATGATTCCCACCCCTAGCCCTCCCTGCCTCCTGGCCTCATCCATCTTCCATCTTGATTGTAGTAGCCTCCCAGGAGGGCAGCCTAGCCATTGGCCCACTGAGACTTCTCTGCCAGGGCTGGGCTGGGTCGTGTCCTGTACCCAGAATCTGTGCTCAGGTTCTGTGCTGTCTTCTCTCAGGGCTCCCTCACGGATTACCTCAAGGGGAACATCATCACGTGGAACGAACTGTGTCATGTAGCAGAGACGATGTCACGAGGCCTCTCATACCTGCATGAGGATGTGCCCTGGTGCCGTGGCGAGGGCCACAAGCCGTCTATTGCCCACAGGTACCTGGGTCAGCAGGTGCCTTTCCTGCACTTGGCCTGGAGCTGTGGGAAGGGTTGGTGGGCGAGAGCAGTGTCTGGAGATGTCTCAACTTCCTAAACATACTTACTCTGCTTGCTGTGTGTCCGAGGCAGCTGGGCACAAAACCTGGCCTTCCCACTGTGTCCTGGGGATGGCATGGCCTCCCAAGCTGGTTTTTGGTGCCCTCTAATGGCCACATGAAGTGCTGACTCCATTACTTTGGTTGGAGAGTTGGCTCAGTAGTTCTCAAATTTTCTAGTTTAGGACCCCTTTATACTCTTAAAAGGACTTTTGTGTAAGTGGATTATGACTATTGATATTTGCTGTATTTGAGCACACCCACACATCCCATTCGCTGTCAGAGTGAGGACATCACATCTCATGTAGCCTCTGGAAAACTATGCTCCTAAGAGAATGAGCCTTAAGAAAGCAAATAAATGAAAATAATTTTGACTTTATAGATTCCCTTGGAACAGTCTTAGAGATCTTCTGGGGTCCTCGAACCACACTTTAAGAAACTCTGGATGAGCTCATCACTGTCATGCTTACTAAATGGCAGGCAGTGCTCTAAACACTTGAGAAGTAGCAATTCATTTAACCTTCATTACCGCCCATTGAGACAAGTACTGTATTTCTCAGCTCTGTCTTGCAGATGGAGGAACAGTAGTACAGAGAAGTTGAATGACTTAGCCAAGGTCTTGTAGCTAGTTGAGTCTGGTTCTGTGACTGTGAGGGAGGGGAATGAACCTCAAATTCCAGCGTTCAAAGCTGAAGGGTCCCTGATGGTAATAACAGTAATGACACAGAAGGTAGACTGTATGAAATTGCTGTTTTTGTAGGTCAAAAGATTGAATGTTGTCTCCGCTATATGGCTCAACTTAATAGGAATACCTAATAAGTATGCCAGGTGTGGCCCTAAGCATTTGCACTTACCACTCAGTCGAATCCTCACAAGGCTGAGACAGGCATTGGGGAAATTGAGTACCACAAGTAGCTTTGCTTAGTTAGAGGTGGAGCTGGGTGCATGCAATAGCACCCTTGCTCCACCCAGCCTTCATGGTGAGCTTGAGGCCCTAAGGGGTCTCTGCAGGATCCTAGGAAAGCTAATATTAAAATCCTATTCTCATTCACATTCCAAATGCTGTAAATTCTTCTCAGAAAACTTGCATCCCAGGCCAGTGTGCCTGTCCACAACCTCTCTGAGAATATATGGCTGCCCTTTGATAGTGTGGGGATTGGGACAGGGTCTGCCCAGCCATTAGGGTAGGTGTTGCTTTGCCAACCCTGGGGGAAGCCTTCCATCTGAAGTGCACTGAGGGATTCTCGCACCCATGTTGGCGCCTGCAGCTCCCTGCCTGTGCTGCTTCACCTCTGCACCCCAGGTAGGGTGGGATGGCCTGGTCTGGGGGCTGACTCTAGGGCACAGACTGTAATATCTTGGGAACCAAGGTGGGAGTTGGATCATGATGTTAAGCTTTATCTCTGCCCACTTGTTTCCACAGGGACTTTAAAAGTAAGAATGTATTGCTGAAGAGCGACCTCACAGCCGTGCTGGCTGACTTTGGCTTGGCTGTTCGATTTGAGCCAGGGAAACCTCCAGGGGACACCCACGGACAGGTAACAAGCCTCACAGGGCAGGAAGAGAGGAACAGGCCTGGGGTAGATACTTTGCCCTTTTCGTGCTCAGCTGGCGAGGTACAGGGATGAGGGTGACTGCATGCGTTCAGAGGGAGAACTCAGAACAATGCTCTTGTTTGACCAGTGGAGAAACCAAGGCCAGGAAGGCAGTGTAGCTTAGCTTCTATAGGACAGTCAGCTGGGAAACGTAGAGATTCCCCATTGGGGTTTTGACCACTAGTCCTTGCAGTCTTAGTCTTTCTCTCACTTTTTTAGTTTTAATTCCTAAGATAAAACAGAAAGAAATGTACTAAGGATCCAAACAAAGAACCTGGAAAAAGTAACTAAGAATTAAACTTAGGAAATCATTCCTAAAACAATCACTGTTATTATTTTTAAGTGTTCTCCTTCCCTCTTTGTTTTTGGTCTTAATCTCAGTAACATACACATCATCTGTAGTTCCTTGTATTAATTTGGTAACAATTCCATTTTAGATTACTATTATTTCCAGGATATAGTATTTAAAAATTATTATCCAAGTATAATTGATGCTGTGACCTCTTGTAACTGCTGTGAATGTGGTGAATCGAGGTTTGCCATCATTGATAACCTGTCTGAATTGCTGTGTCTTGCCTGCATCTGGTGCACAGAGGCTGTAACTCCCATGTCCCAGCTGTGTGTGTATGGCCAGTCACTGTAAATCCTGCCCTCCTCTGTCCTCACGTAGGTAGGCACGAGACGGTACATGGCTCCTGAGGTGCTTGAGGGAGCCATCAACTTCCAGAGAGATGCCTTCCTGCGCATTGACATGTATGCCATGGGGTTGGTGCTGTGGGAGCTTGTGTCTCGCTGCAAGGCTGCAGACGGTAAGTAGGATGGCAGCCCTGGGCATCCTAGGTTGAGGGATAGGGAGCAGTGGGACCTTAGAGTGATCCTGCTGGGCTCTCTCTTACTCCTAGGACCCGTGGATGAGTACATGCTGCCCTTTGAGGAAGAGATTGGCCAGCACCCTTCGTTGGAGGAGCTGCAGGAGGTGGTGGTGCACAAGAAGATGAGGCCCACCATTAAAGATCACTGGTTGAAACACCCGGTAAGGGGCCTGGTGCAGGCAACTTTGCAGGGGGGTGGAGAAGGGAAAACCCTTCACGTGTAGCAGGTAAGCTGAAATCAAGGGGGAATGGGCAAATAGAAAGTCTGCTACGTTCCCTGGACTCTAGGGATGTGTTCCAGGGGTTATGGGAGTAAGGTAGGATGATGTCCTTCTCCTAATCCCCACTTTGACTGAACTGCTACATTTTGGGCCCTTGTATGGTTTGGGCTTCGAATAAGATTTTGTTTGAATATCAGCGCTTCAAGGCAAGTAGTCGTGTCTGCCCTAGTAGGGGCCTGGGTGTCTCCTTCTCCTTCCTGTGTATGTTGAGGTTCAGTGAGCCTTTCCTAGGGCTGTGGAGTGAGGCCAGTAAGCTCAGAAAGATGACTGCCATGAAGGCAGGCATGCTGATTCCTGAAGTTTTCCCCAGGCCTCTGCTGGTGGACCTGCTGCTGTGGTTGGGGCTGGTGGGCTCTGCCTGATCCTTGGGAACATCAAGTTTACTGTCCCCCAAAGCTTTTCCTCACTGAAGGGCCCTAACAGAGGTGTCTTTCCCATCTGCCCTATGCTGCTTAGGGTCTGGCCCAGCTTTGTGTGACCATCGAGGAGTGCTGGGACCATGATGCAGAGGCTCGCTTGTCCGCGGGCTGTGTGGAGGAGCGGGTGTCCCTGATTCGGAGGTCGGTCAACGGCACTACCTCGGACTGTCTGGTTTCCCTGGTAACCTCTGTCACCAATGTGGACCTGCCCCCTAAAGAGTCAAGCATCTAAGCCCAGGACATGAGTGTCTGTCCAGACTCAGTGGATCTGAAGAAAAAAGGAAAAAAAGTTGTGTTTTGTTTTGGAAATCCCATAAAACCAACAAACACATAAAATGCAGCTGCTATTTTACCTTGACTTTTTATTATTATTATTATAATTATTATAATTATTATTATTAATATTATTTTTTGGATTGGATCAGTTTTTACCAGCATATTGCTCTACTGTATCACAAACAGCGGACACGTCAGCAGGCGTTGAGGTGCTGAGCTGTGAATGCAGAACCAGCGCCATGCTGAAGAGCCTCAGCCACCTCCTGTCCTTTGGGATTCGTTTTTCCCACTTTCTCTTTGTTCGTCGTCTCAGAATCTGTGACACAAAGAAACCCATCTCCTGTCTTAGGAAACCTAATGCTGCAAACTCTACCTAGAGGAACCTTTGAAGACTGTTACATAAGAACATACCTTCCTCAGAAGAGGAGTTTCCTCTGTCCTCTGCCCTTCTCCCCTCCCTCCCTCCCCTCCTTTTATTTTGTTTTAGTGAGCTTAAGAAACAGCAGATGCGTCTTTCACGGATCTAACGGGTGTTGTCCTGACCGAGAAAAAAACTGGGATGAGAATGGTTTGGACTGGAATTGGAAGGGGAGGACGGTACTGGAGGTAGGGTTTGGAACAGAGCTACACTGGACTCGGGCACATTCGGAGCAGCATCCTTTAGTATGGAGGCTACTTCTCAGGTAACCAGGAATCGAGGGGAAGGACCTTGTGGAGGCCGAGCATTAACAGCAAGAGCGGGGTTTGGAGAAAGTCTGAGACTGGGTGCAGCCCTGACTTACCTGCTGGCCCTGACCAGTTTCTTTTCACTAACTTGGCCTTGGGCATAGGATGAAACATTTTTTCTGCCCTAATTTTAAAATTAGGTGAGGGTAGAATCATCACAGGTTAGGAATACATTCTTCATAAGACACGATGCTGTAAATACCCTTAATGGACGAAAAGTTGAAATACTTTTGTTTCCTCTTGGAGCAGTTCAGGGAAGTGCCCACAGGGGGTTGTCCTGCACAGATAGGGCAAGAGGATTTCCTGGGTGGAGTCTGCCAAGGCCTGCCTCGCTGGGGACCCCAGAGTCCTGCAGCTCTCGTTCCACCCCAGGTGGTGACATTACTGTCCCCTTTCTGTGGCTCGTGGACAAGACTTTCTCCAGACCCCTTAAAGTGGTACATATTCTAAAAAACTGTTTTTCTATTATGCCATAACCTTGCTCTAGTCAGTGAATGTTCCTAATGCTGCTGTTTCAACATTTGAATTCTTTTTAATTTATGAAACATGCTAAATTTTTTTTTCAAACAAAACACACACATCCACATATACACATGCTTTGCTATGTGGCTTCCAAGGTTTAAATTTTGAAAAGTAAAAGAATTAAAACTTCACGACCACAGATCACCTCAAACCAGAAATACCTCAGAATTTTCTACTTGTGTAAGGTTTATTATATATTTTGTTAGTTGTGTTGTCTTGTAGTAAGTATATTTTAATGTAAGTTGGCTTTTATGACAAGGAAGTTTAAAAGAAATAGAGAAAGAGAAAAAAGTTTGCATCTTCTAGGGAGTGCTACCATTTTTGTTTGATAACGCCCCCGTGTAAATAATTGTCATCAACTGTAGGTTGGCTGTCTGGGCCAAGTCTGGGCATTCATCAGTCTTGTTTGTGACGGCTTTTCCTTCTGGTTTCTTTAGATCATTTTATTTAAAAACAGTGCATCTCTTCATCATGAGGGTAGGCAAGGCGGGGGCCGTGGGGAGAGGTTGACCTGGGTGAGAATTGAAGAGGCCGCCTCCTCTTGGGTTGTTTGGAGCTTCACATGTAATTCACATGTAACATGTAACTTGATCGGTCAGTGTTCAGAATGACAAGTAACCCCACTTAAACTTGGTGGTAGAAGGATGGCCCTTAGACCTGAATGGGGTGATTTTACTTGAGATTTAACTTCTTCAGCAAATGAACAGCAACATTGGAAGAGATCTGTGGTGCCTCTGTGAAGCACACCATGACTCAGGCCAGTCTTTTAGTGCAGCATGTCTGGGAGTGAAGGGTTTTGCCCTTGCTGGTCTTGGAGTCCACAGTGTGAGGGGCACTGCACACGTCTGGGCATCTACCTGGCATGCTATGTTCAGTGTCTGGGGCTTGCTGCCCGGGGGTCCTTTCCTTTGGGTGTTGGGGCACAGGGTGTTATGGGAGGCCCGTTTGCTTCTCTCTCAGAGCTCAGTTTTTGCTTCATGGGTCAAAATGTGGGCTGGCCAAGTGGTTACAGGAACAGCATTTTGGTAAGCTATGTTTTTTTTGTTTTTTTTTCTTTTTTAATGGTTTGATTTTGTGCTGTGGTATTTTTCTTCCCTTGGAATAATTTTTAATGGCAAAACAGGCCTTACAGCAGTTGCTTTTCTTTACCATTTATTTCTTTAAGAAGCTTTAAAATATTTATTGAAAAGTGCCATATCTAATTTCTTTAGCCTTCTCCTCAGGCAGTGCAGGCATCTTTACCTTTCATCCTCAGAAGAAACAAACCACTATCAAATGTAGCAAATTTACTGCAGGAATAGTTAGGTCATGATACTACCTGAACACTAAACCCCAGCCTCTTTGTTTGGTTTTAGTTCCTCTGGGTGGTTTTTCTTTTGTGTGCTGGCTTGATTCTTGTGAGAAGTTTTGACCTGGCCAAGAGAGGGTTGAGCCATGGTTCTGGTGCGGGACTTTGCGGTCAGGACACAGTACAGACAGGTCAGGCCTGCATGCCTTTTCCCTGGGTGGCCTCCCCCTTAGGCCCACCGTGCGCTCAGCCACTATAGTGTCCCTGTGGGGCCTTGCCATTAGATGGTGTGTCAGGAGATGGTACCTTTTTGGTGTGGCTGGGGAGGAGGGTGATCCATGTCAGTTCTTTGGGCTTCAGGCCGCTCTTCCCCTCATGCTATGGTGTAAAGTGCACCCATCAGGTGGTATATCTGGTTCTGATGGCAAGAAGAAGGTGGGGGATCTCCTTATAGGGCATGGGTCTAGGAGCACAGGTGGGCCTTTTGCCCTGGGTAAAATGTTTGTCTGTTTGCTGTCATGTGTTCTTTGAGGAGTGAGCCATCTAGGGCCCTATTTTGAATTTACTGGGTCGTAGAGTCTCTGCCTGTGCTCTTTTCCATAATGACTTCATGTAACACGCACTTTTGGTGGGCTCAGATAATTGGTTTCTTTTTGTTTTTGATCTCAGGCTCTGTGACAGACTGGGGAAAATGGGGCCTGGCATCATTTTCCCTGTCAATGGGAGGGGCTGTTCCATGCAGGGTGGGAGGGGACCAAGTTAGCAGAGAGTAGCCAAGGATCCTTACTTCTTCCTTTCTAGTGTGCTGTCATCCAAGCAGGCTCCTGGCTGTAGGGATGGGCCTTGGGGAAGAATCTTCTTTGAAAGCATCTATGATAACTGAGAAGTCATCCCTAGCTGGAGAAATCCAGTAATGAGCAGAAGGAGGAAGCAGGTGAGGACAGAGGCCATTGCATTACAGTGTCATGCAGAGGGCCCTCAATGATGGGGCATTGGGAAAGGCCATGGACATAGTCATCAGAACATCCTGGCCTGGCATAAGCTGGGTTTTCTCCTGGGACCATTGGTCCTCAGCAGGAGTTCTTTGCATGAGTTGCTCAGAGGCAAGGGCTGCAAATGGGCTGTTCTTAGGAGAAAGTGACACCTGGCTGTGAGGGAAGATGGTGAGCATTGTTAGCCTTTGTTATCCAGCGTGGCCTTCTTGTCCTGTCTGCTCTGGAGAGGAGCCGGTGGGACCAGTCCTGCCTGGGGAGGGCATACCCACACGTGCTAGCTGATTCTGACTCTGAATACATCCTGTAGGGACTTGGGGGTGTTTCTGCAGAACAAGGAGGTTGTTTTCCAGCCTTGAACATCTTCAGGAGGATAGAGACTCATGCTCACATATTCTTAGCAAAGGGAAGGGTCTCTCACCTCCAGGCCACAGAGATAGTTCTTCCTGTGCCCTAAGAGGCCAGGCTAACCCTCTTGACATAACTTAGACGGCAAAGCACTTCATCCTGTAGTTGGGCTCTGTCACCTTTCTCTTCAGTTGGCCACATTCTCGTTTCCTCCATCCTGCTATGTCCTGTGTGCTTGGGCTGTGTGTGGGGTTTTTCCCTGGTGGAAGGAAGCCCAGCTATGTATTGAATGTCCTTCATGTGTTGTGTGTGGCTCAGAAAGCCTGTCACTTGGCCCCTGTGCTCTGAGCCGTGAGGGTGGGGAGGTGGCTGTTCCATTAAAGTGGGAGTATTGGATGGCCCTCTTGAAACTAGAATTTTCCCTTTTTTAGTATGCAGTATAAAGTTTCCAGCACCTATTGGTAACACAAAGATTTGCTGGTTTTTAAAATAATATAGTAAGCATAAGTATTTAAGTTTTTAGAATTGGTACTAGAAGTTGGACAGCTAGTTATTATTCTCGAAAACTTTATTTCACTAGAAAAATATACTAATTGGAAAGCAGTTTCCAGGAGTTAACTCAGTTTGATTTTCAGTCTCAGTTATTTTAGCCTGTTGAGTTTTTGATGGCACACCTTTGGAGAGATGGCCAGGCCTGATTCCCATTTCAGGGACATCAGACCATACCTTTTTAAGAAGCTCTGTGAATCTAGTCATCCAGCCTCCATCCTGGGCGAACAGCCAGAAAGAGAAGGGGACAAGGTGTCTTTTTCTCCTTCTCACTGGGGTGACGTGAATTCTTTTAGTTAATGGCTGTTTGCAAATTCTAAACTAATGAAATACTCAGCGGCTAACGTGTTCAATCTAGTAATGATGAGTTTAAATCTCAATTGACAGTAATGTTTTAGATAAACAGGCCCAGTAATTCAGTTGATGAACTGTATATCTTCTCAGTATAGATTTGTAAATGTTTAATGAATTCAGGGTTATATGCATAGTTCTTTAAGTAAGATTCCGGGTAGTTGATTTGTAACCAGCAGTCTACCTATGAATGTATCCCAAACCTTTAGAAGGTTGGAAAAGACTTTTGAAATAATGATTTAGTTTTGTAGGAAAAACATGCCCTTGAAAATTAATTCGGTTGACCCAGTAACATTTTTTAAAACAATTGGTGGCTCCAAAAGGCCTGCCAACAAAGAAAAGTCTGAATTATCTAGTGGGACATTTTGAATGTTTTATGTTTATTTTGGGTCCACTGTAAACTTTGGTTCGAACAAGAATTTGAATTTAAAGAATTTACCATTATTTAAATTATTACCAAGTTTTTACATTTTCTTGATGGTATCTTCCAGGTATGAATGAAATAAGACTTTTTGATTGTGGTACTTCCCGTATCCCCTGTAGTGCCAAAACCAGTGATACTTTATTTGCTCCTATGGCAGCTCATAGAGATAACCGAAGTGATTTTTCCTCAGTAATTGAAACACATATTCTCTAAATGCCAATGTGTGGTGATGGGCCCTGCACTGCCTTCATTTCTCTAGGGCAGTGTCTTTGGGTTGTCTGGGGCCTAGGTAATTCTGAGAACTACTGTAAACCAACCACAGGACACTAAAGCAATGTACATACTGCTCTTTGTGTGTATGGAATGGGTTATATAAACCTGGGCTATGCTGGACATCTACAGAAGAGTATTACATTCACTTGCAAAGTTTACATTTCTGAGCTCACAGTTACGAAAAATATGACCCACGAGTTTTTCAGGCAGGTGAGGATGGGTCTTCTTGCAAATGCATGAGTTCTGTCTTGAGTCCTGGGAACTTCTCTGTTGGTTGGGTGTGGGCTCATTCCCTGACTCCTAATCATGTTTGCATCAGAATGTTAGCATTGTAAATAAAAGAATAGGTTGTATAATAGATACACAACACTTGAAACTTTACTTTAAAAGAATTGATAGTTCTACATATATATTTAGTTACATCACTTGACAGATTTCTTCTACACAGTGTGGAGATTGTTTTATACCATAGATTATTTTTATAAAGTTAGTGAATTTGAATGATTTTGTAATCAGAGCTAATGAGCTTTACCTTTCAAGAGAAACACATACACTGGAGCATGAGTGGTGTGGAACTTTTACTTAGCATTTATATGGATTCTTGTGATACACTGGCAGACTGGAGTCAATTTGCGGGTCTTTTTTGGCCAAAACTCCACTTGTGGTTGTGTAGGACAGTGATACTTCAGCTCAGCTTCTTGTGGATTGGGAAGAGAGAGGGTCTGCAATGTGTTTTACATTGGTGCTTCCTCCTGAGATTTCTGTTGAACAAAGGGTTCTGAGGTCAAAAATTAGTTTGTAAGCCTTTGCCATAGGACATAGTCATGTGAGTGTTTGGGGGAACAGAAATTGTATAGGGGTGCAGATTGGGGTGGGATGGGACTCGAATAAGATTCAGGTACAAAAACTTTGAAATGAGAATCTGGTGGTTTGAGTAATCCACCAGACTGAATTATCTAAGATCACATTATCCAGGTTGGGGGGCAGAATTACCCATTTAAGTAATTGTTCAGAAAAGTGGGGAGGGTGGCATGTGGATGCAGTGATCCAATTAAATGGAGAGCTGCCAGGCACATTTTGTCCTCTCTGGTCAGTGCTCTTTTGGAGGTGAGAATGGTTGGGTTGGCTCGCTGCTTCAATCTGTGGAATCAGCCAGGAGCCCAGTGAGGAAGCTCAGAACCCCAGTAACAGCAGAGCATCTTTCAAATAGCTCCAGAGTTTTCCTGCTTTTCTTAGGAAGCTCAGCATCACTGCCACAATATGGAAAGTGGTCTTCATTTTAGCCTATTTATTTTTAGGCAGAGAGTGGATGGTTATTTGTGTGGGACTTTTGGTGGCGATATATAATGAATAATTAAGTTAATTTCTGGTATGCATAATGGCCAGTCCTGAGGCCCAGCTGAAGACCTGTCCCCCAGACCCTGCCCACTGGCTTCAGGCTGCTGCTTCCAGACAGAGGTGCACTGGACGGGATAGTTTTATCAAGAGAATCCCTAATGTGTCATTTTAAACCAGCTGTGCTTTTTATTCATTCTGGTTAAGCGTATAGGTTTACACTTTACCCTTTTTATACTTGGAATAAATTTAGTTCCAGCAGATCTAGTAGCACTCCAGAAACCAACCCCATCTGTTCCCCATAAAAAGAACATTTCTCTGCTCTCCAGCCACATGTCTTGGAATGTAATTCTGTTGTGCCTTTGTTTTTGTCACTCTCTTCCCCCCGAAAGCAACTGCTGTAAGCTTTTTTTCTACTTGTCTTTTCTAGTCCCCAACCTCTACCTTTTTCCTTTTTCCCAGCTCTAATTTCTGGATGCACTTCTGTGATCCAGGTATTTTAAGAACCAGTTACCTCAGACCTCATGTTGAACAGTGTCGCCATCTGGGTCCTCTTGATACTGCAGACTTTTTAACGTACACATGCAGGAACCCTGTTGAGCGTGGGCACTTGTTTTAAAGCAAAACTCTTCCCAAGGACTGAAGAAAGGGCTTCTGGCAAGCTCGTCATGGCATTGTGGTGGGATGGGTCTAGAGTGTCATCTGAATGGTGCTTCCTGTGTTCCTCTTTGAATTCTGCCATTTTCAGTATTCTCGTGTGTCTGAATAGGCAAAGCGATTTAATTGGCTGGTCTTGCACGCAAATTAGTTCCAAAGATAAGCTCTTTGTAACACATTTCCAGTCGCTAATGCTCAAATGTAGAACATTCCTTTAAATGGCAGGATAAAAAACCCACTATCCACCATAGTGCATTTTGGGAAGATGTCTGTAGCATATGTTGCTGTGAAATTAGGCCTTGTGGGATATGGCTGTTTGTCATTTTGATGTATTTTAAATAAATATATATATTTTTTAAAGAGCCTTTTTTACCAGTTCAAAAAGTTTAATTAACCAGCAGTCACCACATCTGAATTTTTGTCTCTGGGGCATAGATGGCAGACCAAGATTAAAAGTGGTAACTCAGCTATACGAGAGCATGGGCTACCTTCCTGGGCTGTCTTGCTGTCCTGCAGACCTGCTGTTCCGCAGACCATGGGACACAAGGTCAGTGTGTTCCCAGTGAGGGTCCCAAGTCAGTCATCTTAAGTGTTTGGTCTCTGCCCCATTCAGTGGACTGTTGACTTCAGTCCCTGCAAGTGCTTTAGCCCGAGTGGGGTTTTCTCAGAGCACTGCCACAAGTTAAGTGTGTGTTTAGCCAAATAATTTCTCCATAAGGGAAAAATGCAGTCACCCAAATTTTACCAACAATGACAGAGATGAGAGTAGGAAAGATTAGGCAACATCTGAGTTTTAATTTGAAAAGTGTCCAAGTCATCATGAAAGGCCGACTGGGAGCAAGTGATTATTAGAGATTCTTCAGGAGACCTCATCTGAAAATGTTAAGACTGCCAGTGAGGGAAGGAATTGTTAAAATGCCAGCGGCTTTTTTTTCCTCTTTTTTTCTATAACTCTGTAAAAATGCAGAGAAAGTTGAGTGGTACTTCAGAATTGAGGGAGAGGGTTACCGCAGAGTAGAAATATATTTCTAGATTTCAGTTCCATACCATAAATCCACAACAATGCCATTTTTCAACTGTACAAAAATCTGCTTATGAACTTGACACGATCTTAATGGTAGTGTCAAAGGCCAAGTTTTTCACCTGTTAATATTTTTCCACATTTGTCCTTGAATCTGAATAACTTTATACAGTACTGTAAATTTAGCTTACATCAAGTTTGATGTCAATTCTTATGAAAAGAGCTTTCTGCATGTAACACATAACGGTTAAAGAACACAGCAAAGGACAAAATTTGCAGGAACAGTTTTGGAACCGACAGAAAATGTCACCTTTTATTTGCCATCTTATATCTATTAGTTTTACCAGCTACTTCTAAATTTGTACATTATTTGTAAGGGAAAGAAGGAAAACCCTAAGACTTGTCTAACTTAGTGGAGAATGTGTGTGTTGGGCTTAGGATGGATAGCTAAGTCTTACTGAGCTGTGTTACCTAACTTGTATATAAAAATTGTAATTAAAAGTTTGGGTTCACCTGTTTCTCACAGTTCAAAATGATGAGTAATTGCAAACTCTGGAAATGTGACTAGTATATGATTTAAGGCTGTAGAAGCAAGGAAGCTCTTTCAAGTGCTAAAACTAAAGACTTCTAGTTTTTGGCTCAAATAAGTACTGTTTGTATACCAGGATATGTGAGATGTAAATGTAGTAGGTCACTTTTCACCCTTGTAGCTATAAAATAAAAATTTTGTAGAACAGAAATAGCTTGTACTACTGAATTAACAAAAGTTATACTAAAGTATCATGTTTTAAAAATATATATATATATATACAGAGTTAAGCTTGTTGCTGTTACCCTGTCTGGATTTGAGAAGTGTGCTGATTTATATATATATATTACACACACACACACACACACACACACGTGCGCACACATATACACCTAAAATGGCCTAAAGCAGACATCCATGTAATTACAGTTGCAAAATGAAAACATTTTGGAAAGAACATTGTATCATAGTTCATTCATTTGCAGTGGATCTTTGTTCCTTTTTACTGTGGTAATTTTAGAAATGAGTGTCAAGTTTGAAATTAGATCTGCTAAGTTGGGGTTTTGCTGCTTGAACTCTGCACTGGGTCCTCAAATAAACCGATGTGAATGTAGTTTTTTCCCCCTGTGTGAAGAAGCAGTTACACCCCAACAATAGGAGGAAAAATCTAGAACTATTTCAAGTTTTATCTTTTTGTATATGAAAATAAAATAATAATAAAACAATCTTGTCTCTCTTAATTACGTGGCAGGGGATTGGAGTTTCCTTTCATGAGGATTAGAAGTAAAATGGTGTTCCGCTGCTTAGAGGGCTGACTCAAGACAGTTCCTGTTTGGTATGTGTAACATTAACAGATGTTAATGGCTGAATGCCTAGTCTGCCATGGTCCTGTGGGGCTGGAGCTAAGCACAGGTCTCCATTTCTGCCATTCAGCAGTTCAGGGTCTAGTTGGGGACATTATGAATGGGGACCATTCTCCTGAACAAACTGTTCTGGGATTTTGAGTAAGTTTCTGCAGGGTAGCATATTTTCCAAATGTCCAAGACACTCCCCCGTTCCCCCATCCTCTGCCACCAGTCCTGTACTTTGCAGACAACCCTGAGCAATATTATTGTAAGTGGAGCAGAGAAGCCTTGAAAATAGTTGTATTCAGGACTATTGCAGATGACAAACTCTGCCATTCCCAAACGTTGCTGAGTACTGGAGTCATTTGCTGAGCTATCAAAAAATACAATTATGGGTCCTTATCCCCAACCTGGAATTAGCAAAGCAGGTCTCCAGTTTCAGAGGTCTGGACTTAATCTCACTAAAGGAACTCATGGTTCCCCAATAATAAAATAATGATAGTCTTTAATACCTAACAAAACAGGAAGGCCCCAGAAATCACCTCACTGCTTTCTGCAGTAACAAGTTTTTTGGTCCATGACTCTTAACTTGCCTAAGTGGAGAAACACCCTTTTAATTCACCCTTTATTACGAGAATTAAGCAACTGTTTGAAACTTTTGGAGAAAGTTTTTGATGAAAGGACCCTTTATTCAGGGACCAGTTGCCCAATATTTGGCTGTTTTTGCTCTTTCACATTTAGAAAGTTCACCTTTTATTAGTGAGTGCCCCTAATGAAGGAAGGAGGGCAAAGGGCTGATATTTTTGACACAAGATCTTGGAGCTGGAAAAGCTGAAAGGTTGGACCTTAGGAGTCATCTGGTTTCTTTGACCAAAAGAAATTTGACACAGAAGTTGGTTTATAAAACCAGGCTTGTCTGAATGAGCAAGTAGAAGAGGGCCAAGGGACCATTTCACTTACCTCCCATCCCTTCGTCATCCCTCAGGCATCCCTATGGAACACCTAGGAACCTTGATTAAAGTTTACAAATCACTGGCCCAATTCCAATTTTACAGGTGGGCAAACAGGCCCAGAGGGAGTTTTCCTACTCAGAGGCAGGCAGCCCTTCCAGTTCTTGACCTCTTGGGACCAAATGTGGGGTTACACTGTTGTTCAGAAGTAGAGGGTCTGGATTAGGAAAAGCCATCTAATATTTCTCTCTCTAGTATTTAGCACAGTGTCTGGCACTTACAAGCGTCTTAAGAAATACAGTACCTCAGTGATTGTGTATTTAGTAAATTCTGGGGAAAGCTGCTGAAGTAGCCTTGAAGCCTACAGATACCAGTGTTGTCTGGTTGTATTTGTTAGGATTCTTGGTTGCAGGTGACAGAAACCATTAGACAAAAAAGGGGGTTTCACTGAAAGGATTCTGGGGGAAATGACTAGCCAAGCCTTCAGAAAGGCAGGATATATATGGGCTTCAGGAGCCTTGGGAGTTGGGGTCACAACATTGCAGGCCTTCTCCACCTGTGTCCCGGTATTTCTTCCATTATTGCTCAGAGCACGACCAGATGCATCTGCTCCTTTGACTTCTTAGCAGGAAACAAGGCTGTATATACAGTGCCAGAGCTTTTTTTTTTTTTTTTTTTTGGAGACAGTCTTGCTCTATTGCCCAGATTGGAGTGCAGTGGCACGATCTCAGCTCACTGCAACCTCTGTCTCCTGGGTTCAAGCAGTTCTGCCTCAGCCTTTCGAGTAGCTGGGATTACAGGCGCGCGCCACCATGCCCGGTTAATTTTTGTATTGTTAGTAGAGACGGGTTTCACCATGTTGGCCAGGCTGGTCTCAAATTCCTGACCTCAGGTGATCCTCCAGTCTTGGCCTCCCCAAGTGCTGGGATTACAGGCATGAGCCACTGTGCCTGTGAGTTTCATGTCACAGCTTTGCTACCCAGAGAGAGTACTAGATCGAAAATCCCTAGGAAGGACTCTGGTTGATGTAGCTTAACCAGTCAGGGTCCTTCACAAGAGGTATTCCTGGCAAGGGAGTAGCCTCCCATTTGAGGCTGTCAAAATAATGTGCACACTTCAGTAGGCTGTTAGAAGTGGCCTCCTGGTCAGTGAATCATCAGTGGGATCAGATGAAAGTTATTCCTACCGGTTATCTAAGAAATAGGAAACTTGAAGTTTCTGCTAAGAACCAAGTCCACACGGAATGCTGGAGATCGTGCTGCAAAATGAAGACTCATTTATTTGTGAGTGGTAGTCCATGAAATCTATCCTTTCTTTGCCAGCAGACGTTCAGCAATCTGGATTTTATATTCTATCAAGACAGAGTAGAGGTGACTCAAACATTTCTAACATTTATAGAGCACTTAGTGACATGCCCCTGGTACTTCCCTAAACATTTTACATGTGTCATCTCCTTTAATCCTCACAAGAACGCTATGGTCTAAGTATTATTCCAATTTAAAAGAGAAGGTTGGGGACAGTGACACACACCTGGACTTATAGCACTTTGGGAGGCCTTGGCGGGAAAATTGCTTGAGGCCAGAAGTTGGATACCAGCCTGGGCAACATAAGGAGACCCCCTTCTCTACCGCTCCCCCACTCCCACCAAAAAAAGCCGGGCAGTGTGGCACGTGCCTGTAGTCCCAGCTACTCAGGAGGCTGAGGCAGGAGGATCGCTTGAGCCCAGGAGTTCGAGATCGCAGTGAGCTATGATCATTCCACTGTACTGCAGCCTGGGTAACAGAGACCCTGTCGCTAAATAAATAAATAGACCTGAGTTCTCTGGAGACCTTAGTGTAACCATATGCGAGTGTTTACTCACCTATTAAATGGGACTAAAGGCATTTTCTTCTCAAGACTATAGCACACCACTAAGCCCTCTAGACATCATATTCCCCATCCATCGCCCCGTCCAGTGGACCAGGGATGAAGCGGGGATCCGCTAGGCATCCCGGTTTGTCACCAGGGGGCGTGCGAGGCCCTCAGCTTGGCGGGCGGCGAGGTGTCGTGGCGGGGGAGGCGGAGGGGCCGGCCTGCCCGCGCATGCGCCGTGGTAAAAGGCCGGTACCTCGGGCAAGATGGCTACCAAGAGTGTCGCTTCCCGCTTCCGGGGCTCCCGGCGTTTTCTGAGCGGCTTCGTGGCTGGGGCTGTAGTGGGCGCTGCGGGAGCTGGGCTCACGGCCCTGCAGTTCTTCCAGAGTCAGGGAGCTGAGGGAGCGTTGACAGGGAAGCAGCCGGATGGTAAGTCTGTGGGCCCGTCCTCCCTTCCCTGGACCAGGTTTCGGGCTCCGACTCCTACCTGGGGTGTGAATGGCAATCCTTGACGGACAGCCTTCACCGTTTGCTGGGCCCCGAGCCCGGCCCTTGGTTTCTGACCTTTATTCTCCCGGCTCGGCCTGCCCTCCCCACCTCGCGTCTCGCCAACTTCCCTCATGTCCTTACTTCCCCCGGACATCTTCGTTTTCTGCACAGAACCACCCCCCCCGCCCGACTTTCTTCCCCGCAGTTACTCATCGCGATATCTATGTTTTAATGTCTGTATCCTCCACTAAGATTGTTAGCTCCGTAAGACTTGAGACTATGTCTGTTTTGGTCTCCATCATCTAACCAGCACAGTACCTGGTACGTAATTGGCATTCAGTAAGCATGAATGAAGGAATAAATTAATACATAGTTTGAGTAGATTAGTTAACTGCCCTTCTTTCGTCATTGTTCAGTTGAAGAATACCTGCTATCCGTCCAAAGTGTATAAAAACTCAATGTTGCAATGGGTACCTTATATTTGACAAAAAAAAAAAAAAAAAAAAGAACACGTGCTCATTTCTTGCACTTTGCGGACGTGCTAATTTAACTTGCTCCTTTGGATACTTGGCATCTAGCAAGAGAACTGCCCCCTTGGTGGGTTGGGGATTTGAGAAGGCATCAGGGGAGGATTGTCTCGAAACTGACTCACTGTTGAATGTGTGCTTGGTTTCTCCCACTAGGAAAAACAGTACCAGTTTTACTGTCATCTTGCAACAGCACACATATCAGTGCTTCAGAGATGATTTGGAAATGTGATGTGAAAGACTAATAAGATCAAGTCTTTATTCAAAAGTTAATGCAGTAGCTGCATTTTATTCACTGATTATAGGCAAATCAGTACTTTGCCTACTGTCTATTTTCTTCATCTCTTAAGTAATTGCAAAAATGAGATTTTCTGGTTGATTCGACTTCTGAGCCAGTCCTTTGTAAATCACACCGCTCTCCTTTTCCTTATAATCTTTCATTATTAAGAGCCACTAATTGTGTGTGTGTGTGTGTGTTTTTTTTTTGTCTCTGTCCCCCCACTTTTTTTTTTTCATTTTTAGGATCTGCAGAAAAGGCTGTCTTGGAACAATTTGGATTCCCTTTAACTGGAACAGATACAAGGTGTTACACTAATCACGCTTTGTCTTATGATCAGGCAAAGCGGGTGCCTAGATGGGTTCTTGAACATATTTCCAAAAGCAAGATAATGGGTAGGTGGTTGAATAAAAAAAAATTGAAGTAACAGTATTTATGAAAGATGTCTCCAAATTTAAAACAGGGATGATTATTAATATTCTCAACTTTTTTCATATCATAGCACATGTAGAAAATTATATTTATATAGCTTACTGGTTAAATCAACCCTACCTGGCAGCCAGAAAGCCAGACCCTTTCCAGCTGTCTCAGGGCTGAAAATACCCATATCTTGACACACTAGTTGGGAGGCTCTGTCATAAATATTACAGCAATGAGCACCATTCAGTTTTACCTTAACAAATATTTATGTGCCTGCTATGTGTCTGGCACTGTGATAACCCTTGGGGACCTATGTGTGACCAGAGTAGAGGATCTCTACCCCAATGACACTTTGAGTTGGGAGAGTGGGTTGACCTATCAAACAAATAATTTTGGATGTATAATTACAATAATTTTTCCAAAGGAAGTGATTGCAAGTTAGTGTAGTATAATTAAGGAACAGTAAAAAGTTTGATGAGAGGCTGGGCGTGGTAGCTCACACATGTAATCCCAGTACTTTGGGAGGCTGAGGCTTTTGAGCTCAGGAGTTTCAGATGAGCCTGGCCAATATGACAAAACCCTGTTTCTACAAAAAATACAAAAATTAGCTGGGTGTGGTGGTGCACCTCTGTGGTTCCAGCTACTTGGGGGACTGAGATAGGAGGATCTCTTGAGCCCGGGAGGTGGGGGTTGCAGTGAGCCAAGATTGCAGCACCACACTCCAGCCTAGGCAACAGAGGGAAACTGTGTCTCAAAAAAAAAAAAAAAAGGTGTGATGAGAGATTATAACAGAAGAACCTGATTTTGATTAGTAAGGCTTCTCTGAAAAAATGGACTGAAGAGTGAATGGAAATTACTTAGGCAGAGGGTTGAATGTGCCATGGGATGTGGAGAAGAGCATTCTGGGAAGAAAGGAACACTTGTATCTTTGGAGGCCCCCAATATGGAGAGGAGTTTTGTTCTTTTAGGGAACTCAAAGAGTGCCAGTAGGTGAATGAGGGAGAAGCTGATGTGAAATGAGGCTGGAGAAGTAGGCAGGTGTGTCAATTTATTCATGTGTCGTTATGTCTTGATAGGGTCCTGTAGAATTACCAGATCTTGATAATGTCAAATTGGTTTCTAGGTAGATTCTTCAAGTTTACACTCCTACCATTGTTGTTTGTTCTCTCTCTCAACCTTCATCCATGGTGAACATTACTGAGCTTTACCAATTTAATGCTCATTTTACTTGTGTTTATTGATTATCAGTGAGAGTTAACATGTTATGCATTAGTCTTTTCTGGTAAGTTATTCTTTACCTATTTCAGTTGGGGTATTCTCTTTTGAATTTATTTGTAAAAGTTCTTTTATTTATTAAGGATATTACCTTTTGTCACAATTCTTTTGTTCTCTTTTGTTATTTGCTTTTTAATTTGCTGTGTGTTCCACATATTCTCCTTTGCTTTAAAATGTGTGCTATGGCTATGCATATTAAAATGCTGATATTAAAGCTAGTGTGTGCCATTCTAGAGTGCACAGCAACCAGCAGAATAACAGGATGCTTGGAATGTACTTGCTGTTAGAGAGAAACTGATGTAAGTGAAAACTTTATCAAGCATATAAGAAAACCTGGGCATTTTATATTGTATAATAAGTCTTGTGAGCTGTGTACTTTTGAGGCAATAAAATAGAGCCAATTAATATTATTTGAAAATAGGGAGCAATGTACCCGTGTTTTACTTGATTTTAATGTAAAAGTTCTTCTGTTTTCAGTAATGAGGGACTGAGTTATTCAGATAGAATCTTCCTGCTGAAAACAGAAAATGTTAATATATAAAAAGTGTATATCTGTATATTTTTTTACTTTTTTTTTTGAGATGGGTTTTTGCTATGTTGCCTAGGCTAGTCTTGAATTTCTGGGTTCAAGTGACCCTCCTGCCTCAGCCTCCTGAGTAGCTGGGACTACAGGTATGTGCCACTATGTCCAACTAAAAGTATATCTTTTACAAAATGACTTAAGAAAAATGAAGAGACAGCAGCATAGTGGAGAATTGCCAGGCTAGTGTTTGTGGGAGAAAGCCAGAATCCAAAGAGGTAAGCGCAGTCTTGGCAAATCAAAACCACATTTGCCTTTGAATTCACAGCATTATGGGGTGAGGAGGATTGAAGGAAAGACCTAAGGCTCACCCAAGGTAGGTTGTCCTGTAGGTCCTGCAGTGTAGGAGACCCTTCCTGTGTTACCCTGGAACTCCAAAGGGCTACATCCTCTGGGAAGAGTGAACTAGAACTAACTTCCCTGCCCACTCTCAGGGACTACATGGAAGGTTGTCTTGGCACTGAACAAAGGCCAAAAGGAAGATAAAAAGTTTGTTCCAGGGAAGGTAAAGTCAAAAACTGGCTATCATGCAGACTTACAGCCCAAATCTGTGCATCGAGAGGAGGTCAGGGAACCTTAATCCCTGAGCATGGTATAATATGGTTCTCCACTGGAAATACTGCTAGACACCTTACAGCAGTAAATTTACATCTTTTCTCAAGGAAGGTATCTTTTTAGGTCTTTGGAAATTCCTACAAATTGCTTTTCCAGGGCAGTAAGCACCAGCCAAAGATAACTAGGTGTAGAAGGAAGTGATTCCAATGGTAATGACACTTAGAAATTTACTAATGATAATTTTTCTGTATTATTCTTTATAAAGTGATTCTAAAAAGCTACATATATGATACTTTACTGTAAACTTTGGGATCTGATACTAAATTTTTCTTGGCTGAATGAAATCACCTTGGAATCAGTGACTTCATTGTTCTCCATTTTACACTTCTTTGAATAACAGTCTGAATATGTTTCATTTGTTGTCATAACTTTTGTAGTTTAAGAAAGTCTCACCTCACAATAGTGCAATAGATAGTGTTAGGGTTTGCTAATATTCTCTGTGACAAACCATTCTGGAGGTGTCAGAAAATAAATAAAATCTGAGATTTCTTCTCTCCTATGTGGTACCCAGATATTCTGTTTTAGAAATTTCTGGGTGGAGCTCATAACTTAAATGTTTATTTTTGTCATGGTTCAAGAGTCAGTAAGCAAGATATCAGAGACACTCCTCTCCCCAAGGCTGTGCCTGCCTAGAACGAATTGTTTTGTGTCTACATATATCCATTATTTCAGTACACATAAACTTGTCAAATACAACCGTACAAAATATAATACATGGGTGTCTTTTTTAAAAAACAAGAGTTTATTTAGTAGCCAAGCTTTTTATATAGTTTAGTGTTTTGATTGGTGATTGTTTTTACTTAAATACTATTCAGAGGAGTTTTTCTTTAACTGGAAAGGCCAGAGTCAAAATTATAAGAGATAGCTACACTGTATGAAAAGCATTCTTTTCTAGACTAGTACTTTCTAAATTCAGATGAAGTATCTGAACTATCCCAGGAACTTGAGACATGCATGCAGTCCCTAATACTAGCTGCTTGGAGAGACACCAGCCAGTAGCAACCAGCTTGCCTTGCTTAGAGAATCTTGAGGGACATTTGTCTACTGATAAGCGTAACCATTTTGTGTGTTTTTCTTCAGGTGATGCAGACAGAAAGCATTGTAAATTTAAGCCTGATCCCAATATCCCTCCAACCTTCAGTGCCTTCAATGAAGATTATGTTGGAAGTGGGTGGTCACGAGGACACATGGCTCCAGCAGGAAATAACAAATTTTCAAGTGTAGGCATACTTTGGGGGAGAGATGGGAATATGGGGCTGATGTTATGCAAACAACAGGAATTAGAGATTTAAAAACCAGGAGCCAAACCTTAAAACTTGAGAATTTCCATACTCTTATTTTTCTTCCCGACTTTCTCTTCTTTCAATCACATACCGAGACATTTTTAAACAGGTCGAATGAGGAAAACTAAGTGCTATATGAAGGGAACTGGAAAGCCACTGAGAGCTGAAGCTACTCACTTTTATTTATTTATTTTTTTGAGATGGAGTCTCACTCACTCTGTTCCCCAGGTCGGAACACAGTGGCTTGATCTCGGCGCACTGCAACCTCTGCCTCCCAGGTTCAAGCAATTCTTGTGCCTCAGCCTCCTGAGTAGCTGGGATTACAGGGGTGCGTCACCATGCTCAGCTAATTTTTGTTTGTTTGTTTGTTTATTTTTTGAGATGGAGTCTCTCTCTGTCGCCTAGGCTGGAGTACAATGGCATGATCTCGGCTCACTGTAACCTGCGCCTCCCAGGTTCAAGTGATTCTCCTGCCTCAGCCTCCCAAGTAGCTGGGATTACAGGTGCCCGCCACCACACCCAGCTGTTTTGTATTTTTAGTAGAGACGGGGTTTCACCACGTTGGCCAGGCTGGTCTCAAACTCCTGACCTCAGGTGATCCACCTGCCTCGGCCTCCCAAAGTGCTGGGATTACAGGCGTGAGCCACTGTGCTCAGCCACTCACTTGTTTTTAATTAGTTAATTAGAGACAGAGTCTCGCTTTGATGCCCAGGCTGGAGTACAGTGGTGGAATCACAGCTTACTGTAGTCTTGAACTCTTAGGGCTTATACGGTCCTCTTTCCTCAGCTTCCCGAGTAACTAGGACTACGGTCATGTTCCATCATGCCTGGCTAATTTATTTTTTAAAAATTTTTTAATTTGTAGAAATTTATAGAAAAGATGAAAAAATAGTACAACAAACATTGATACATTTACTTTACATATACGTATGTAAATTCTGCAACCATTGACAAAGTTGTAGACATGTTTTATTTCTAAATAGATTGCTCAGGAGTATGCATCATCTAAGAATGCGGATGTTTATATATATGAATATAATATATATAAATACAAGTATCATACCAAGAAGTGTATACTAATACATTTTTATATGTTTGTGCAGTAATACTATCTAAAATACAATGTATAGTCAGCTTTCCCACATGGTCCTAATTATGACCTTTATTGCTTTTTTGATTCAGTATTCAATCATGAATGACACATTACATTTAGTTATCATATTTCTTTAGTCTTCTTTAATCTAGAATGATTTCCCTGCCAAAAAGTGGGAGGAATGTCTTTCATGATACTGACATTTGTTACGTGAACTATTGGTGATTATGTCATTAAGATAGTAATTCTTAACCTTGGGCACTCATTATAATCACTTGGAGAAGTTCTCACAATCCTGATGCCCAGACCTGAAGCTCATACTTATAAAATTGGAAACTCTCAGGGATGAGACCCAGGCATCAATATCAATATTTTTAAAGCTCCCTAGATTATTCCAGTGTGCACTCAAGATTGAGAGCGACTGCTTGAAGAGAAGGTACTTGTAGCATTGGCAGTTAGTATAGATCAGTGAGGAAATTACAGTGAGGTGTAGAGCTTTGTATATTTGGGTCAGAAATGTGAAGTGAATGAACACATAGTGGCCAGATATTCAGAAGAACAAGGACGTTTTCTCTGCCACTTTTGAACTAGTATGTTTGTACTGTACTAAAATAACTTTTGTGAAAATTGATCTCTATTGAGAAACTCTTTGCCAGAGGCTTAAAACCAGAATTTTCCCTTAAGCTTTGTGTTGGAAATACTTAGTTCTTAGAATTCACGTTATAGATTTGGATTTTATAATTGATAAGCCTACCCGACTACTTACTTTATAGTCCTCATTTTGAATAATTATTATAAGAGCTTTCTGTCCTGGAATAATTATGGCTTTCATTTATTGAAACAAGTAGTCAATAATTGCCTGGCACTAATGTATAAATAAAATGTTTTTCTGTGTCTTTTTAATAAAATATCTTTTAAAGGGGAAAGCATTTCAGTGCAAGTTACTATGTTTCTTTCTTTACAGAAAGCCATGGCTGAAACCTTTTACCTTTCTAACATTGTGCCTCAGGATTTTGATAATAATTCTGGATATTGGAACAGGTGAGGGATGAGTTTTAAAAACATGACTCTATGGAAGATAAATGAAGTGACAGGAGAATGTACTGATGTGCCTATTAACTGTTTCTGTCTTTGTTTTTCAAAAGCTAAGCCTCTGAAGGTAAGTACTTTGGGCCAGTTTTCTTTGCTGTGTTTTGGGGGTACAGTCTTCTACAGAAGATCAGACTTCAAAACATAGCCTGCCTTTTTGAACATGCTTGCCACTGTTCAAAAGTCAAGTTTTCAAAGAAATGACTCAAAATAATAATCTTAATAATTGAGGCAGCATCTTGAGTGTGTTCAGTGAACACTATTATTTTCTCTTGTATTCCAATATTTCTTAGCTTTTTTAAAAAAACAGTTTTGTATTTCAAGAGCTCCTGAGCTTTAGGCCAGGGTCAGTGGTTCATGTCTATAGTCTCAGCACTTTGAGAGAGGCTGAGGCAGGAGAATTGCTTGAAGCCAGGAGTTTGAGACTGGCCTGGGACATAGTGAAGCCTTGTCTCTACTAAGAATTTTAAAAATTAACCAAGTGTGGTGGTCCATGCCTGTAATCCCAGCTACTCAGGAGGCTGAGGTGGGAGAATCACTTGAGCCCAGGAGTCTGAGGCTATAGTGAGTGTGATTGTGCCATTGCACCCCAGTCTAGACAACAGAGCAAGACCCTGTCTCAAAAAAAAAAAAAAAAAGTTCCTGAACTTAAAAAAAGTTGGGGTATAGTTTAATGTAACTATTAACCAGTTTTTTTGTTTGTTTTTTGTTTTTTTGAGAGAAAGTCTCACATTGTCGCCCGGGCTGGTGTGCAGTGGCATGATCTCGGCTCACTACACCCTCCGCCTCCCGGGTTCAAGCGATTCTCCTGCCTCAGCCTCCTGAGTAGCTGGGATTATAGGCACACACCACCACACCCAGCTAATTTTTGTATTTTTAGTAGACATGGGGTTTCACTATGTTGGCCAGGCTAGTCTTGAACTCCTGACCTCGTGATTTGCCCACCTTGGCCTCCCAAAGTGCTGGGATTACAGGCATGAGCCACCACGCACAGCCACTATAAACCAGTTTTTGATAGAACCTAACTATAAAATAATCTGGGCCTTCTACATTTTTCTGATACTGTCAGGTGGTTTCTTTATGCATCTAAAACTAACAGTTTGAGGTTCTTTCAGGCTATTGTGTTTTTCCCCATATAGTAGTTTGTGGTTTAAAATAATGAAGAGAGCACCCTGTACCAACGAGAGACTTCAGCAGTTATCAGTCATGGTGACATTTGTTTCATCTACATACCCTCACTTTGCCCCACTCAGGTTATTTTTAGCAGATTGCAGATATTTCATTTATAAATGTTTCGTTATATATATTTAGAAGATAAGGATTCTTTTAAAATATAACCACAGTATTATTAATGCCCTTAAAGAATTTAACAATAATTCTTTATTACCAATTTTATAGTCAGTGTTCAAATTTTCCTGGTTGTCTTTAATTTTTTGTTGTTGTTGGTTGGTTTGAACCAGGATTCAAACAAGATAGACACAAAAATTTGGTTGATATATCTCTTTAGTTCATATTAATCTGTAGGTTTTCCTTTCTTCTTTTTTCCTCCATTCAAATTATCTGTTGAAGATCTAGGATGTTTGTCCTAGAGTTTCCTTTCCATATTCTGGATTTGCTGATCGCATATCTGTGGAAGCATTTAACATTTTCTTTTCCCAAGAGATAAATTTCTGGGAGGAAAACTTTACCTTGTAATTAGACATATATATATACATGCTATTAAAAATAATTAAAAAAAATTTTTAAGGCCAGTCAAGTGAAGCAGTGGGAGTAGAGAAGGAACAAAAAAGTTATGTAACTGGTTATGAACAATTAGTTGTAAACACCACTACACTTATACCAGCCTATAAAAATAATTGGATTTTACTTTTTAGTTAAGAAACTGAGGAATGAGGACATGCATTGTTATCGCTCATTTAGAAATCTCTTCCAACTGGGCTGGGCGCAGTGGCTCATGCCTGTAATGCCAGCACTTTGGGAAGCCGAGGTGGGCAGATTGCTTGAGGTCAGGAGTTGGAGACCAGTCTGGGCAACGTGGCGAAACCGTGTGTCTACTAAAAATAAAAAAAAATTAGCTGGGTATGGTGGCACACACCTAAAATCCCAGCCACTCGGGAGGCTGAGGCAGGAGAATTGCTTAAACCGAGGAGACGGAGGTTGCAGTGAGCTGAGCCTGAGTGACAGAGTGAGACTCTGTCTCAAAAAAAAAAAAAAAAAAAAAAATCTTCCAACTGCAGTGTAAGAAAGTACATATTACAACTACTTGCCATTTGGGCACCTGTAATCCCAGCTACTCGGGAGGTTGAGGCAGGAGAATCACTTGAACCCGGGAGGCGGAGGTTGCAGTGAGCTGAGACTGCACCATTGCACTCCAGCCTGGGTGATGGAGTGAGACTCTGTCTAGAAAAAAGAAAAAAAAAAACTTGCCATTTTTATCTGGTAGATTGACAAAAACAGATTTTAAATGATAAATCCCAGCATTATAAAGATTGTTGTGAAACTGCTGTGTTGTATTTTGGAGCTTATAGAGTAAATTGATATAACCCTATTAAAAATGTTAGTTTTACATATGATGTCTTTAAAAGAAATTCATTCAATAATTCTGGTCCTTGAAATTTATCCTAAGGAATTGATACAATGTTGCATTATATAAGAAATGTTAACATAAGCCCAATTGTCCTGCAAGAGGAATCGTTAAATAAAGTATATCATCTTGTTGGAATGATATATAATTCTTGAAAGCTGGTTGGGAACTATGACATAAAAAAAGTTTTAAGTTCATGAAATTTGAATTCCAGAATGTACTCTGAGTGCACATAAAGAAAAATGTAGATAGTTTTGTTAGTGTATGTGATTTTTAAGTTTTTTCTGTGCAGTAAGCAAACTGGGAAAATAATTGTTTGTATGCTTATAATCTTTTGGCCATGTTCTTGTTTAAGTTAATTTCTCAAATGCAGTTTTTCTTGGTATCTTTCATAGGGATTGATATGATTTGCTGCTATCTTACATGTATATATGTGAGAATATCATACATTTTTTGATTTGTTTTTCAGAATAGAAATGTACTGTCGAGAGCTGACAGAAAGGTTTGAAGATGTTTGGGTGGTATCTGGGCCTTTGACCTTACCTCAGACTAGAAGCGATGGAAAGAAAATAGTTAGTTACCAGGTAAGGATGTTTAATAGTCAGGTTTATGTTATCTGTATGAGATTATAATCTCACTTTGCATTCTGCTTTTTATTTTTATTTTTATCATTTTAAAATAATTTTGCATTCTACTTTTTAATTTCACTTATTCAACAATATTTATTGAACACCTATTAGGAATGATAGGCATAGAGAATATAGTGATGGATAAAAGCAACTATTGACTTCAAGGAACTCACAGTTTAGAGTGGAAAACAGTTGTTAACAATTAATTACATTAAAGTGTGACATGCTGTAATAGAGGTAAACACACACACTGTGATCTTGTGAAAGGACTGATGGGCTCTACTCATATGGGTCAGGAACGCTTAAAAGAGGAAGTGATATTGAGCTATACCTTGACAGATAAGAGTCAGGAGTGGACCCTGAGGATTCCAGAGGTTGGAGTAAGATGAGCACAGGCCATTTGTGGTCAACATCAGGGTTTTGGGATTTATATATCATTCGTAAAAATTGGAGCTTGTGGTACAAAACAGTGTGGGTGGCTCAAGGGGGATGAAGAGTTCCATAACAGCAGGTGGACGGGTGAGATGATATGCGACTTTCTATTCTATGATGAAAACTTGGGTTTTAATTTTTAGGCACTAAGAAGTCATAGATTTGTTTTAAGCATGGGAGAAATGTGATATTTGGGTTTTATAAAGAGTATTTTGGCAGCAGCGTGTAAAGAGATAGGTGGGAAAAGGGAGCATTTGAAGGAGAGATTAGAGGCAAGGAGATGAGTTAGGACATACAAGCAGTTGGAGTGAGGAATAATAGAGGAACACAGAAAAGAGTAACCATGAATAAATAACTTGTTTGAGTGAGGAAGAGGGAGAAGTTCCAGGATAACAACTAGATTGCAGACCAGGCACAGTGGCTCACGCCTGTAATCCCAGCACTTTGGGAGGCTGAGGTGGGTGATCACGAGGTCAGGAGTTTGAGACCAGCCTGGCCAATATGGTGAAACCCCGTCTCTACTAAAAATACAAAAATTATCTAGGTGTGGTGGTGTGTGCCTGTAGTCCCAGCTACTTGGGAGTCTGAGGCAGAATTGCTTGAACCTAGGAGGCGGAGGTTGCGTTGAGCCGAGATCGCACCACTGCACTCCAGCCTGGGCAACAGAGCAAGACTCCGTCTCAAAAAAAATAAAAATAAAATAAAAACAACCAGATTACAGTGTTATAGTGAGTTGAATAAATGGGAAGAAAAGCTTTTCTTCTAGAAGCTTCTTTTTTTTAATATGCAAGATATGTGAGCACTTTTATAAACTGAAAGAAAGAGAGATTAAAGATAGGAGAGTGTAATTAGTGGTGTGAGAGCTTCAGACATCTAATGTTGCTGGGAAATTCTTAGCTAGCCTTCCATATTGGCAGTTTACAAAGTGGTATACCTGAAGAGCAGGTGTTCTTAGAAAAAGCGTAACATTTAATCTTATCATGCAGAAATATCCTGAGGATTCTGCCAAGAGGGTGGCTGAAGTGTTATACTGTGAGGCCTACAGAGGGTAGGGAACAGGTGGAGTGAAGCAGAAGAGGTGGTAGAGTGAGTAAAAAGAAGCACTGAAGGACTTGCTAGTGAGGCCAAAGAGGAGGGGAGGGAACACCTAGCTCAGCTCTGGAAATAAAGTAGATATTTAATAAATGCTAGTTAGGTAAATGATTACTTAAGTCTGTGATAAAATTTAATAACCTGAGGAACAGATTGAGGAACCACCGCCCCTCCAAAAAAAAACAAAACTTTTAGAGTATATTCTGTCCATTTGACTTGCTTATTATCAGCCTATCTAGATCAGATGTGCAGTAATGTCCAAGCATCCAAGGATTTGTATAGGTCCATATGAATAGCCCACTTTCTCTTTTTCCACACAAAATTATGACCCAGCTACTTCTGTTTGTTAAGTGGAAATGATAGAGTAGTTGTTTTCAAGGATTTGTACACCCTTGGAAAATTCCAGTAGATATGGGAGTGAAGGAAGTCAAAGGAATTAGTATTTTAAAATTAATTCATTTAATTTCTCTCCTCTCAGATTAATTTCTCTCCTCTGATTAACTTGCTAATTTAATTTTAGTATATTTTATAGTCTTAGGAGAAAAAAAGGCTTAAAGCCCTCTGTATTGTTTTTCAAATATTAATTATTCTTGGTCTTTGTTAAATCCCGTTTATTTTATATCAGAAAAGAGGCTTTTCTAGCTTTGACTTGTATATCTTAAGTGGTTAAATTACAGTTTAATTTGTGCTTTGTTTTTATAAAATTGAAAAATTTATATCACTAGCCTACTGTGTAGTAGAACAAAAATTTGTACAATGTTTAAAAGGAAAAATTAACCAATAATTACAAGCATTTCACTATATAGATTTTTGTGTGGCTATTTCTGTAAAGTATGTGTTGCCCAAATGCTGTAGTGGAAAATGTATTGTTTTTCTTAAGTTGGATATAATTTTTAAAAATAGAACTGATAAAAATATATCTTCTAGTTCTTTCTGCTGAAAAGGCCCAGAAGAATTGGTATGTCATTAGCAATGAGCATATCTTGAGACCCAGATGCTGGTTTCTAAAAAGCATCTCCTTCTGAAAAGACTCAGCACTTAGAGAAATGACTGATTTAAGGGGTGGTACAGAGAGAGTACAAAATGGAACATCATATGCCAGAAAGCCAAGGAAGTGCTCAGACAAATGGTGGGGATATGTCAGAAGGACATGTGAATCAGCTTGAAGGAGCTCCCAGTTACTGTATCTGGTGCTATTGAATATCAAAATAAAATGGATTATAAACCTATTGAATTAAATAAGAATCCATACTCAATAAATATGTAAATACATAGGGTGTAAAGAACAGCTTCTGCATACCATAGAATGTCAGTTAATAAATTTGCAAGAATGAAAGAGTTATACAAATCATTTTGCACACATCACCATAATTGATTCAGGCAAGAATCATCACTAGCTAAAACTAGTGAGTGAATGTTTTATGAGGAATAGGGTATTTACATAGTCTAAAAGTATCTCATACGTTATTTATTAATCACAAAGTAAGAAATAACTTTACAGTGAAGAAACATCCCCTTACCCAAGTGATCAAACTTAGTATTGCTAGTAATGGGACTTAGTGATATGTCATACTTCCTGATGTGATGCGCTGAGCAGGATAAAATATCAGGCATACCCCAATTGAGGGACATTGTGTGAAACAGCTGACTTCTACTTTACAAAAGTGTTAGTGTCATAAAAGACAAAGGCTGAGAAACTATCTGTTCTAGATTAATGGATTAAAGAGTCATGCAAACAAAATGTGTAATATGATCTTAGATTAGATCCTAGACTAGAAGAAAGTTGCTAAAAAGGATGTTATTGGGAGAATTGGCAACATTCGAGGTCTGTAAATTAGATAATTGTATATTTTCAGTATTACATTTCATGACTTTAAAATTGTTCTGTGATTATGTAAGTACATATCTTTGCTCTTAGGAAGTTATATCCTGAAGTGTTTAGGAGTAAAAGGGTGCGTCTGTGACTTTTAAAAAGTTTAGGGAAAATGGAAGAGAGTGATAAAGCAAATAGAACAAAATGTTAACAATTGGTAAATCTGAGTGAAGGATATAAAGGAAGGAGTTCTTTGTGCTGTTCTTACAAATCCTAAGCTTAGAAATTTTTAAATTATATATTAAATATTGTAGATATTTAAATAAAATATTAAAAGATATATTAAAATAGTTTATCAGTGAAATGATACTCAAGCATGTTCAAGCTAGCCTTGAAGAGTTTCAAAAGAGACCTATCAGCTCTCCTCACCTTATTTAGTGTCGTAATGATCAGTCGTGTGAGGTCAGTCAAGATCAGCTTCCTGAAGAGTATACTTTGAGTAATAGTCTTGTTTCTTGTTTTTATTTTAAAGACTTGCTGGTCTTAGGTATTCTCTTTCAGATTCTGGGCTTCTAAGCTCATATCATTAGTTTTCCATGTCTCTATTAATTTATAGGACCTATCCATGCTCACACAGGCAAATCTTTCAGTAAATATCCGTTCAGCAAATTTTCAAGTACCTGTCATGTGGGAGGAAGGTATACAGAATTGTAAATGGCATGCCCCAAACTTATATTCTTGATTACTTTCTTCCTCTCCTGTATTTCACATTCTGGCAGTCATCTCTTACTCTTAATTACTTTGAACCAACAACTTCTATTAATTCTCTTTTTTTAAAATAACTTTTACTTAGACATACCAAAGCTCTGAACACCTACAGTATTGTAGAGGTTTCTAATGAGTTTCTCTGCCTCCAATTGCGTTGGCTACCAGTCTATCTGGAGTACAGAAACCATGACAGAGAAAGTATACGTTGTTACTTTCCTAAGCCTCGGAACCATAAAAAAAGGAGTGACATTAAAAGAACAGAAAAGGAAACTTCATTTATACTGAAATTAGGGAATGTTCACAGTCCTGTATCAAGGAATTTTTCAAATAATATCTGCAAGATAAAGTGAAATTTGGACCAAATTATAAAGGATGTTAATTTGACATGTCTCCTCTTATCAAAGCATAGGACGGGGTACTAGAATTAGTAAGGAAGTTCAGACCTACCGGTAGTAGACCACAGGAGAAATTTCTGGTGTTTAACTTGGAGCTTATCCCTTTACCTTGCAATAGCAGGAAAGGCAGGGTGGTTATAGTTGTTAAAAGCACATATTTCATGTCAGATCTGGCCTTATATCTTTGCTTTGATACTTGCTTGCATGTGGTCCTGGGAAAATGACCTAACTTCTTTAAAGTTCAATTTTATCTGTGATATTTGGATAGTAGTAGTGTTTACCTCACCGAGTTGCTAGTATCATTGTTAGCTTGGTAGTTAGCACACAGGAAATGTTCAGTAAATGTTAGCTACTATTACTCCTTTGGAGGCTAACGTAAGAATGAAGACTGGTGTTTTTTGTATTCTTTGGTGCATGTACTCATAAACCTATGATTTCTAAGATTCTTTTTTATTTCTCCTTTCTTATCTACAGAAGCCCAAAAGTCAGGTGCCTCTTTATTAATTTTAAAGCACAATTTTTGTAGTCTTCTAAGTCGATGCTTTTGAGTTCATGAGTTCATGTTATGAGTTGTGAAATTAGATACTTATATTAAACACGGTTTAGTCTTGATGCTTTTTTTTCGCTCATGGCATTAAAGTCACAATTGGCACACTATCTTTCCTTGAATTTAAACTTAAAAAATTTTTAAATTATGCAGTTATATGTGCATAATGATAAAAATGCTAAATCTTAAAACATGATTGTGGAAGTATATGACATTGTAATGAAATTCAAACAGTACAAAGCAGGATAAAAAGGTAAAGTCTCACTTATACTCCTTATCCCACTGTCCAGTTTTTATTTGTTCTGGCGCTTATTTCTTTATCTCAGAATAATGAGCACTAAAATATATTTTTAACTTGTGACCTGTCACTTATTAACAGTTAATTTATCTCTCTAAAATTAGGAAATTTATTGTGTACTTCTTGCACTGCACCATACTCTGCTAGTCATATATACTTAATTTTAGTTCTTCTGTTGGTAAAATTTGCATCATATACTTTACATAATATACTTGAACCTTTAATCTTGATCTATCATTTATACTTGTCAAGGTTTGTAGCATTTACATTTATGTTTGCTAACGATAATGTAGTCTGAGTTTTGCCTGTAGCAGAGTTTGTAAACTGAGGCCTCTTATGGCAAGTCCAGCCTATAGAGGTATTTTATTTGGCTCACATGGTATATATATATATATATATATATATTTTAAAGTTTTTCATAGAGATAGGGTCTTGCTCTGTCTGCTAGGCTGGAGTGCAGTGACAAGATCATAGCTCACTGTAACCTTTATCTTCTGGGCTTAAGAGATCTTCCCACTTCAGCCTACCAAGTAGCTACGACTACAGGCATGCACCACCACGCCCAGCTAATTTTTAAGTTTCTTTTTTGTAGAGGTGGAGGTCTCACTATGTTGCCCTGGCTGGCCTTAAATTCCTGGCCTCAAGTAATCCTCCCACCTGCACCCCTCAAAGGGCTGGAATTAAAGGCTTGAGCCACCACACCTGACTGTATGTTATTTTTTAATTAGTTGATAATATTTAATAATTGGGAGATTTCACATAAATCCAGATTTTAGCTTCTCTTAAATCAGATGACTCCATAACAATTGGCATATACTCCCATAGGCAGCCAGTTTACTAGATAAGAGTATCAACCTTCTCCTTAGATTGAACACACATCTTCAATTCACAGTAGCCTTTACCTGCCCCATTTTACTCATTTACATTTCCTGTCTAGCCCTTGTTGGTCTTTGAGTTTGTAATCCAAGATCTATTGGAAAATATTTAACCAGCATTTATATTATTATAAGTGTGTATGTAGTATGTTTGGACCTATAAGGAAGTAGATATAATTCTATATCATTAAATCTGTGCCACTTGAAAGAGAAGTATTACCACAAAAACTGAGAAGTGGAAGGTAAGGGTGGCGGTGTATTATAATTGCTCTTTTTAAAAATGGAATATGTTTTTACTTTCTAATTCAGATAATTTAGGTCATTTAAGCATATCATCATATGATTTTTTAAAAAGGTAAATTAGTTTTTTCGTGAAAATATATTCTAGAGCCCTCTGACTTTCTGTTTTAATTTGGATTACTTGTTTCCTCCCTCCTTCCCTTTCTCCTTCATTCCCTTTCTTCTTTCCTTCCTTTTATTCAACAGAGACTTAACTAAGCTTTTACTAGGTACCTGGTGCTGTTCTGGGTGCTTCTGATACAGCAGTAAACAAGGCAGAAAAGAGTACCCTCATGGAGCATGCATTATAGTGGAGGAGATACATAGTAAGTAAAATGCCTTGTAGAAATATAAAGCACGGTAAAGGATTGTATTAGGGTGGGAAAGAGAGACAAGGGGAAGTGAAGATAGGGCAGAAGCCTAAGTGAAGTGAGGGAGCAAGCCATATGAAGAGTTTTTCAGCTAGAGTGAGTGCAGAGACACGGGTGAAACTGAGGTTGGCCTATTCAAGGAGCAGTGCTCTGCTCAGTGTGACTAGAGCAGCGTAAGCATGAGGAAGAGAAGAAGGTAAATTATAGAGGGAGGCAATGGCAGGAAATGTGGATTGTATTAAGTGAGATGGGACACTTACAGTGTTTTGATCAGGTTAGTAGCATAATCTGGTTTACATTTTTAAAGCACACACTGGCTTCTTGTGAAGCACAGAAAAAAGTGTGAAACCTGGAAGGCCAGTTAAGAGACTAATGGAATTGTCTACATGAGAAATAATAACTAGAATAGGATGGTGGTGTTAGAAATGGTGAGAAGTGGTCTGATTTAGGATGTGCTTGGAAGTGGTCAGCACACCGATGATGTTGAAAGCTATGATGAGATTATATAAGTGAATATAGACAGGAGAGAACAATCAATTGACTTCTGAACCCTGGAGCACTCAGACATTTAGAGGTCAAGAAGAGGAAGATCCAGCGAAAGAGTCAGAGGAGCAGCCTTTAAGGTAGGAGAAATCTAGGGGAGAGTGATGTTCCAGAAGCTAAGTGAAGAAAGCATTTCAAGGAGGGAATGATGAGTTGAGAACTGACCGTTTGCAATCCCAGTAAGCTTTTTTAGTTTTTCTCTTATATTTTTTTTTTGTTGTTGTTTGGTTTTAATTTTTATTTTTTATTATACTTTAGGGTTTTAGGGTACATGTGCACAATGTGCAGGTTTGTTACATATGTATCCATGTGCCATGTTGATTTCCTGTACCCATTAACTCATCATTTAGCATTAGGTGTATCTCCTAATGCTGTCCCTCCCCCCTCCCCCCACCCCACAACAGTCCCCGGAGTGTGATGTTCCCCTTCCTGTGTCCATGAGTTCTCATTGTTCAATTCCCACCTATGAGTGAGAACATGCGGTGTTTGGTTTTTTGTCCTTGCGATAGTTTTAAGTCATCTGTATATCTGTCCTTCTGTTTCTTCTTATTATACTCCTAGCTTGGGTCCTTAAATTCCTCTTTCCCCTTAAATATTATCTTAAATCCCTCTTTTCCACCCTCCCCACCTGCCCCCGCTTTTCTTTTCTTTTTTGAGACGGAGTTTTACTCTGTCCCCCAGGCTGGAGTGCAGTGGTTCGATCTTGGCTCACTGCAGCCTCCACCTCCCAGGTTCAAGCAATTCTTCTGCCTCAGCCTCCTGAATAGCTGGGACTACAGGCACCTGCCACCACATTTGGCTAATTTTTTATATTTTTAGTAGAGATGGGGTTTCACCATGTTGGCCAGGCTGGTCTTGAACTCCTGACTGCAAGTGATCCGTCCGCCTTAGCCTCCCAAAGTGGTGGGATTACAGGCATGAGTCACTGCACCTGGCTACCCTTTTTTATAGATAACTTTTTTTTGCTTTGGTAGAGTATATCCTCAATTTTTTTCTGGAAGAGT
Organism: Symphalangus syndactylus; assembly: GCF_028878055.3. Classification (NCBI taxonomy): domain Eukaryota; kingdom Metazoa; phylum Chordata; class Mammalia; order Primates; family Hylobatidae; genus Symphalangus; species Symphalangus syndactylus. Next base: position 122,437,587 of record NC_072423.2, on the reverse strand, counting down.
CAACGGATGATAACCTTTCCGAGTCCTTGCATGTCTGAAAATGTCCTAAAACTCTGAAGATGGGCTCAGGAATCTTTATGTATGACAAGTTCTCTAGGGTAGTTTTATGTATACCACCATTCTTTTATTTTTATTTTAATGAGGATGATCCCTTTATTTGACTTGAGGATGGAGAAGAAGAGGATTATGAGGTCACAGGAATGTCTCATGAGGAATTACCCAAAGCTGGTAACACCAGGTGCTCTGCCAGGAAGACTCGCTGGAAGGGGCAGCCAGCTCACAGATGCCCTGGATCCCTCAAGGCCAGTCATTAAAAAGTTATGACCATCCCTTTCTTGCCAGTCTGCCAGGGCTCCAGGGGGTAAAAGTGGAAAATTATCTGGTCCTGGCCCAGGGCCAGCTCCTTGGTGAGGAACTCGAAGAAGTGGGTGCTGCGGCTGCGGTTCTCCTCAGTAGTGTCCATCATGCTGGTGGAGGAGATGAACAGCTGCGCCCAGGGCTCAGTGGACCTACTCAGCACCATGGTCAGGCCTGCCACACCCATCATGTTCACATGCTGCCCTTGTCCTGTGCTCCCTGGCCCATGCTCCCATCCTTGGGTTTGCCCAGGATGGAGGCCGTGGCGCAGAGCCATTTCTCCGGCCCTGCAGGCACTTGGTTGGCAGGCAAGTTCGTGTCTAGCTCTAGGAAGGGCATGGGCTGCAGAAAAAGAGACCCATTCTTTTAGAGAATATTTTTCTAGCCTCATATGAAGGCAAAACAAAGGCCTGCTATTTTTGTGAATTTTTTATATTTTTAGTAGAGAATAATTCTGCAGATGAATTTTTTTCAGTCACACACTTTGATTTTGGTACCCTTTATTTGCTGGAGTACCGCTTAAGGGGTGGTAAAAATATTAATATCAACTTTTGGCTTTTTCCTGTTTATTTTATCTTAACAATGTCATCACATCCATCTTTCATCTTCCAGAAGTTCATGGTACTTCTTAGTCCACTAATGCACTACTGTGTCATTTTTCAGCACTTTTGTACCTTTTTACTGCCATTCCATATATTTATGTGGAATATATATATATGGATATCCATATGTGTGTGTGTGTGTGTGTGTGTGTGTGTGTGTGTATTTTCCTTTTAATTTGCAGAAGAGAGGACCAAAAACCCGTGTTCAGTTTGCCTTTTTTTAACTGGAAACTCTACTTTAATCTATATTTATTAGTTTCTTGCAAAGCAGGTTAATTTTTTTGTCTTTGCTTTTAGCAGGTTAATATTTCTTAATGTTTTATTTGGAAATAATTTCAAATTTATAGAAAGGTTATAAGAACAATAAAAAGAACTCCCCTGTATCTTTCACCTAGATGTACCAGTAGTTAACATTTTGCCACATTTGTGCTCCCCCATATAGATAGGCATAAACCTGTTTTTATTTTCTGAACCATTTGAGTTAGTTGCAGATATCTTGTTCCTTTCCTCCTAAGCATTCTGTCATGTAACCACAGAATAATTATCAAATTCTTGAAACAACATATAGAAATATTACCTAATATTTAGTCCATATTCAAATTTTACAAATTACCCAGTAATATCCTTTATACTGTGTTTTTTTTTTTTTTTCTGATTCAGTATCCAACCAGGATTGAGCATTGCATTTAGTTGTCATGTCTCTGTAGTCTCCTTTAATCTGAACTAGCTTCTGACTCAGCCTTTTGTCTTGAATGATTTTGATGTTTTTGAAGAGTATGGGCCAGTTGTTTTACAGTGTGTCCCTCCTTTGGGTTTGTTTGTTGTGTGCTCATGATTCATTATGTTTTTGGCAGAATGTAGGAGCAGTGATCTTGTGTCCTTCTCAGTGCATTGCAGCAGGAGGTGCATAATACTAGTTTGTCTGATTATTGATGATTTTAACTTTACTTGGTTTAGGTGGTGTCTACCAGGTTTTTTCACCATTTCCCCCTTTGGAATTTATAGGTAATCTGAGGAAATACTTTGAGGCGTTGTAAGCATCTTTTTCCTCTTCAAACTTTCACTCAATAGTTTTAGCATCCATTGATATTTCTTGCCTGAATTAGTTATTACTGTGATAGTTGCTAAATGATGACTTTCTAATTCTTACTCCTTCATTTATTAGTTGACATTGCACTGTTAGAGCTTTTCCTTGTTATCAATGTAGACTCACAGATTTATTTTTATTCAAAGAGTTTTAATGTTTACTGTGATTGTTCATTTTGATGCTCAAATTGCCCCAGATTTAGCCAGTGGAAGCTCCTTCAAGTGTCTTCTGTGTCCTTTTGATGCATCATCATTTTTTAGCATTTCCTACTTTCTGGCATAAGGCTATGTTCCATGTTCATCTTGGCCATCAGCCATTTCTCCAAGGAGCACTGGATCCTTTTAGTGGGGATTGATGTTTAGAAACCAAGATCTGGACAGCAATTCAGATTGATTCTTGAGTGCTTGCTCTGCTGTTTGGTTTGTCAGGTATGTTCACCACATTTATTTTTAGCCTTTTGTAGTGGATGGAGAGAGCCCCAAAGCTCATAGTACATGGATTCCATTGCCTTTAGTGGCTCACTGTTGAAAAGGCCTTTCTCGTCTGCTTTCTGTGTTCTTGTATTTCAAAACAGGGATTGACAGACACTGGTCATTAGGAAAGCAGTTCACTGTGTTTGTATGTTGTGTATGTGTATGTAAAGTTGAATATTGACTCCAGGAATCCATATTTCTGGAGAAGCGTATGGTTTTTCAGTTTTCTCAGAAGCATATCAAACTATGTTTTTCACTAACAAATATCTCCATAATAATACTGCTTTTATTAGATTTGGCATTATATTTCAAATCAAACTTTATTTCAGGTAGAATTTTAAACCTGAAAATCTTTAGTGTATCTATTAGATGAAAGCAAAATATAGTTTGTTAGTAAAATAAATTGGAAAAATTATCTTGAAATTCTTGCCAAGAATTTAGTTGGGTCCAAATTTTTATATATATGCACACACACATGTATCTATGAACTTGGGAGAATTTGGTTAAGAAATACAGATGTGTGAGGTCTACCTAGTCAAGGTGAAGAGATGAGAAGAGATAGGATATATGCTGAGAAAACAGTTAAGTTAGAGCGTTCATGTAGGGAAGGAGACAAAAATAAAAGGAAAGTTTGGGGCCTGGTGGCAGAAACTTCAAATGACCAGCCAAAAAGTTCAGGCAAGAATTTCAAGATACTTTTGTAGCAAGCAGGGCCTTTGAAAAGTAGGCAATTAATTATAAAACAAATATGGATAAAATGATGTCCTTTAATTATTCTGGGAAAGGGGACACAGCATTGCCCAGTGCTGGAGACTGGTCTGTTTCTCTCAAGCAACGAATAATTTGAATCATGAATTCCCGCTTTCAAGGCAATGTTTTGCAATTACCTACTGCAATTCAGAGTGCTTGGAAAGTGTTTTGTTTTCTCAGATCTAGCCATTTAATATTTACTGCTTGCTTACAACTATACTCTGAACCTTATTTTAGGAAGTTGTACCCAGTAAAATGGTTTATTTAGTTTTCTATGCAGGCAATGAAGCATATATGTGTTTTTACTTTGGGGGAAGTAAAGCAAATGAACTGGCATTTCTTGAGGGCCAGGTATACCAGGCAGTATATAAGTAGCTTTATATATGCATCTCATTCAATCTTCACTACACTCTTACAAAAAAAGTAGTGACCATTTTCTTTTATAGACAGAGAAATCAAGGCTTTAAGGATCGAGTCTCAGGCATATAGCTTATAATTGTCAAAGAGGGTATCCAAACATGGGTCTGTCTGACAATTGCCAGTCATTCACAGTGTTACTCTTTGAAGCGCTCAAGTTTATGGTAAATGAATTGCTGTGCTGTTCATATACAAAAGCTTAAGGTTAGCAGATAATAAAAGATGGTGTGGATGGAGAGAGGAGTTACAAGTGATACTTGCTGGCATGCAAAAATAACAGAAAATGGGCCAAGGGGAGGATTCCTTATAGCCAGGCAGAAATGTCTGTTAGAATATGTAGGAAAGGATCACATCATCACAGAACTTGAGTGAATATGAGCCTAAGGGAAGATTTGTAGCAGTGATTTTATCAGAAGTGAGTCATCTGACAGTTCTAATCAGAATCACCCCCTTTATTATATAGCTGAGGTCATCCCTGTGCTTTCTCTGATGTTCCTGTTTCAAGAAGAGGTTGATTCCAGACAAGTGAAACATACCTGAAGATTCTGGTTTGGACATTATAAATGGTCTGACAAGAAAGTGAGCTTCAGATTTTAGAACTCAGTGATGGTGGTAATGTTAGAAATATTTAACGATCTGTGTTCTTTTATAACAGCACTTTGTAAACTTCCATTATACTAACCCTAAAGGGGAGGAAATTGAAAATGCCCTCAGGAGTCTTGAGACATCACTTGAAGTGTTATGGGAGTAATATTTTTTTTTAAGTCTCTTGCTTTATATTTAGGGAAAGCTTTTGCTCATTTCCATATCTATTTTAAAACAAATGAAAGTTAAATTATTTTACTGGTTGTCTCCCTACCCTCACCCTAAATTTTCAAGTACCATTGACAGCCTAGAAAGAGGGTGCTTGTTTTACTGTGACTTAGTAGGCTCCTACCCTTTGGCCTGGAACAGATACCCCAGTGTGAGAAGTACCGTCTTCCAGGGTTTGTGCTGCCACACAGGCATCTGCTGAGGCTTTATAGATAACACAGGGGGCGACCGCATTCTTGTTGACTTTACCACACTTTGTGACTCCCTCACTTTTCATGTTCCTTCTCCCCCTCAGGTTCGGATTTGCTGTTTATCAAACTCCCATGGTTTCTTTCTTTCACTTGATCGGCATGACTTTTTAAGGGCTTGGTCTCTTGATCTGTCCCTCTAGTTTTATTTTTGGAGTTTCTTTTTTTGTCTTACCAGGGGAATGTAACCAAATATATCTATCTAATTCTAGCAGGTACATATTTTTTCCTCTTGATGCTTCTTAATATTTTATTGGAGGCACAGTTACAGTATGTATGACCTTACAAATGGCAGGTTTAATGTGGGCATTGTTTGTTTTGGGTCTCTTCTGGGTCTGGGTGGCACAGGTGGTGGTGGCAAATTGTCATTTCTTTCTCTTGGATGGAAGGAAACAAGCTCAGGCCAGCATATAAGAAAACTAGCTTCAGGTTGCGAATGAGTGCCAGCTTATGTATTGTATTTTCTAGTTAACTCCCAGTTGGCTTCCAATTTATGCTACAGTCTTGAGTAGAGTTCAGTGCTTCTTGGGAATTTAACAGCAGCAAGGGTTTCCTTTGCAAAATATTTTTATACCTAAATATTACATGAAAAGGGTTGTTTGCTGACTCACTGATTAACTAGACTTGGTTTATGTTAAGCCTTTGAGTCCTTTGTTACGGACATCATTTGTGCTCAGGTTGCTTTCTCCTCCTGAAACCCCATTGCTGACCTGTAAGTAGTCTAATCTTGCTTGATTATATGTTTCCCCTGCCCCTATCCCTCTGTAAAACCATCTTTTGTACCAAATGCCATTGTATCTTTTGAATGATGTCCACTACAAAACAGCTTTTTACATAGATCTTGTAGATTTTGAAAAATTTTTAACTAACGTGTCGTTGTATCTTCATAACAATTCTATGAGAGAGGCATTTATAAAATACAAAATAGCAATCCACCCGTGGGGATGGCTGTTACGTATTTTATAAATGAAGAAACAAGAAATGGGTGGACGCGACTTGCAGCTTAGTGGCAAAGCCACGTTTGACCAGGTCTCTGGGCTTCCAGTCCACCGAACCTCTAGTAGTGTTTAGAAACATTTCTAGAAGTCTTCCAATTTTTCCAAAAGTAGAAAAAATTTATTATGTAGGTTGAGTTGTCTTTAAAGAGACAGCTCTAAAATATTTTACGATTGATTGTTTTAAAAAATTGTCTTAAATTCAAGGAAGAAACAGTGGGTTTTTCTGAATATCCAACTAGGACCTGTCCCTATATTAGACAGATTAAAGATGTTTGCTTCCTAAGAACAAAGCAGACTGAATCGGAAAAGAGATTAGTGAGTGGCTGTTTTTATTTTTCTCCTTAGTTCTAGGGATAGTTTTTTACCGCCTTGAAATATTATGAGAAGGTCATGGGTAGAAGGATCACACCTGTGATTCCTAATAGGAATTTCTGTTTCCATGAGGTTTCTCAAAAGTAGAATCGAGGTCCTCTAGCAATTATAAGAGTTTTTAAACACCTATAGAAATGGTACATTTGCATAAAGTAAAGCTGTAGAACTTAAAATGTCCAATGTCTTTACTTTTGGCTGGAATTTTACGAGCCTAATTAGCTTTGCATGGCAGCAATGGGTGTGTTAATTATATTTGAAAATTGCCGTTTGTTTGTAGACAAGGAGTCCATGAGGAGAGAAAATGAAGTGAATGTTCTTGAACTGTACTGCAGTGATGGGGAATGTCCACGAGGTGGCACCAAGACTTTAACTGTTGGATTCCTAGCTAGCACCTGGAATACTTGAAGCCCCTTTCACCTTCTCCCTCTTTGCAAACTATGGCTCAGCTGCATCTGTACCCTCAGTTCTGGTCCCCAGCTTCCCCTGAATCCCCTTCGTGCTGTTATTTGGGCTTTGTATTGGCACCTAACCACATTCTACCTGTAGTGAAAGCTGTAGGTCTTGGTTCCCACTCTAGGTGGTAAGTTTCTTGAGTGGAGGCACCAGCTGCATACACTTTAAAGCGTATTCTTTTCTGTATTTCCAGCAATGCCAGGCACAGAACCTCTGAGTTGCATTGTTGAATTAACATCTTTTGGTGATTCATGAGTTAATTGTGGACTTCCATAGGGTTCTCCCTCAGTGTATTTTTTGCTTTGAAGAGTATGTTTATCTTCCCAGCTGCATAAATGAATTTTTGGGGTGAAATGGGGATCTTATGTTTGTAGCACATAGTTTCATAGACTTTACACCACACCCTGACCAACCACTTTCAGTAACTTCGAAGACATTTGGTTATGGAAATCATTCCCATGCATGGGTCTTCCCTTGAAGCTCTGCAGTTGGTCTTGGCATGGGACCTTCATGTGTGACAGACAGCAGATGGCCTTGGAGTTCCCAGGCCGTGTGCCATGTAGGTAGGAGCTTGAAAAAAGCAGAAAAGAAACCTCCTTTGTAGCTGTCGTGTCTCTGCCTTATTTGGGCTCACAAGAAGGAATCTTGCTGCAGGCAGAGCTGTCTGATCAGGAAAGAAAACTGACTCTTACCAGGGAAGAGCCCAGGAGGGGCAGTAATACCCATGAGCATATTTTAGTTGGATTATGTCAGTTATTGGGGATCATTAAGTAAATAGATGTTGAGTATTTTCTTTTTCAAAAAAGCCTTTTTGTTTTGTTTTGTTTTGAGATGGAGTTTCGCTCTTGTTGCCCAGGCTGGAGTGCAGTGTCACAATCTCAGCTAATTGCAACCTCCACCTCCTGGGTTCAAGCGATTCTCTTGCCTCAGCCTCCCGAGTAGCGGGGATTACAGGCATGCGCCACCACACCCAGCTAATTTTGTATTTTTAGTAGAGATGGGGTTTCTCCATGTTGGTCAGGCTGGTCTCAAACTCCCGACCTCAGGGGATCTGCCTGCCTTGGCCTCCCAAAGTGCTGGGATTACAGGTGTGAGCCCCCGCACCCGGCCCGGATGCCAATTGAAAGGAAATTTGAAAAGGTTTAGTAATAATGTTATTTCATTAATTTCAGCCAAACCACACAACTAATTTATGTTTTCTAGGCCTGACCCTGGCTCTGGCTTCTTCATTGTGTGGATACCTTTCCAAAATGTTTGATATGACAACATATTTAGAAGTTCTTTGATCACAAGCCCAAGGATGTGCAAAACTCAGAGCAAACAGTATTTACATTTATGTAATTTAATTTTAAAAATTAGCCCTAATTGAAGTGATTCTGGAAATGGTAATGTTGACTTGACACCTGGCTGCTTCTCTAAGGGCTATCTGTTTAGTTCCCTAGTGAATTTCATAAACTAAGGCCATGTTTTTATTTCTAGAGCTGGGAGTACACAAGCCTGCAGTTTGACCTTTGAATGTTTGGAGCACCAGAAGGTCTGATTATGAGAAGAAGAGAAAATGACAGCTTTTCTTGTCTATTAAAAAACCAGGACTCACTCATGGCATTCCTTTGTCCTTTGTCCTACAAACAGAACAGAGACTGTGACCCCTGATCTTTGGGTTGGCATTATTTTATTTTTATTTTTTGAGATGGAGTCTTGCTCCATCGGCCAGGCTGGAGTGCAGTGGTGCAATCTCGGCTCACTGCACCCTCCACCTCCTGGGTTCAAGCGATTCTCCTGCTTCAGCCTCCCGAGTAGCTGGGATTACAGGCGCCTGCCGCCACCCCCAGCTAATTTTCGTATTTTTTTTTTAGTAGAGATGGGGTTTCACCATGTTGGCCAGGCTGGTCTTGAACTCCTGACCTCAAGTGATCCGCCCGCCTTGGCCTCCCAAAGTGCTGGGATTACGGGTATGAGCCACCGTGCCTCACCTGGGGTTATATTATTTTAAAGAATGTGATCAGAATTGACCTATTAGATACTCATCTTGTATGTGAATCTCTGAGTCAGTTTATTATTTTTGGCAGTTGAATTTAAATTCATTAGAACAGAGTGGGATGGCTTATAAGTACATTTCAGCAATGCGTTAAATAAGTTTTTTTCAGAAAAAATTTGCGAACTGTTAGCACAAATTGGCATCACTAATATGGCTGCTTTGTTTTTAGGTGATTGGGGAGGACAACGTGGCAGTCCCCTCACACCTTTATAAGGTAATCCTAGCCCGCAGAAGCTCAGTATCTACCGAACCACTGGCGCTAGGGGCCTTTGTGGTACCCAATGAAGCCATAGGCTTCCAGCCCCAGTTAACTGAATTCCAAGTGAGCCTCCAGGACCTAGAGAAGTTGTCAGGACTGGTGTTTTTTCCTCGTTTGGATAGAACTAGTGATATCCAGAATATCTGCTCTGTGGACACCTGTAAGCTCCTGGATTTCCAGGAGTTCACCTTGTACTTGAGCACAAGAAAGATTGAAGGAGCCCGATCAGTGCTCAGACTGGAAAAGATCATGGAAAACTTGAAGAATGCAGAGATTGAACCAGATGATTACTTCATGAGTTGCTATGAGAAGAAGCTAGAAGAACTCAAAGCTAAGGAGCAGTCAGGAACCCAGACAAGAAAGCCATCCTAGTTTTTATCTCAAGATGTGTCATATCGTCTGTAATGAAGCAGGCATGCCCTCTTTAGGCTAACATATTTTAGTGGCTTTGCTTTTTGCTTTTTAAAAAATGTTTCTTTTTAAGAGATGTGGTCTCGCTGTGTTATCCAGGCTGGAGTGCAGTGGTAGAATCATAGCTCACTATAGCCTCAAACTTCTGGGCTTAAGCAGTCCTCCGGCCTCTGCCTCCTGAGCAGCTGGGACTACAGGCACACACCATCACCCTCAGCTACTAGTGGCTTTGCTTTAAAGAAACAATGGAATCCTAAATTTATGACTAAAAATTCCCCCAAAAGATGAAAGATCTACAATGTTTTTGTCAGTATTATATTTGACTTAGGAACTAATTATTAAGGGAGCTTTGACACCTGCAGATGGAGGGCTGATCTTGTGTCGAGTTAACAGGAAGACTGCCCACAGATGACACTGCATTTGTGTCCCTCTGGATGTAGAGTATTGGGAAGGCATTTGTTTAGTTTCATGCCTCCAAACCATGCATTGTCTTTGATGTATCTGCCCAGCCTTCTCAGAACTCAGTGTTGTACGTTTTTCCCCCTAGGATCTGAACTGGTCTAGGAGGCAGCTTTTAGAAATCCTCTATGTGGTTTCTGTCTACATGCACTGTATATTTGTTTCTTCTTTCTCCTTTCATGAATCTGCTCTTTCTTCTACTTCTGTCTACGTAGAAGCGCTCAGCAACTAGTTTCTGCTCACTAAATGTGTTCTGTATACTAGGCTCAGTGCTTTACATGTGTTGTCTCACAATGACTCTCTGAGGTAAGTACCACTATCCCCATTTTACCTGCGAGAAAATTGAGGCTTAGAGAGCTTAGTGTCTTACCCGAGTTTCACTTTTCCAAAGTAGTCATCCACAAAGTATGAGGCAGACAGATCTAAGAGAAGAAAGACAGCTGAGGTAGATTCAAATCTTTTCTGACACGGATGTTGGCTTTTTACTCAGAAATATATACCTATTTCCATGGGTATTTGTGGGCCCGAGGTGTGCTTGGTAAGAAGAGTCTGGTTTCTTGTCTGCTATGCAAGCCAAAGGGACTTTAATGTTCTTTGAATTGAACCCTCCTTAGCTCTGTGGAAAGAGACAGTCAGGAGTATTTGGGAATTAGACGGCAATACTTTGTGGGGTTTGTTAGAGCCCATGCTTGCCTCCAGAGATACAATTATTTTAGTGACCAGATACTGCCAAATTGATGTGTTCTTGCTTTCCAGGTGAGCTTTTTGTTCTTAAGATTAAGAAACCTATGAAGGGTCTGTGGCCAGGCATGGTGGCTCAGGCCTATAATCTCAGCACTTTGGGAAATCGAGGTGGGTGGATCGCTTGAGCCCAGGAGTTTGAGACCAGCCTGGGCAACATAATGAAACCCTGTCTTTACAAAAAAATACAAAAATTAGCTGGGCGTGGTGGTGCACACCTGTAGTCCCAGCTACTCAGGAGACTGAGATGGGAGGATCACTTGAGCCTGGCAGGTTGAGCTTGCGATGGGACGTGGTCATGCCACTGGACTCCAGCCTGGGCCACAGAGGGATACCCTGTCTCAAAAAAAAAAAAAAAGAAGAAAAAGGTATGCCCACAAAATCACCATCTTATTATTTGCTTCCTCTGTGCCTGCTTGTCTACCTAGCATAGTGGGCTGAAGGTCCAAAGGCATTTAGCATTCCTGGGGGAAATTGTGGCTGTTTTTCTGAGCCAGATCTCCTAATTTGGGTTTACGCGGAGTCCTTTCATGGACTATCCTGAATATTGTCAGTAAAACGTCTTGGGGCATAAGAACTTGTCTGAATCTGTCATACATACCACTGCTGTCTTTTCCGAGTGGCATTACAAGAAAGATTTTTGTGGTGTGTTTGTTCTAAGAGAAATGCCAAGGCTTTAAGATAAAGATAAGATGATAATGACTGACCTTGTTCTGCTCTTTTATTTGGGTAAAAAAGAAAAGTTGAGGGGTCAGAACGCAATAGCCTGATTAGTATCATTCTGTTTTATCACACTGTTCCCCATTAGCTTGTGCCAGTTCTCTTCTTCTCGGGGATGTAGAGCCAAAATGTCACTGTGACCAAACAATCTGTTATTTTTTCTCCTCAATGGAGTCGTGATGGTGTGGCCTGGGTGTTTCTCCAGGAGTGTGAGTGGGCAGCTCTGTGGGATAAGTCCTAGGTACCTACTGCACATCTCTAGAGGCGGGCCCCCAACTCCCTTCCCCTGTTGCTCTGTTCTGCCGACCTGCATTGCCAGCAGCCTTGGAGTTACTTCTTATGCTCTTCTTGCTTGTTCCTCTCCACCTAGATGGTAAAATCTCTATTTTTAGATCAATAAAGTTTTTTTTTTTTTCCACCGGGGCGTTCCTGAGTTTATTTGGGGCACCCCGGGTGAGGGCCCTGCCCCTAGAAGAAGGTGTTGGGCCTCTTAGTGGTGAAGTGTGGCTTGTGCTGATAGTGCTGGACCCAGTGGGGCAGCAGGAACTTGATCTTGGAGTCGTGGAACTGCTTGACGGCTGGCCGGTGGCACTTGCTGGCTGTGGTCTCCTCCACCTTCATGATCTAGATGGAGTGGGCCTGGGTGCGGTGCCAGGCGCCCATGTCTTGGTAGCACTGGGTGACAGCACCCGCAGTGGTCAGGTCCCCATATTCCCGGCACATGTTGTGGGTTCTGCTCTGGGTGTCACAGCGCAGCCAGATGCCAAAGTTCTTCACCTGCAGGGGGCACTTCTCTAACACCTGCCCACAGTAACAGTCTCCCCTGAAGACTTCATCTTCTTTAACTGAGAAACCAAGTACCAGAAGCAGGACTTGGCGACAACATGATTAGGTGCAAATACTCGCATGTGGTAGAGGGGTAGTGTATGGCATTTGGGGATGGGCAGGCAGCGACCCACCACCTTGTACTCTCATAGTGTGCCTGAGGCCTTCACGGCGTCCTGTCCACCCTCGCCGCCACCTGCAAAAGGACAGATCAATAAAGTTTCTTAGGTTTTTATTTCTTTTGAAAGATGCTGCCTGGTCATTGTGGAAAATGGAGGTAAGAGCATGTAATACGAAGTTGCAGTCTGCCAGTCCTCATTTTTATTTATATTTATTTATTTATATGATTTGTGCATCAGACAACCTTTGAAAAAGTTTGTTAGTGTGTAACAGTGGTGTTTGGATTGTCTCAACACTTTCATCAAGAGTTCACCCAAACAAACTTGAAATGTAAATAATTGGTTAGAGGTTAGAATTTTCCTCCTGTCATACCACTTCGGCCTTCAATGTGGCTGTTGATCATCCTGGACTCAGATGCAGCATAGGCTGAGCCTGAGATTCTGCCCTTCTGTTCTCTTTACCCTCAGACAGTCCCTGGTCTGAGGGAAAGGCAGCCGTCGAGGAAGTGCCAGTCTGGACAGGCTCTTCTGCTGGAAACCCACATCCCAAGTTTCTCCCTACCCTCAGTGATATCTTTATTGTGAAATTCCAAACTCTGGTCTCTGAACTGAGGCTGTTGCACCAATATTGTTGTGTGTAGCAATACAACAAATTGCAAAGGTTAGGAGAATGGATGTCAGCCCTTAATTAAATACCTGCAAATATTTCTGCCCCTTGCACCTTGACCTTCAAGCGATGGAAAACTTCTGTCTTTCCTTCAGACCTTTGATTAGAACTCTAGGCTGAGTTCTATACTTGGAATGACTCTGAATGTTACCATGTCACCTACCTGTGTCCCCTGGCCTCATCCTTGTGAGTACATAAGTGTCATTGATTTCACTTCCGTGAATCGCAAACTTCCCATTAGCAGTCCATCCCTGAATCTAACCCTGCACCCAGGGTGCTGTTTGTTCCCTGCCCACCCCTTCATACCTTCACCCCGTGTGTCCTTCCCTGTCCTGGCACACTTCAAGTGCCTCCTGTATCCTCACTGTAGTTCATTCTGGTGGATTTGGTCAGGGCTGGGCTCACATCAGGCATGAAACTCCTGCTCCTGCCTGTCTCCATGCCTAGCCTCCATCTGGGATGCTTTCCTGGATGTCATCCTTCTTGGAGATTGTCCATCAGGGATCCAGTGTTCCTTTTTCTAGTCTAGCCCCACCTTCAGGGAGCAAACCTCAGGTCATTAGGGCCAAGCAAGATGGACTGCATTGACATAGGCCCCATGCAATTCAGGACAGTGGGGATGCCGATGGGCTTCTCTTTCCTACTCCTGAACATGCCAATTGTGGTCAAGGGGTGGACTGCCGCTGAGCGTGCCAAGTACCTCTAGGGGTCACTGTGGCCTAGTGTCACTGCAAGACTTAGTTTCAGCTGTGGCACCACCCCAGTATGGAACTTGCAGCTCTGTAAGCCACAAGGAACTCAGTCAGCCTCAGACATCAGGCACCAGGCACTCAGGCTGGATGGAATAGCAGAGGTTATCTTGTCCAGTGGGTCTCATGTTTGGCTCACATCAGAATAGCCTAACAGCTTAATAATGTTCCCCTAAACTTTGTTTTGAGAAATTTCAAGCCTGCAGAAAAGTTGAAAGAAGAGTGCAATGATTGCTCCTCCCCCCAAATTTTGTCTTGTTTGCTTTCTCTTTTTTCCAAATCATTAAAAGCAATTTGCTGTTTTTTTAAAAGTAAATTATAGGCATGACACTTCACCTTTTTAATACTTTAGCTTATATTACCTAAGAATAAGAACATTCCACTATAATTTTAAAATATCACATCTAAGAAAATTACCAGAATTCGATATCATCTAATAAACAATTCCTATTAAAATTGGCCCAGGTGTTCCAAAATGTTGTTTATGCATTTTTTTCCCTAAATATAGGTTTCACTCAAAGTTCATGTTGTTATAACTAGTCTCAATCTAGAATAATCTGCCTCAAAAAATAGATTCTCTAACTCTTCTTGAGGTTTTGATTCTGTAGATTTGATGTGAGGTTAGAATCAGTATTTTTTTTTTGAGAGAGAGTCTTGCTCTGTCACCCAGGCTGGAGTGCAGTGGCACGATCTCAGCATACTGCCACCTGTGCCACCTGGGCTCAAGCGATTCTCCTGTCTCAGCCTCCTGAGTAGGTGGGACTACAGGCGTGTGCCACCACACCTGGCTAATTTATATATTTTTAGTAGAGATGGGGTTTCACCACGTTGGCCAGGCTGGTCTTGAACTGGCCTCAAGTGATCCGCCCACCTTGGCCTCCCAAAGTGCTGGGATTACAGGCGTGAGCCACCACGCCGGCCTGGAATTTGTATATTCTAAACAAGTAACACTGGTGATTCTGCTGATAAACCAGGGTTTCAAGCCAGACTGGCCCTCTACTATACCTCCACCCTCTCCCAATAGATACAGCCACTAGACAGGAGTCCTTTGTCAGATAAGTGGTCTTTGAGCTTCTGAATATCTCTAAGGGAGTATGTTCTCCTATCCCTTTGGGCCCCCAGCTATGCAATTTTCTTTATAGTAGATCTTCATAAGATGAAGTTGAAACCTTCCCTTGTAATTCCTACCCATCAATGACAGGCCCAAACTGCCATTCCAGGCCACACAGAACTGGCTGGCACCTCCTTTCACCTGATAGTCCTTTTGAGATACGCAGCTTATAAAGACGTGGGATCTCATGTCATGCTCAGGTGCTCATGAATTTCAGGCCCTTCACCATCATGATTTTATATGTCTTCACGATGTGGCAGCCACATCTGAGCAAAGCATTCAGGACGCAGTGATAGCAGTGCTGAACTGAGTCCAGGGGATTGACCGCTCTTCTCAGGGACACTCCACTTTTCACACTATATACCATTGCTTCCTGTGGAACTCGGTCCAAATGACTGCCTCAGGTCTTCTTCACATGATCGATCTGCTGTCAAATCACTTTCCCATTATGCACTTACACAGCCAATTTTTGGAGCACAAATGTGAGATTTTATGTATGCCCAACTGTTAGGATTTCATCTTGTTACAGTTTCTACCCATCTTCAAGTGAGTTCACATCTTGATGATCCTGATTTGGCCATCTGACATGTTAGCTATGCATCCGAGCTTTGAGATAGCAGATTGAATAAACAAGCCTTCAATGTGTTTGTTAAAAACATTGAACAAGACAGAGCCATGGAAGATCCCTCTGGTAGAAAACTCACTTTACATGGCAATCCACTTCGCATACCCAGCAAGTTTTGTGTGATAATGTGCTCTGGTATTTTCTATTAAGTTCATTTCTGTTTGTCTGTTTGTTTATTTATAGAGACAGGGTCTCACTTTCTCACCCAGGCTGGAGTGCAGTGGTGCAATTGCAGTTCACTCTAACCTTGAACTCCTGGGCTCAAGCAATCCTCTTGCCTCAGCCTTCCGAGTAGCTAGGACTACAGGCATGTACCAGCATGCCTGGCTAATTAAAAACTTTTTTTTCTGGAAATGAGTTCTCGCCATGTTGCCCAGGCTGGTCTTGAACTCCTGGCCTCAAGCAGTCCTCTCACTTTGGCTTCCCTAAGTGCTGGGATTATGGGCTTGAGCCAAGTCACTCAGCCCATTTCTGTTTCTTTAGAAAGAAAAACACTGAATTGGTTGCATTATGGAGAAATAGGTCTCCATCACAATTTGCCTGTGAGTCACTCTGGGACAGGGAGAGTGCCTGCCGCATCTCTGGGTCTACATGGCATGGCTGGGCCAATGCTTTGGATGCCAGCAGTGGGTGGGGAGGCTGCTGGGGAGACTTGGGGTCCCACATAATCATCTTTCCACTTATCAGTGCGGGACAGTTGAGGACAACTGACTTCGTCCTTCTGAATCAGGTTCCTCATCTGCAAGCAGGTTGACAAGGACCTGCAGGATTGGTTGAGGATTGAATAAGATAACGTGCAGTTTGGTAAGCTCTTAATAAATGGTAGCCAGTTACTGTGAATTCTTGAGAATGATTATTGGTGTCTGATGAAGGTCATCCTGATCTGAGAGAGTGAAGGACAGAGCCAGGCCTCAGTATGGTGTTAACCTGCGGTGGTGGAAGTGGTTCAATCTCTTCTCAAATCCTAAGACTGTGATGTGTTGCTACCAGCCCTTTGAGCATATCCATGCTTTACAGTTTGCAGAGCGCTTTCCAGTCAGAGCTTACGCAGTCCACCATTTGAATCGGCGCAATTCATCCCATTTCACAAACGAAGCAACAAACTCTAGGAACTTACCAAGATTTTCTAGCTTCCAATCTAATGTTTACCCTCAACTCCCCCCCTCAAGGTTGTTGCAGTTATTTTCATTTGCTTTCTTTTTATATATATATATATATATTTTTATTATACTTTAAGTTCTAGGGTACATGTGCACAACGTGCAGGTTTGTTACGTATGTATACATGTGCCATGTTGGTGTGCTGCACCCATTAACTTGTCATTTACATTAGGTATATCTCCTAATGCTATCCCTCCCCTCTCCCCCCACCCCACAACCGGCCTTGGTGTGTGATGTTCCCCTTCCTGTGTCCAAGTGTTCTCATTGTTCGATTCCCACCTATGAGTGAGAACATGCGGTGTTTGGTTTTTTTGTCCTTGTGATAGTTTGCTGAGAATGATGGTTTCCAGCTTCATCCGTGTTGCTTTCTAATTCGGTCATTCGTGCATTTACCCATTTTAGCCCTACAGTGCCCTGCTAACTCTTTAGAGGCAGGCACATAATGGAGTTGATTCTTTTCTGAGGCCCCTACAGGGTTTTGCAAATAGTGAGTGTTCAAGAAATGTTTTGGAGTTACGCAGCAAGTCAGAAAGGTGGAGCTTATCCTGCTTGAGTCCTAATGTGCTCATTCACTTGGGCAGGGGGCGTGGGGACACAGAAGGGTGGAGACCTGGGTCCTGCTATGTGGCTGTGGGCAAGCCTGTGTCTTGAATAACGCCCGGGTACTGAGCATTGCTGAACTCATGCCTGAACTCCCACGGCACTTTCCCCAGGCATCCTGTGTTAGGCTCTGTAGTCTGGTTTCTGGTCTGAGGCAGTCACCTTGGTGGGAAGATGGAAGCGTGGAGGTGGCAGTCAGAGTGCGCTGAGCAAGGGCTCTGTTTGACCCTGGGAAAAGCAGAGCTAAAATTAGGTCTTCCAGCTGTGTGCAGGTGTGAAGCCCCACCCCCTTACCTACCCCCAACCAGGATCTCAGAATTATTCCCATCGTCTCCCTCCTCCAGCCCCAGTTACTCCACGGGCACAGGATGAAATGTCCTACCTCTGGTGATGCCCGGATAGAAAGATCTACCCAAATGTCTTTCAAGGCTGCAGGGGTGGGCGCAGTGACAGGTAGTGACCTTAAGTTTGCTGAGCCTCCCTAGCACCTTTGAGGTCTCGGAGCCCAGCTGGCTCCTTCTTATACCAGCAGACAGGATGATGTTTTGGTTCCCTCCCTGCATCCATGAAGGGACCCTGGCTTCTCCCACTAGCCTCTTGGTTGATGTTCTCTGTGCCCCTACTCTGCCCACCACTTCAGAGAGAGCCTTTGACCCCTTGCCACCCATCACCATTCAGACACAGATGGAAGAGAGCTAGTCTGGGGGCAGAGATGGAAGAGCCCTGCCCTGGGGGGTCTTATCCAAGGCAGGTGGAGACCAGGATGATATAATTTGATTGTGCTCTCTCTCCCTGCATGAGGCTAAAATATGAACAGACTGGCCCTCCTTAGGGATAAATGTGCCCCTCACTCCTCCTTCACTATGGCCCTTGGAACCCTGCTCTCAGGGGTTCCCCAGCTGAGGCTCAGACTCTTTCATGTTCTGGTCTGGGGTGAGAACCTGCCTTCTACTTCTGGCTCCTCGGTGTACTTGCGATAGGATCTTAGTTAAGTAGCCGCTCCTCACTCTTCAGTTCCTTTATCTGTAAAGTGAGGGGTTGGGGCTAGACAGTGTCCGGCATCCCTCCTCTTTGGTGTCTCTTAATTGTCCAGGGCAGAGCAATCCTTGGAGCAAGGCAGCCTGCTGGGGTGGTTTGCAGAAGAGGCACAGTGGGGCGGGCTGGAGGCAGCAGGGGCAAAGTGGGCCGAGGGCCTCTGAGGAGGTGTGAATGAGGGAGGCAGAGCAGGGCTGGTGTGGACAGCCCTGTCCCAGCCCTATCTCCCGTCTGCGACACCCTCTCCACACCCCAGGGCTGATAAGCGGGTGTGAGCCACGGCCGCCTTGTGACAGGCCCTTCGGCAGGGAGGGTGATGGTGGGGGTCCACTCCACTTCTGAATTCAGACGTCAGCATCTTTTTCCCCCAACCTCCATTGCCCTGTCAAACTAGACAGGCCCTAGCAACCAGGCACCCTCCCTGACAGCCCCTGGCTTGGAGATTTGTTTCTGCTCCATGTGGCCTCAGCCTTCTCAGAGATGGTAGGAGACAGACCTCCCTCAGTCCTTCCTGGCAAAGTGCCAAGGAGGATGACCACCTCCCTCCCCCATCAGACCTGTTCCTGCAGTAACTGCTGATGCTGGGGCCTGGCACACACAGTGCTTCTTATTACTGGGCAAACTTCAATGGCTGGTCCTCTTGTCTCCTCTCCTCACCCCATCTCCTCTATCACTGTGACCATCAGCTTCCAGTCTTCCCCCTCCAACTGCCTGGCTTTTGGGCCATTTTTCTGTCTGGGCCCACCTCTTTCCTCTAAGGCCACTGTTCACCAGAAGGCCCCGCCAGAAACCTCTTATTTCTGGATTCACTGGGATGGGGTGGAGGGAACAGAAAAGTCTTGGAGAAAGAGAGACAGAAACTTGGAGCTCTAGGGAAGGGGAAGGAGAAGACAAATAGGACCAAGCCAGAGGCCATAGGAAACCCTTCAGGGTGGAGGGTCTTAGCCCAGGTGTCCAGTCCCTAGGCTCTATGGCACTGAACTCTGAACTTCCTTCCACTCTCTAAAAGGCTTTCTTCTGTGTTCAGATCTGAAGACTATTTTGACTAGCAGGCTGCATCCATACTGCTCCAGGCAGCCCCACTGTGTGTGTGTCTGTGGGGAAGGGTGTGCCTGTCCTCCTGTGTGCATTCCTGTCTGTGGGTTCCATTCTCAGCCTCTGATGCCTTAGGAGGCATCAGAGCATCCTGAGAGTACAGACTTGAGCTAGGCTTATTAGCCTGGGGTCTCATCTCCGCCATCTTAACCAGGTGGGGGAGCTACAGCAAGTAGCGTAACTGCCTTGTGCCTTGGTTTCCCCATCTGTAAAATGAAGACGACAACATGGATGATAGATAATACCATATACCTTGTAGAACTGTTGTAAGTACCAAATGAGCTGAAATAAGTAAAGTGTTTTAAACCATATCGGGTACAATGTAATTATTGGCCATTAGTAATATTTTTTGTAAATTTTATTTTAATATAATTTCAAACTTAGATACAGAAAAGTTGCAAGAAATTCCCATATGCCCTTTATGCAGATTCAGCAATTGTTTATATCTTGCACATTTATTTTATCGTTCTCTTTCCTCATATATGTGTGTGCTTATGAGGTACTCTGTATTACATATCTACTATATATAGTATATATACACATACGCACGTGCACACACATATTTTTTTCAGAGTCACGTGAGAACAAGTTGAATACATCATGCCTTTTTTGTCCTAAATACTTGTGTGTGTTGGTAAGGACAATGATATTCTCTTACAAAACCATAGTATAGTTATCAAAATCAGAAAATCTAACATTGGTCTAATACTGTTACTGAATCCACAGTCCATATGTACATTTCATTAGTTGTCTCATCATATCTTCTTTCTTTCTATTTCTTTCTTTCTTTCTTTTTTTTTTTTTTTGAGACGGAGTCTCACTCTGTTGCCCAGGCTGAAGTGCGGTGGTGTGATCCTGGCTTACTGCAACCTCTGCCTCCTGGGTTCAAGTGATTCTCCTGCCTCAGCCTCCCAAGTAGCTGGGATTACAGGCATGCACCACCATAACCAGCTAATTTTTATATTTTTAAGTAGAGATGGGGTTTTACCATATTGGCCAGGCTGGTCTCGATCTCCTGGCCTCAGATGATTCACCCACCTCGGCCTCCCAAAGTGCTGGGATTACAGGCGTGAGCCACCGAGCCTGGCCTATTTCTATTTCTTTTTTTTGTTCCAGGGCCACTCATTGTATTCAGTTTCCATGTCTCTTTCACCTCCTTTAATCTGGGAGAGTTCCTCAGCCTTTCTTTGTGTTTCTTGAATTTAACAATTTTGAAGCGTGCAGGCCAGTTATTTGAAGAAGAATGTTGCTCGAATCCTGTTGGATGCGTCCTCATTATGACTTTCAGGTGATGTGTTTTGGGGATGATTACTGAAGGTGACTCTTTCTCAGAGTCTTATATCAGGAGGCACACTATGTCAACTTTTCCACTTGTTAGTGATATTATCTTTGATCACTTAGTTTAAGTGGTGTCTGTTCCCCCTCCTGTAGAATTACTATTTTCTCTTTCTAATTAATAAGTAATTGTGGGGAGATACTTTGAGACTATATTCCTCATCAAACTTCTACCCACTAGTTTTTGCCCACTAATAATTTTTTACACCATCATTACTTCTAAACTTACTAGTTGGCCCATTTATACTGGCTCCTGTGTCTTTTGACATTTATCTTCATCCGTCTTTAAGCACTTTTTTGCTTTCTGGCACAATAAGATGTTCCAGGTTTTCTGGTGTTTTCCTGGCTCTAGCCCTGAATCAGCCATTTCACCAAGGAGCCCTGGTTCCTTTTAATGGGGAGTGATATTTAGAAACCAAGATTTGGGTGCTGTGGGTGCTCATTCATATGGTGTGTTATTGCTTCCAGTTGGCCCTTTTTATTATCCATTCACTTGGATACGATGATGAGGGTGCCACTGAAGAAAGAGTGGCTTAGGGATGGAAAGGGGGAAAGGAGCCAGATGACCTAGGTAGAGACTCCCCTCTCCTCCTCTAGCTCTCCAGGTCTTCCCCACTTTCTCTTTCCTCCCTTTCCCTCTTTGTCATGACCTCATTTCCCTTTTCTTGATTGAAATTCCTCTGGAGATTCCAGCTGTGGGAACCTCTGAAACCACTTCTCCAGCTACACGTGTGATACCAGAGGCAGACAACTATGTGACCTTTGTGTGTGAAAAGCCAAAGGCAAAGATAATTTATGAGAAAGTTTTTGCTGAGAACAATCCGGTGACAGGGTGATTGGGGAAGACACATTTGGAAGATTTCCACCTGGACTTGTTCCTTTTCCCTGCCTGAAAAGCACTCAGAGCAGAGCCTGTGTGGAGGCTGGGATAGGGTGCTGTGGGAGGTCTGTTCTCCAGATAAGCCTCTTCAAAGCTCTGGGGACCAACGAGGAGGATTTAAGTGCCTGGTGAAGTCCACTCTCTGTGTCCACAAGTAACAGGGACAGTTTAAAGTGAAATAACTGGAGTTCAGTGAAAGCCACTTAAATAGCTTTCTTAGTTATGTAAACGTAGGGTGAAGAATGAGTGGCCTTGGTCCCCCACCTGGAGTTAGTTTATTGTTTTGAGACTAGATCCAAAGCCTCCTCTCCCTGAGATCTCTGGTATGCAAAGCTGGTCCCTGGAGGAAGCACATCCATTGACAGAGGGAGCCCAGAATCTCTGTGAGGGAAGAAAACACTATCCAACTGCTGCTCCTGGAATTTGAAGTGAAGAGAATTTGTTGGGATGGAGTGAGGTGGCCACAATAAAGGCATTGGGCCATGGGGCTTCTGAAATGAGATTAATATGAGGAACACCTGAGTCTAGGGTGGTGCCCGGGGCTTACAACAGGACCCACCTGTGTTTCCTGGGGTAAGGCTGTCCTTAGCACGGTGTGAGGCTAACTGCTGGGAGCTCTGGAGACTCTGCCATGCTGACATTGTGCCTGTGCTCCTGGCCAGGGACTGCCACCTAGATGTGAGTCACAGTGGGGGGCCCCTGGGCTCCAGTTGACTTTGAGGAGTGATACTGTCCCTGTGAGGATGCTGTGAGTGTCCTCAATAGTGATGTGGTAGTGCTGGTCAGACGCACAATCCCTATTTTGCTTGTTTTTTTTTTTTTTTTTTTTTTTTTTTTGAGACGGAGTCTCGCTCTGCCGCCCAGGCTGGAGTGCAGTGCTGCGATCTCGGCTCACTGCAAGCTCCGCCTCCCGGGTTTACGCCATTCTCCGGCCTCAGCCTCCCGAGTAGCTGGGACTACAGGCACCTTCCACTGTGCCCGGCTAATTTTTTGTATTTTTAGTAGAGACGGGGTTTCACCGTGGTCTCGATCGCCTGACCTCGTGATCCACCCGCCTCGGCCTCCCAAAGTGCTGGGATTACAGGCGTGAGCCACCGCGCCCGGCCCGCTTATTTTAAAAAAAACAAAAAAAAAAACAAAAAAAAAAACTCAGAAAGTGAAAATCCCTAAAGGGAGGGACTGGACGTGTCATGTAAATTCTTGATTGGTTAACAGAAAAAATTAAAAGTGGATTGAGGCCACCTTTGTGCTCTGTGCCCAAGGGACTGTTCAAACGGCTGCATTCACAGATACCAGAGACGCCAGTGTCTTCACCATCACCAACGATGTGTCGGCGCTGCCTCAGCAGGTATTGGGAACTTGCTCTTGTTTACAGTTTGGCTCCCCATGGTAGCTGTAGGAGGTAGGATCTGGGTGGATGGGACCTGGGATTCATTCTTAAAATAGGTCCCCAAATGGTCATCCATTCTGCTTGCCAAGGGCTCTGTGGGGCAGACGTAGGAGGCCTGAGGGGCTGCCTGGGAGGTGATCTGAGGAAGCCTCCTGTGGCACTTTCATGGCTGTCCTAGCCAGAGACCAGAGACACCTCCTCTCCCACTTCTGAGCGCTCTGTCTACCAATTTTGCATCCGAAATAGCTCCCTAGCTTCTCATTCTCTACTAGCCCCATCCTGGTCCAAGCCACCCTCATCTCTCCCTGTAGAGATCACCTGACTGGTTATTCTCCCTCGTTGCACTTTGTACTCCCCTACCCTGCCATATAGTTTTGTAACTATAAACAGCCTTGTTTGTGGATTTGGAGGTGAATACCTGTTTTCCTAACTTGACTGTGAGCTATGTGAGGACAGGGACCTTGTCTGGTTTTATCTATAAGATGCTCAATATGTGGTTGCTAAACAAAGAGTGGACAGATGCCTCAGTTTCCCCAGCTGGTCCCTATGTAGGCTGATCTCACTTGGTGGGAGTGAGTGAGTGAGGAAGGGGACCCTCTGGTTCTGGAGCCTCTCGCCTGGCCCTGCTGCTCAGTAGTCATTGATCCTTCAAATGTCAGAGTGTCCACAGGAGAGAGAGGGTGGCAGGTAGGGCTGGCAGAAGGCAGATGCGTGGCTTTATAATGATCCTATGCTTGGGGCTGGGTGGGTTTCAGCTGGGGTGTGGGAGCAGAGAAATTGGCTTTGGGGGGCTCTGTGATGGGGGCCTTGCAGCAGGTGGGTGGTGAGGGCAGCATGGAGGTGGTAGCTGGCCTGGAAGGGAGGAGGACACTAGGTGGCTGGGGTGCCAAGAGAGTCCTGGCAGGGGCTGGTAGCTGGGAAGGCTGGGCAGGGCTGCCCACAATCAAGAGGGTGACAATGAGTATGAAGAGTATGCTTAGTGGAAGTGAAGGCCTGGGAGGCTGGGAGGACCAGAGGTTTGTTTCCCCCAACCACGCCCTTGCTCCTTGCCTCATCTTCCTCACCCCTCCTGTACCGTGGCCGCTCGGGACCTCCTCTTCTCCCTGATCTGGTCTTTCAGAAATCTCTGGCCTCTAACCTCTATAACCCCTTGCTCTCCCAGCCTCCCAGCCCCGTCTGCTCACCAAGTCACATCCCCACCACCCCTCCTGCCCTGCCTGCAGCCTGGGCCCTGCTGAGCTGCCGTGCCCTTCTCTCATCACCTCCTCCTCGCTCCCTGTGGCACCCTGGCACCAGCCCCAGATCTGTGTGCACTGATTTCCCAACATTCCTGTCCTCCTTCCCACCCCACTGCCCCAAAGGGAGGGGCTCAAGGACTTGAGACACTTCCCTTGGGGGGCCCAGCTTTCCCCCAGAGTCAGGGAGGGATGAAGGCAGGGCTGCTGGAGGGCTGGGCCCGCAGACCTGTGGAGCTGCCTAGTGGGAGGTAGAGGGCTGGAGTGGGAGAGCATGCGGAGCCACTGTGAGGGCAGGAGATGCAGCCCTGCAAGGCCACACTGCTCTCCCCAGCTTCCCACTGTCTTGGTCTTGCCTGGTGTCACCTGCCCTTCCCAGCTCTGCCTCTGACTTCTGCATCTCCCCTGATCCTTTCAGTTTCTCATGGTCCTTCTTATGGGTGATTAAGGAGCTGGGCCCTAGTCCGTTTCTGGAGGGCAGGAGTTGGAGGTGAGCTTCCCGTTGCCTTGTGTGTGTAACTCTAGAGTCCCGTGGGTGGGTGGCTGCTGGACATGCCCTGGGAAGGGAAAGGGACCTGTAAGGGTGTGTCCATAAACAGAGCGATTCTAGAACTCAGGGATGCTACTGTGGACAGGACTTAGAGATTGTTCAGCCCCCACCCTCTCCCACAACCATTTATAGATGAAAACATTGGACTTTAACAGGGAAATAGGATTGACATGAACGAGTCACATAGGGCTTAATAATCATCATCACTGTCATCATACTGGACATTTATTAAGTGCTTACTATATTTGAGGGATCATTGTAAATTCTTTACAAATCTTAATTTTCATAGTCCTCACACTACCCTGGGAGGCAGCTGTTGTTATTTTCCCCATTTTACAGACAAGGGAACAGAAACTGGACCAGTGAGGTCAGTTTCCCCAGATCACACAGAAAGCCTGTGTCAGAGCAGTGGAAGTTTATCACACACAGGGAGGCTTGCTCCTTCCAGTGATGATGTAAGCATATAAGCATTGTTGAGAGCTCTTTAAAACAGTGGCAGACATTTCACCAAAGAAGATAGAGGAATAGCCAATAAGCACATGGAAAGATGCTCACATTATGGGCACGGTGGCGCATGCCTGTAATCCTAGCACTTTGGGAGGCCGAGGCAGGAGGACTACTTGAGCCCAGGAGTTTGAGACGAGCTTGGGCAACACAGCAACGCCCCCATCTCTACAACATTTTTTTTTTTTTTAAATAGCTCATGCCTGTAGTCCCAGCTACTCAGGAGCCTCAGGTGGGAGGATCACTTGAGTCTGGGAGTTCAAGGTTACAGTGAGCTATGATTGTGCCACTGCACTCCAGCCTGGGTGACAGAGTGAGACCCCATCTCTTAAAGAAGAAAAAGACATGCTCAACACCATTAGTCATCAGGAAAATCCAAATTAAAATTACAAGATACACCTACTCAAATGGCTAAAGTTAAAGGAAAAATAAGGCTGGCAATACTAAATGCTGGCATGGATATACAGCAACTGGAACTCTCATTGCTGATTGAAAAGCAAACAAATGCTTTGGAAAACATTTTGACAATTTCATATAAAGTTAAACATACACTATTAATATAACTCTGAAATTCAATTCCTAGATATTTACCCAAGAGATAAAAACACAGCCAGGTGTGGTGGCTCATGCCCGTAATCCCAGCATGCCTGGGAGGCTGAGGCAGGCAGATCACTTGAGCTCAGGATTTTGAGACCAGCCTGCGCAACATGGTAAAACCCTGTCTCTACTAGAAATACAAAAAAAATTATTTGGTACGTTGGTGCATGTCTGTAGTCCCAGCTACTTGGGAGACTGAGGAGGGAGGATTGCTTGAACCTGGGAAGATGAAGTTGCAGTGAGTGGAGGTCATGCCAATGCACTCTAGTCTGAGTGACAGAGTGAGACTCCATCTCAAAAAACAAACAAAAAAACGTCCAAAACACATAAGCCCACACAAACTTCTATATACAAATATTCATGGCAGCTTTATTCACAATAGCAAAAAATGGTAAACAACTCAAATGTCCATCAACTGTTGAATGGAAAACAGACTGTTTTATGCTCATATAATGGAATACTGTTCAACAATAAAAAGGAACAACTGATACAGACAATGACATGGATGGATCTCTAATGCATTATGCTAAGTGAAAGCAGCCAGGCACACAAGGCTGCATACAAAAATTCCTCCACTTATATGGACTCTCCAGAAAAGGCAAATCTATAGGAACAGAAAATCGATCAGTGATTGCCAGGAACAGCGGACTGACCATGAAGGAGATGAGACAACTTCTTGATGTGATGGAAATATTCCATATCTTAATTATGGTGGTGGCTGTACTGCTTAAACATTTGTCAAAACTCATCAAACTGTGCATTTAAGAAGGGTGCCTTTTATTGTATATAAGTTATACTTTCCTAAAACTGATTAAAAAATAAAAACAGTGGGCTGGGAAAGGGAAGAAAATAGGATGGTCATGGTCGGCCTTATTGCAAAAGTGACCTCTAAGACTTGGAAGAG
The DNA here is from genome assembly GCF_028878055.3 of Symphalangus syndactylus. Lineage (NCBI taxonomy): Eukaryota > Metazoa > Chordata > Mammalia > Primates > Hylobatidae > Symphalangus > Symphalangus syndactylus. The sequence goes on along the minus strand of NC_072423.2, from coordinate 122,411,008 downwards.
GAAGCAGAGGAGCTAGGGCTGATCCTGGGGGAAGAGCATTCCAGGTGGGAGGGAACAGCCAGTGCTCCAGTGCCAGGCCAAGACATGCTTGGCCAGAAACCTGTAAGGAGTCGGTGTCGCTGAAGTGGAGCAAGAGGCTGGCCATAGCGAGGCTCAGACAGGCAAATGGGCAAGGGATGGATCAGGGCTGGGTAAGGGCTGGGTAAAGGCTTTTCCTCTGGGTGAGATGAGGCTGCTGGAGGGCTTTCGATGAGTGTGATCTGACTTGATTTTAATAGGACCACGCTGGCTGCTGTGTTGAGAGCAGCTAGGGACCAGGACTGGTGAGGAGGCCGCTGCAAGAATCCAGGAGAGAGATGATGGCAGCTCAGACCAGTGCAGTGGCAGTGGAGATGTTGAGAAGTGGTTGAACTTAGGACATATTTCGAAGGCAGAGCCAACAGGATTTCCGGCCGGATTGGATGTAGGGTGTGAGAAAAAGAGAGGAGGCAAGGATGACGTCAAGGGTTTTGGCCTGAGCAGCTGGAAATCTAGCCGGGCACCCCCGTGGGGGCTGTTGAGTGGTTTTAACTGTCTCCTGGGGCCTGTGGGTGAAGCTGAGACAGAGACCAAAGGGAGGGGCTGAGCCCTGCCCCTGGCTCTGTGGCTCAGGGAATAGGCTGCATATACTGATTATTCCATTACCCTTTATTTATTGGCCTTATTGGCTTTTGTCATTTCCTTGTCTCCTGTCTGGAGTGACAGCTATAAATGTGATAGATTGATACAGGATACAGGAGCCCCAATTATCTCTCTTAAACTGGCTTCTCTTAAACAGGGAGGGCTCTTGGGCAAGCCGTCCCTGCCCTCTGCCTTCCTTGCCACAAGTCCTACAATCTTCCGTACAGAAGTGGCCTGGTTCTGCCAGGGAGGGAGCGATGCCTGGGAGGATGAGTGGCAGACATGGGCCCCAAGGGGAGATGGCTCCCAGGACAAATACTGGAGGCAAGCTCGGCCCCCTGGCCAGTCACACTGAGGATCCCAGTGCACACTCCCTGATGCCCTGCCTCACACAGAGGCCAGCACGGAGTGGGGCAGACAGGAGGACAGGACATACTGCTGGCTGCTCAGCCCACATCCGGGGAAGGGGGCTTCACTCTGACCTTGCATGCCTTTCTGGAATCCGAGCCGGCCTGTCTGTCCACAAAGGCTGGGATGATGGGGCTTTTCTCTCCGGCAGCAGGTGCCTGGCAGCTGCCCGGGGATGCCAGCTCTGTGAGCTGGCATGGGAGGAAGTGCTTGTCAGGATGGTCATTACACGTGCTGGGCTCAGGCTGGCCTGGTCCCGACCCCTGCCACTCAGGCTGGCTTGGGATACCCACATGAGGATGGTGCTACCCGAAGGGACCCTGGGGTCCCTCTGGGATGCCCTCAGATGGAGCTTGGCAACTGCCAGCCTTTAAGTATCATTTCTGAACTAAGTTCCTCACCCATCCTCTCTGCTTGACTCTTCTCTGGCCTGTCTGCCTACCTGTGTCCCTGAGAAAGTCCTGAGGGCCCTGGCCCAAGAAGGTTTGGGACAGGAAGCCTGACATTCATTCCTGGGATTTGAGGCATCTCCCTGTGTGCCCCTCCTCATCCTTGACAAACTGACTACAGCCTCTGTGCCTTGCGTGTGCACAAGTGCATGGTGAATCCACACGTTTCTCCATCTGGCAAGAATTTCAAATGGTCCTGTGTCTGACCTCCTTCCAGAAAAACAAAGAGTGGAAGGTGGGACTGCTGGTGAAAAAAGGGGCCGGAAACTTGAGGGGACAAGAAGGGTTCAAACGGAGGAGCAGGTCCAGGGGAACTCAGCAGAGAGTGAATTGGCTGATCAATCAGTTTGTTTCTTCTGCAAACATTCCCAGCTCCTTATCTGTGCCAGGTGCTGGGGCAGGGGCTGAAGACTGTGTTATGAACAAACAGGTCTGGCCTGGCCTTGCACAGCCCTTAGACTCACAGGTGGGCTGCACAGTAACAGTGTGCTTAGAGCAATGGTGGGGTGCAAAGGCACCGTGCCAGCACACACAGACTCTCAGAAGCAGCCAGGGTCAGGAGACACTAGTCCCTGCTGTTTCTCTGAGCCCATCAGTGGCTGCCCTTTGGCATCTTTGCTATGACACCCTTGCCTCACTCTCAGTTGCTGTCCCTAGTTGCTGTCTCTGCCTGTAGGAGTGCCTGGGCTTCTGTCTCCCTGGCCGCTCCCAACCTTCTGAGCTTTTAGTCTCGTGGCCATCAGGGCTGATGTTGGAGGAGCTCCTGGCACGGGGGTAGGGAAGCTGCCAACACTGCCGTGGCCCCCAGGGTGAGAGCTGACGTCTGTCCAGGAGCATCTCTCTCCCTGCCAAGGGCTGAGATCTCTGGGCTGCATACTTTCCCGCTGACACAGGAGCCGGCATCTGTCACTCACAGGGCCACCCGCTGCCTGGACCCCAGCCTCACCCCAGAGTGACCCAGCGACAGCTGCAGCCTTGCTGCAAGCACAGGCCTCCTCTCCCGGCCTCAGCCACTTCCCAGCCTCACTCACTCTTTCCAGGTGAACCTGCCCACATCCCAGGCCAGGTGAGGGCCCACCTCAGGCAGCCAGGGAGGACCCCACCCAAGGGGCCGAGAAGCATGGGCTCCAAGCCTTGGTTTCAAGAACAATGCGGGAAGCTGCCCGCTGGCCCAGACAAAGGCGATAGTTAGAATCCCTGGAGCTTGTGAAAAAGACCTGACTCCCCTCACAGCCCCATGGTGGAGTCGCAGCCTCCAGCTTCCCTCCTTTCCTCACACACGCAATAGTCATTGAGTTACCACCATGTGCCAGCCACTGAGCTAGTCCCAGGATGCAGTGCTGAGTAAAGCAGACATAGACTGTGTTCTTGTGCTGCTTTTAAGTTTTTTTCACTGAGATTCCTAGTAAGAAGTTTATTTTCTATCACTCACCAGGATACACACATGGGCACTCACCCAAGTTTTATATAGAGCTGAATCAACAGTTTCTCCAAACAACACTCACTCTTACCACATGGGATATACTGTTATTTTAAGTTCTGATATTCTTTAAAAAAAAAAAAAACTGGACATGGTCTGCCGTTTGAAAAACTCTCGTGTGGCTGGGGAAAGATGATTAGCCCAGTGTTGAATGGACTATCCCTGCCCCAGTTTGGACCAAGGAACCAATATCACAGGTTTCAGGGCACTGAACCACATGCCTCTCCTATGAAGTTGGTTTACAAGGGAAATAAATGGCACCACCCACTTGGGCCCCTAGTCATATCAAGGATATAAAAAGGGGTCTTAGAGAGTGGAGGGCTGCAGGACCCTGGGAGCCAGTTTCTTCAGAGAAAGCTGCTGCTGTGCTGTTTCCAGGACCCCAGCCTTCCCTTGCAGGAGGTTCTGGCAAGGCTTGTGGCAGTCACACACCACCTTCTAACTCTGGGCAGGCCAAGGCGGCTTCCAGAGCTTCTCAGAGAGCTTTAAGATGTTGGAGACACAGAGAACTGGGCCTCCAGGATCCAAGAAAGCTCAAGTGGATGAGCGAGTGTGGTCTGACTCCCGCCCTGGGAACCCAGAGGAAGGGTTGCGGGCCAGCTGTGCTGGGGGTGGCTGCAGAGGGCACTGCTGTCAGGGCATGACCCCACCCACAGTAGGTGGGGCAAGTGCTCCAAGTGTTTCTTGTGGGCCAGAGGTGGGCAGGTGGAGAGAGAGCCAGTGTGCACCACTATGACAGGGCCACCTGGAGGGACAAGAGGCCTTGCCAGGAAGGGCTAGGCTCATGGTTCCCATGGGCAAAGGAAGAGATCATAAGGGGGTACCCAGAAGAGAGATCCCACAAAAATGCCTTGTGTGAGAGCATCCCTAACCATCTGCCTGGCCTGGGGAGGAGAACCCACCAGCCACCTTGTCTCTGACAAGTCATGGGATCGAATGCTCTCCTGGCCTGGCTGAGTCTGTGTTTATAACACAACTGACTGATTAGGTAAAATAACGTAAGACTGAGCTGCAAAGCTACAGGCTCTGCCCGGGTTTTCTCCAGGGCCAGGGAAGATGATCGCCCCTGAATAAAGCTAAAGAGACAGGAAGGGACAGAGACCAAGGCTGGGTTCTATTACATCAGGGATTGTGTTTGGTCACATAATGGCTTTGCAGGTATTTGCAAGGAGTGTGGAGGGCTATGGCAGGGAAGCATCAAGAGTGGGGCACATCGTGGGGAGGGGACCGGGCTGTGTCAGGGGAGGTTCCCAGAGGAAGGGGCATTCAGGGAGGTCTGAAGGCTGAGTGGAAAGGAGAAGAGTGTTCTGGCAAGGCTGGGAGGGGGAAGAGCCTGGAGCCTTTGAGGGGTTGGAAGAGATGCTGTTATAGAGGTTGGCAGGGCTGGGGGGACCTCTGAGGGGTTTGCCTTAATCCTGAGGCAATAGAAAGCCACTGTGCAGTCTTATGGGGGTAATTATCTTGGATGAAAATATCACTCTGGTAGCTGAGTGGAGAAGAGTTTGGAATGGATGAGGTTAGAGGAAGGAGCTTCCCTGGTGGCCTCCATGAGGTGATATGCTGGCCTCACGCAAGGAAGGGACAATAAGATGGAGCCAAAAGGTGGGATTTGAAACACACGAAGGAGGTAGAGCCAACGGGGCTTGGACCAGGTGAGGGGTGAGAGGTGAGGGCTGCATGCGGCTGAGGATGGATTTGTGGGAGCACCTTCACAGATAGGCTCAGGGTGAGGCAGAGGAGCTCAGAGTTGGCTGGGCTGGGCCTGAAAGTTCTGGAGATGTCCAAAGTAAGCAGCTGAATCTGCTGGCCTGGGGGTCCAAGGAGAGACCTGGCCTCAGCAAAAGATCAAGACTCTTCAAAGCCATGGGAGGGGAAAAGAATGTGTTTTCCACTCCTTCTGGGAGAGAGCACAGGGCCTAAAGAACTTGAACATTGGTCAGACACCAGAGGATGTTCTGCCAAGGGAGGCTGAAAAGGCACAGTCAATAAGATGGGAGGAGACACAGGCAACAAAATAAAAAATAGACAATGGAATTAGTGAAAATTAAAGTTTTGTGCATCCCAAGACAGTATCAACAGAGTAAAAAGGCAACCCACAGAATGGGGAAAAATATGTGCAAATCATATATCTGATAAAGAATTAATATCCAGAATATATAGAGAACTTCTAAAAGTCAACAATGACAAAGAAAATAACCAGATTCAAAGGACCTGAATAGACATTTCTCCAAAGAAGAAATACAAATGACGAATAAGCACATGAAAAGATATTCAGCGTAACTGATCATTAGGAAAATGCAGATCAAAACTACAATGAGGCCAGGCACAGTGGCTCATGCCTGTAATCCCAGCACTTTGGGAGGCCAAGATGGGCAGATCACCTGAGGTCAGGAGTTCGAGACCAGCCTGGCCAACATGGTGAAACCCCATCTCTACTAAAAACAGTAGAGAAATTAGCTGGTGGTGGCTGGTGCCTGTAGTTCCAGCTACTTGGGAAGCTGAGGCAGGAGAATCACTTGAACCTGGGAGGCGGAGGTTGCAGTGAGCTGAGATGGTGCCATTGCACTCTAGCCTGGGTGACAGAGCGGGACTCCATCTCAAAAAACAAAAAGCAAACAAACAAAAAAACTACAATGAGATACCATCTCGGACAGATTAGGATGACTTGCTATTTGAAAAAACCAGAAAATAACAAGAGTTGATGAGGATGTAGATAAACTGGAACCCTTGTGCTGTGGGAGACAGTATGGCAGTTCCTAAAAAAATTAAAAATAAAATTGCCATATGAAACAGCAATTCCACTTCTGGGTATCTACCCAAAATAATTCAAGGCAAGGTCTCAGATATTTGTGCACTCATGTTCACGACAGCGTTATTTACAATAGCTAAAATGTGGAAGCAACGCAAGTGTCCCTCAGCGGGTGACAGGATAAGCAAAATATATACAATGGAATATTATTCAGCCTTAAAAAGGATGCAAATTCTGAAAATTTATGAAAAAAACTAAGAAAAAATTCTGGAAATCCTGAAAAAAAAAATTCCTAAAAAGGAAGGAAATGTGTTGTGACCTGGATGAACCTTGAGGACATGATGGTAAGTGAAATAAGCCAGTCACAAGAGGACAAATATTGTATGATTCCACTTATATAAGGCACTTAGGGTAGTCAAATTTGTCAAATATTATATGATTCCACTTATATAAGGCATTTAGGGTGGTCGAATTTGTCAAATATTGTATGATTCCACTTATATAAGGCATTTAGAGTAGTCAAATTTGTAGGGATGAAAAGCAGAATGGCAGCTCCCCGGGGCTGGGGGAAGGGAGGTGTGGGGAGTTAGTGTTTAATGGGTGCAGGGTGGTAATTTGGGCTGACAAAAAAGTTCCTGACATGGACAGTGGTGATGGTGGTACCACAGTGTGCATGTGCTTACTGTCTCAGAATTGTATGCTTAAACCATGGTTATGATGGTCAGTTATGGTCTCTCAGCAAGTTCTCCAGACTTGCTCAGGAGGAGGCCATCTCCCAGGCCCTCGGGCCTCTGCTACCACTCTTGTCAAATCTCAGCACAAGGACAGAGCCTAGATCAGGTCATGTAAGCCATTTATTGGTTTGTTTTAAAAATATGTATTTTATTTATACATGAAGTTTGGTGAGAAGTGCTCGATTAGTTCAGACAACATCTGGCACTTGATGTCTGTCCTTCCTTCCTTTTTCCTACTCTCTTCTCCCCTCCTGCTGGTCATTGTGCAGTTCTGGAAATTAAAAAGGTGACAGCCAGGCTAAAAGCTAAGGGTTGGGTCTAGCTCACCTCCCGCCCCCAACCACACCGTCTGCAGCCAGCCCCAGGCACCTGTCTCAAAGCTCCCGGGCTGTCCACACACACAAAACCACAGTCTCCTTCCGGCCAGCTGGGCTGGCAGCCCGGCCTGCCTCCCAACCGCATTCCTGCCTGTGCAGCGGGCGGTGAGCACCCAGGAGGGGCACATACCTCTCCAAGCCTTGAGAGCAAAGCATAGAGATCTACAAAAATAGGATTTCCACTTGGAGAAATGTCGCTGGGACAGTTAAACCATGTCCCACACTGGACTCAAAGGGAACACAGGAGAAGAGAACTAGATCTGTCAGGGGCATGGGTTGGGTCTGGGGTTGCCACCAAGGGAACTGGGGTGACAAGAAGAAACATAATACTTTACTCTCCGGCAATGCCCCCTTCAGCACTGCCACAAATGTCCAGCCCTCCAACAGCTCGGCGAGGTAGGTTAGGAGCAGCCAGCCCAGAGTGGGCAGGTGAGACTGAGGTGGCCTGGGAGGCATGTGCCCGGTGGGGCTCTGTGGGAGAGCTGGACTGGGGCAGCCAAGCCCCTGTCTGCTCAGGCTCTGCCAGTTGACCCTGTTACCTCAGGGTGACAGTTCTCTATGTTAAAAGATTTGCATATGCTAAATAGGATTGTCAGCAGCTGAAGAGGTCCTGGGGGTGATTGGACTAGTAAAATATTTTTCCCTGAAAAAGCCTTTTCACAAGACCTACGGGACCACCTGGATCTTGCCCCAAAGAGGTCCTGTGTGTGGGTGCCATCAGGATCCCGGGCTGAGCCAGAGGCTGGGCCTGACCACAGTGCCCCCTCTCTCAAAGGAGCCATGGTTCATTCCCCTCTAAGGGCATGAGAACTGGGCCTGACCATCCCTTTCCCTGCACAGGGCGCAGGGCCAAGCTCCTCTCCCCACTCCCATGTCTCTGTGTCTGGAGAGGAGCTGGGGACCACACAGAAAACTCCTCCGCGTATGGTCCAGAGAGCCCTGGGAGATGGCCAGTTTCCTCTCTTCAGGCAGGCTGAGGGGCCACCATGGCTCAGGGCTGGTGAACTTCTTAGACCCAAACCCACATGGCTCAGCCTTCTCTTCCCTTGGCCGGCTGGGCAGGGCCTGCCAGGTTCCAGGAGCGAGGACAAGCTGTATGCTAGGCCATGAGTGGGGCTGGCACCCTTGTGTCCTTTGGTTTTAAGGTTAATACTCTTACAGGAGGGGAAGAAAAGGCAACTATCAGTGACTAGGGCCAGCCCTGGGACCCAGGCCACTCTCCTCTGGAAGCCTTTTATTTTTGTAGGACTGACAATATGACCTGCGTGAAAACACAGGGGGAAAATGGGACCTTGGAGACAATAGAAGGCCAGAGTGAGCCCCGTGGACAAGAACCCCATCCTTGGGGGGCTGGCAGGGAAAGGCCTGTCTCCCTTAGGCTGGGAGCCTGGGTCCCATGGCCTGTGTCTGGCCTCCGTGTGTGAAGACTATGTGTGTGTGCTTGTGTGAGTGGAGGGTTCGGCCCTCCCAGCATCTCAGGTCAAGTGGGAGGGGGACCCCATTTGACCCCTGGGCAGTGAAGACCTGTGGGAGCCACACTGGATTCCACTTCTGCTTTGAGAACAGAGTTCCGGCTGCTCCATAGACACTCGTTTAGGGTTAAGAAGAGACAGCGTGAATTGCTGCCCATGTCCATGGAAAAATCCTTAGTTCTTTGCTCAAGTAAAAAAATATCAAATATAATAAATTTATGAAAGCCCATTCACAACATATACAGTCTCAGTTTTATATTTTGCCTCAGCAGCTGGGATGAAGTTGCTTTCCAGAGCCCCAGGGCATTGCCTGACCAGACCAGGTCACAGGTCTGTCTGAGGCCTCTAAGCACAAGCCAACTGCTCCAGCTGTCCACGCGGTGCCACAGAACTCTGCCTGGTTGATCCACAGGGCCGAGTCCCATTTCTTACTCCCAAAGCCAGGAAGGCCCCAGGCTGGTTTGTGACTGACTGCATTTAGGTTTGCCACGGTGAAAAAGGCTGCTTTTCAGTGTGTCCTGGCCAGCCAGGCCAAGGCTCACACGATGGACTCACGGTCCCTGTCTGGAGACGGGGGGAAGTCGGCGAGATCTTCGCTGTGGCTGTAGTCAGACCCTCGCACCTGGAGGTTATCGCTGGTGGCTCTAGTGACACTGTCATAGGAGGGTGGGAAGGAAGTGGAGGAGATGGAGGAGCTGGAGGGTGGGCCAAGGGGTCGAGAGAAGTTCTCACTCATCATGTAGGCGATGAGGCCCTCTCGCTCAGGGGCATCCTCTTCAGAGAGGCCGCTGCCTGCCTGCTGACGGAAGAGGAAGGAGGCATGCTTCAAAGAGCGTTGCAGCAGGTGCCTGCGGAAGGCCCTCTGGATAACCGTGGCTGACACCTCTTCGTGCTTGCGCCGGAGTGTGGTGGTGATGGGCTCATAGGAGATCTTGGATGGGTTGGCTGCCATGAACTTCTCCTCCATCTGGATCTTCAGGGCGTCCATCTCCCCAGACTCCCCCAGGACCCTTTTGGTGAAGGCAAAGAGGATGTCCATGCAATGGATGCGGTCCCCACTCACCATGGGCAGGTCCATGTTGATGAGGCTTATCTGGTTGGGCTTGGCGATACGAAGTGGCTCAGACAGGGCATCGGCAAAGTCAGACAGGACCGAATACTCAATAAACTGAGTGGCCTCTGGGTCAAACTTCTCCCAGATCTCATAGAACATGTCAAAGTCATCCTCACTCAGGGGCTCGGTGCTCTCCTCTGTGGCCACGCTGAAGTTCTCCAGGATGATGGCAATGTACATGTTGACCACAATGAGGAAGGAGATGATGATATAGGTGGTGAAGAAGAGGATGCCCACAGCTGGGCTCCCGCAGTCCCCCCGAGAGCCATTGCTGTTGGGCAGAGTGGGGTCGCAGTAGGGTGGCCCAGTATTGAGGATGGGGCTGAGGAGGCCATCCCAGCCGGCCGACGTGGTGATCTGGAAGAGGCACAGCATGCTGTTGCCGAAGGTCTGGAAGTTGAACATGTCATCAATGCCAGCCTCCCACTTGACATAAGCGAAGTTGGCCATGCCAAAGATGGAGTAGATGAACATGACGAGGAAGAGCAGCAACCCAATGTTGAAGAGGGCAGGCAGGGACATCATGAGGGCAAAGAGCAGCGTGCGGATCCCCTTGGCTCCTCGGATCAGTCTGAGGATGCGGCCAATTCGGGCCAGGCGGATGACTCGGAAGAGCGTCGGGGAGAAGAAGTACTTCTGGATGATGTCCGAGAGCACAGTGCCTGTGGGAAACAACAGAGACTGTGGCTACTGGTGGCACCTCTGTCTTCCAGCCAGCATCCCTGTGCAGGGGGTGGGGGTGGGGGTCTCTATGGCAAGGAGCCAAGGAGAGGCGGCCCTTCCAGGATTGCGTCCACTGGGCATGCTAGGACTCTGCCTGCTTCTGTCTGTCTGAGTCTCTATCTGTCTGCATCTGTGACCCAGAAAAATGGGTCCTTTTCAGGGTTCCTTCTCAGCCCCCTCATTCCTTAATCTTCAGTGTGTACCTGCACAATAGAGCTGTCCTAGGCCCATCTTCTACATCTTGGGTTCTCAGGCCAGAGGGGATCTGCTTAGCATCCTGCCCACCGAGCTTGGATCAGAACTCAGGTCTTTTAGCTCCTTGCTATTCAAAGTGTGGTTTGAGGACCAGCAGCCTTGGGATCTCCTGGGTGCTTATTAGAAATGCAGAATCTCAGCTCCACCCCAGCCCATTGCATCTTAAGAAGCCCAGATGATTTGTGTGCCCATCGAAGGGCATGAAACACTGGTGCAGAAATCAGTGCTCCCTGATGCCACGCCATGGCCAGTGTCTTCTCTCAGCTTCTCTGTGATGGTTCTTATCACTCTCCTAACTCTGCCTCCTTTGAGGGCGTCGCTACCCCTGGGTCTCCTGTGACTACCTGGGTTTGGAGTTTTAAGGGGCATGGATATAAATCATGGAATAAAGAGTGAAATAAACTTGTCTTATATGGCCCAAGTTCCCTTTCCAGACTCCTTATATAACAATGTCACTGACTGACATGGGTCCAGTGTTTACGATCACTGGGGCAATGGGCTGAGCACTTTATAGCCATCATTTCATTTAGTCCTTCCCATTGTCCTAGGAAGTGAGCAGATGCCATCATCCTCATCTTCTAGAAGAGGAAACAGAGGTGAGGTAACTTACCCAAGTTGCCACCTAGTGAGTGAGAAGCTGGGATTTGACTGAGACATTCGGGCTCCAAGTTGATCTCTTAACCACTCCTCCTCTCTGGTACCGCCCAAACAGCGGGCCAGGAGATGATCCCAAAGTACATGCTGAACCTTCCAAAGTCTCTGAGACCGTCCCTCAATGGTTCCATTCCTGCTGCTGACATCCTGCATTCTCTGAAGCTCCTCTCCAGTCCCATAAGGCACGCTCTCACCCTCATCTTGCTTGAGACCCCCCAGAGATTCCTGACCCTACTTTGTGCTTCCATCTGCCTGTCACCATAGCCACAGCAGTGCCTGCCTTAGCCCCTGCATTATCCTTTACATTTACCAGAGGCGGAGGTTGTATATGGCAGAAAGATGAAAGTAACAGTCACCGCAAGGCAGAGCCCCAGGGGGTTAGAGTTAGAGTTTGGGCTCTGAGCACAAGTGACAAAAGAAAAAATATAAGTAAACCGGAACTTCATTAACATGTAAAACTTTTGTGCTTTAATAGACACCACTAGAAAATGAAAAAATGCACAGACTAGGAGAAAATACTTGTAAGTCATATATCTGATAAGAGACTACGACCCAGAATATGTAAAGAACTCTTACAACTCAACAATAAAAAGAAAAATAACCAAATTAAAAAATGAGCTAAGGATCTGAATAGAGATTTCTCCAAGGAAGATATATAAATGACCAACACGCACATGGAAAGATGTCCTGCATCGTTAGTCATCAGTCATTTGCTTTTGCAGACCAAAACCTCAGTGAGATATCACTTCATACCCACTAGGAGGGCTCCTATAAAAAGAATGCAGGCAATAACAAGTGTTGGTAACGGCGAAATAATTGGAATCCTCATACATTGACAGCGAGAATGTAAAAAGGTGCAGCCATATTGAAAAACAGTTTGGTGGTCCCTCAAAATTTTAGATAAGTGGTTTTCAGGGGTGAGGGAGAGGGGAAATGAATGGGGATTGACTATTAAATGGGTAGAGTTTCCTTTGGGGAAAGGAATATATTCTAAAATTAGATAGTGGTGATGGTTGCAAAGCACTGTGCATATACTAAAAAACACTGAATTGTATACTTTAAAGTGACTTTAAAGTTAACCGTGAATTTTATGGTATATGAATTATGTCTCAGTAAAGTTGTTATATAAAAAAAAGATCTGGGCTCCGAGGTCAAACAGACATGGGTCAGGATTGGGTCTCTGCTTCTCCCTAGCTGTACAATCTCCCTCCTTTGGTGCTGAATTGACTGGGTGAATTGCATGAGGCAGGTGATGTCTGAAGGAGTCTGGCATACACCTTGGCAGTTAGCTCCAGAATTTTCCATCTTCAGGGATAATTTCTACACTGGAGGGCCACCTATCCCCCCATCCCTGGGGACCCACATCATCCTGAGTGAGCTTCCTTCTCCTTCAACCTAAGTGCAGGCAGAATTAGCCTCCACAGCACCCACTCCCATTCCCAGACTCATCCTTGAAGCTCTCTAAGCAGTTAGAGAACTGTGTTCCCAGGTCCTCTGGAGGGTGGGGCCAGGAGCGAGTTGCTGGGTCCTCTGCCAGGTTGGTCTCCTTGGCCCAAGTGGGCCCTTCTAGATAAGTTCTCTCTGGAGAGGTGTGTGTGCGCGTATGTGTGAGGGGAGAAGGGGGGTGAGAAATGCACTGAAAAAATAATGAAAGAAGCTAGGGTTGTACGTGGCATTTGGCAGAGACCCAGGGGCTAGAGGAGAGGCCTGGCTGGGGAGGGCTTCTCTGTCCAGGTGACTTGTATACCCACCCACGATGGAGAGGATGACAACCACGAAGTCGAAGATATTCCAGCTGTTGGTGAAGTAATAGTGGCGCAGGGCGGCCAGCTTGACAATACACTCGCCTGTGAAGATGGCCACAAAGAGCAGGTTGATCTTGGCCAAGATGTTGATTTTCTCGGGACTTTGGTCATCTGTCTCCACCATCATGGTCACCATATTCAAGCAGATCAGAAACATGATGGTGACGTCAAAGGCCTGCTTGGTCACAATGTCGAATATGAAGCCCTGGTACTTGTTCTGAAAGGAGAGGCAAATGGAAAGTGCTCAGCAGGGCCCTCGGGGAGGCTGGCAAATGCCTGTTGCTGCCTCTCATCCCAGACCACCCACCCTCCCACTCTACCCTCTAGTGAGCCCAAAGCCCCTGCCACACTGCCACAGATAGTGTAGAGGAAAAAGTCCTGGAGGCTAAAGCCACTGGCTATCCTGCTGAAATGCTTCCTGGGCTTCAAGGCCCATCCCCAGAGCTCCATCTTCCATGAGGCCTTCCATGATGGATCTTCATGGAGAGATTGTTCCTGCCCTGAGCATCCTTAACACACTGTTCATTGTGCTTCCCTTTTAGTTCCCACAGTCTGAAGGCTCAAGGGCAAATTTAAACTTCAACCTTAGTAATTATGTCAGTGCTTAGATTAATATATTTGCTCCACTTTTTTATGGAATTTTATTTATTCTACTAACCGTATTTGTATGTGTCTTTAATTGTAAATCAGCCCAGATTACTTGGGGGAAGAAATAAGATTATATATATATTTCTTCTATTCTCCCACTTGGAAAAGATTATAAATAACACACACACACACAGACACACACACACACACAACTTTTTGGATAATGGCTTGATTGGGCCAAGGGAGTCAGTCTTGGAGAGGACCCCGCTCTCCAGAGCTCTTGGCTCTCCCCACCAGGTGACTCAGGAATCCGGCTCCCTGACTGTTTTGCGGGTCCAAGGATGAGGCTCTGAGTGGGGTGGGGTGGGGCTGTGAAGGCTGCACTGCTTTTCCTGGGGAAAGCCTGCATGCTTGAGGGGAAGGAGGAGATTCGCTCAGATACAGAGGGTTCCTGTGGATGGGGAGTGTCCTGGGATGCTACATCCTTATCATACCTTCCTCCCTATCTGTATGAGGCTGGGACCTCTCTTCATGATCAGACATCTGATAGCGCCCCTCAGGCTGGGCTGAAAGACTGTGAAGCAGCCCTGATGGCTGGCTGTGTGGCACGAAAGCTTCCCAGGGACCCCAGAAGATCCTCCCCACTCCCACAAAACCAGGAGCCTGGCTCACCAGGGGCCGCGGGATGGGCTTCTGGGGCTTCTTGGAGCCCAGCTTCTTCATGGCATTGTAGTACTTCTTCTGCTCCTCTGTCATGAAGATGTCCTGGCCCCCTAAGTGCAGAGAGAAGGCACCAACCTCATTCTGGGGTTCTCAGAGGCCCCAGCATGGAGGGCACCAGGATCTTGCCTTCTTGATGAGGATGCCAGGATCGACCACCTCCTGGCTTCCTCTCCTGGACAAAATATGTCCCTATTCTGCGCCATAGATTCTTCCCCAAATCTATTTATCCAGGAACCCTGTCCCCTTTCACCTTGAGATCTCTCTGGCTTTATGACCTGCAAATCCAGTATCCACCCTCCACCCTTTCCCTCCCAGCTCAACCAGCCTTCAGGTTCTCTCTTTTCACTTGGTTTGCCTACAACCCAGTCATAGCCTCTCTGACGAAGCTCTGGGAAGACCCAGGGCCTCTGCACAGGCCTTACCCATGACCTCTGATCATGGACCAGGTGAACAGTTGCAGCTCTCACCCCAGCTTCTCCCAGGAGTCTCATCTCTCAAGTGGATTAGGGCAGGCATGGGGCCTCCCACCAAAGCCCCTTCTTACCTTCTTACAGGCCTAGGTGTGTTACATCCCTGGACACACCCTTCTCCCCCAACAGGGAAGGTGAGATGGGACCTGGAGCCTGAATGGCCCCTCAATCCCCTGGCACCCGGCCCTGCCCTGCCCAGCCCAGTGGGGAGCTGGTGCTCTACGTATCTTTTTCTTCTGTTGGTTGAAGTTGTCAATGATGACACCGATAAAGAGGTTCAGGGTGAAGAAAGACCCGAAGATGATGAAAATGACAAAATAGATGTACATGTAGAGGTTGTATTCCCACTGAGGCTGCTCTTCATACTGCGAGGGAGAAATTACACAGGGAGATCAGACAGGCTGGGGTCTCGGGGGGTCACATGGGGAGGGGAGGGGGGCAGAGGCAGAGGGCTGGCTAGGAGTGTCCATTCTGTGGGAGAGAGGGTGTATCTAGAGGAAGGTCACTAGCCCAGTTATGTGAGTCTGTGAGCCAGAGGTGGGTAGGGATAGAGGTGAGAGGAGTGGATGGTGGCAGGTAAGGACAGCAGACATGCTGAGCTCAGGGCTGGCAGAGTATCAGTGCCTGGCTCTGGCCCTGGGCCAATGGGAAGCTGGAGTACATGGGGACCTCTCTCAGTCTTGACTGAGCTGTCAGTGTGACCGGGTGGGGTGCTGGACAAAGAAGAAGCTTGATTTGCGTCTCTGTTGCTTCCACCCCATCCTCCTGGGGTAAAAGTCAGTAAACTACAGTGAGTTTAATTTGAAAAAACATTTGAGAATTCTGGGACTTCTTAGGAGACCAAGCAACCTTGCCCCAGAGCCAGGCTTGGGCATTCCAGAGAGGCTGAACTCCAGAGTGACACGAGATCTTGCCCTTGTGGGCTGGGCTTTCAGATGCAGACACTGATTCCCTGGTGGCCAAGCAACCAGGAGCCTCAGGTGCCTGACTTGGTGGAAGAAGCCACTGTGGCAACCTACCCCCCTGGAGTCCACAGCTGCATACATAATGTCCATCCAGCCTTTAAATGTTGCCTGGGAGGAAAAGACAAGATTAAGACAATCATTTAATTCTGCACCTCGCTTGAGCTACTTAGGGCTCTGGTCTGGACAGATGAAGCCAGAAGCAAGCTTCTTATGAAAAGCAAGCCACCCCCCCTCACCCCTTCAGCAGCATCTAAATGCCTGGGTGGTCAGAGAAAGACTTTGTTTAGCACTAGGGGTGGGGAGGGGAAGCAGCTGAGCAGATGCCCCAAGAAGGCCATGCAGCAGGGAATAAGCTTCTTGATTGAGGCCAAGAGTCTGAGGGGGCTTGCAGGAGGTCTTCCCTTCAGATCCACCCTCATTTCCATTTCTAACACATCACAGAATCCTGACAGTGATTCTGTCAGGGAGACAGAGGTGGAACTTAGACTGTGTGTTCTAGAACTCCGACTGTGTGTTCTAGAACTCCAGGGCTGACTGGTCTCCTTTGTCCTACATCTCAGAGAACCATGTGGCTTCTGCTCCATGGACTTTCAAGGGAAGTTCCCGAAGAATCTCAACCTTCCCTTGTACTTAAGGGGGTTCTTTTGTCAATGTTGTGTTGGTAAATGGTTGACAGCTGACATCCCAGAAGAAAAGAAAAAAACCCTGATTGTTGGTTTGCCAATTTCTCTTGTGTAAATATTCTCACCATGGTCGATTTCAGGTTACCAATGTGAAGTTACTCAATGGAGTTGAGAAGAGATGCATAAGAGCTTAGCATTATGGTACTCCCACTGTACAGACATAATAGATGTAAAAAGCCTCAAGAGCGTAGATGATAATACTAAAATGTAATGATGAATCTTGAGTATTTATTACCTTTGTTTTAATATCATTTAGTTAATTTTATAAGTTTATAGAATTCAATTTTTTATAATGGCTGTATTTAATAAACAGCTTGCAAAATTTCTGATAATGTAACAATGAGCTTTTGTGAGCCGGCACAAGCTGGCTCCAGCATACTACACCAAGGGAGTAAAGAGGGAGGCTGAACCAGAGAGGGCCCTAGTGCTGGTGGCATTGTCTGCCCTAGTCTGGGCTGCTACGCAGAAAGACCCCAAGAGACACGCTTGGTGTGAGACTGACTCCCCAGTGAAGTCTCATTTGTGTTTTTGGCCAAATCCAGTCCTGCCCCGAGCCTCTTTTTTTTTTTTTTTTTGAGACAGAGTCTCTCTCTGTTGCCCAGGCTGGAGTGCAATGGTGTGATCTCAGCTCACTGCAACCTCTGCCTTCCAGGTTCAAGTGATTCTCCTGCCTCAGCCTCCTGAGTAGCTGGGATTACAGGCGCGCACCACCACGACCAGCTAATTTTTATATTTTTAGTAGAGATGGGGTTTCACCACGTTGGCCAGGCTGGTCTCGAACTCCTGACCTCAAATGATCCACCTACCCCAGGCTCCCAAAGTGCTGGGATTACAAGTATGAGCTACCATGCCTGGCCTCCAAGCTTCCTTTCTAAGCACAAGCTCAGGTACACAAACTTCCTGTGTCTAAGAATTCTTATGAGGCAGGTAGGGCAGAAGGGGAAGCTAAGGCTGCTCATAGTAGGCAAGCTACTCCAGCTCCCTGTACCAAGAGGCCCTTGCCTATAAAGATAGGCCCAGAAATACTTTGGAAACTGCTGGGGACCACCCAAGGGTATGAGATATTTATGACTGAATTCTTCCCAAACACCGAGTGGCTTTGTCTGGAAAGGTGAGCCGTTCTTAGTCTATAAAAGGAGGTCTTTTCTTCCAAAGTTCTGACATTCTGAGGGACAGTTGCAGGAATAGACAGCTCCTTGGGTTTGGTACTAATCTACCGTTCTCCACTAGGCAGTGCAGGGGAGTCTCTGTGGGACTACCACTGGGACTTAAGGGATGGGTGGAGGTGTGAGTGGATGTATAAAGTTTCCAGGTGAGAGTCTGCTGAGTTTTCCTCTGCTTTGGGGACCACAGACAGGTGTCTGGGCTTAAGATTGGAACAGCAAGACAAGCAAGTTGCAGCTTTATGCATTGTGGTTCTGTTGCATTGGTCAAGGCTAATGGTAGGTTAATTTTATGGAATGTGTTATAATCTCTGA
This sequence comes from Symphalangus syndactylus, assembly GCF_028878055.3. Taxonomy (NCBI): domain Eukaryota; kingdom Metazoa; phylum Chordata; class Mammalia; order Primates; family Hylobatidae; genus Symphalangus; species Symphalangus syndactylus. The sequence goes on along the minus strand of NC_072423.2, from coordinate 122,393,221 downwards.
AGCCACCATATTCACAAAATCAGTGGAAACCCTAGAAGGATTGTGTGTGCTTAAACATTGCACATCAAAGATGGAAATTTTTTTTTTTTTTTTTGATGGAGTCTGGCTTTGTCGCCCAGGCTGGAGTGCAGTGGTGAGATCTCAGCTCACTGCAAGCTCCGCCTCCCGGGTTCATGCCATTCTCCCGCCTCAGCCTCCTGAGTAGCTGGGGCTACAGGCGCCCACCACCACGCCCGGCTAATTTTTTTTGTATTTTTAGTAGAGACAGGTTTTCACTGTGTTAGCCAGGATGGTCTCGATCTCCTGAACTCGTGATCCGCCCGTCTCGGCCTCCCAAAGTGCTGGGATTACAGGTGTGAGCCACCGCGTCTGGCCAGAAATATGTTCTTTCAAACAACACAAGGGCTAACACTATCTTTTATAACAGAGGGTGGCCACAGTCACAACTTTGCTAATAGTTCAGTTCCTGAGTAGTCTATGGTCTTTCATTTTTTAATCTGTGCCATCATACTGCCTTACTGATAACCTGAAGAGATCAACTTGACTACTGGCTGGGAGTCGGTTCTACAGCACCACAGACCATCCCCATACTCTGCAATTTGGAGAATGTGGTATCGGTTCTAGAACTAAAAGTCTGGGGATTTCCCAAGAAGCCAAATCCCTGGAGAGTCCTGAGCCTCCTTTGGGCACTGTGATCCTCCTGTGAAGATCCAGCATGGCCCCACTGCCCCCGCTCCTGCCCACATCATGGATGATGGCCATGCTGCTCAACAGCCATTGGGAGGAAGAAGTCCCTTCTCTCCAGGACTTACCACCTGCAGAAGGGCCAGGTATCCGGCCCCCACGTTGTCAAAGTTGACTTTCACCTTGGTCCAGTACAATTCTCCGGTCATGTTCAAGGACTCACACTGGCTCTTGTTGTTCACAATGGTGTAGTTCAAAGGCAAGTCTCCCTCTGTCTGGTTGATGCACCTCCCAAACTTCCCCGCGAAGAGGTTCACGCCCATGATGCTGAAGATGAGCCAGAAGATGAGGCAGACGAGGAGGACGTTCATGATGGATGGGATGGCGCCCACCAGGGCATTGACCACCACCTCAAGTGGACAGAGAAGTGGCTCAGTTCCTGGGGGTGCCCAGAGCACATGCCCTTTTCAAGACCCCCTGCCACCCCATGAAAGAATGAACTCCCTGGCTGCAGGGGGCTGTGCAGGTGGGTGTGCAGATCCCACACTCATGGGAGAGGCCAGCTCCATGGCCAGAAGAGCTGGTGGGGAGTGAGCGGAGTGCACCCCAGAGTCTGCTGTGGCTTCAGAACATCTGCTTTCCCTTCTTGGCCCTGCCCTGAATCTGTGATCTTTAAAATCTAATTTTCACCAAGGTGTGTGCTGGTTGAGGATACCAGCAACTTGATGGGAAAGGACCTCTCAAAACGTCCCCAAGACTGGGTTTCCTAACAATCCCACAAGTCCTTACATTTTTGGAGCTAAATTCTGGTTTATTTTAGGTTGTTGCTATTGGGATGGATGGGACCTCAGTGCAGTGTCTAGAGGGTGTTGTGGCAGTTCTCCAGTGCTCCCATAAGAGCAGAGCCAGAGAGCAGGTGGCATGGGTACTCCCCATGATACCCGCTCCCCAGTGAGGGGCTCTCAGATCCCATGGAGCCACAGCCTCATGCTCTGCATCTAAACTCACAACACCCTATAGAAGATTCCCTAATAGAGGCATTTGGGGCCCTCCACCCTACTCATAGATCAAGTCCCCAGCTGTCCATGCACCGGGAACACATGTGCCACACAGACTGGAGGTGAAGCTGGTGTGGACTGTGTGGTGTGGGCCAGATGCCAGGTTGGGGGATGCTGTTCCTCAGCAGGCACGCTGAACCCTGGAACAGGGTGGAAAACCCAGCTCTTAGGACACCAAACATCTGGGTATAGAGTGAGGTGGGGAAGCCCTGGGAGTTTGCCCTTGGCTGGCTCTGTGGCCAGTGGCTACCACAGAGGCATTCCTGGCACCTAGTGTCTCATTGCATCCCTCTGGAATCAAATGTCCTTGCTCCCAAAGAGACATTTAACTCTGAATATTATCTTGTGGATGGTTTCCCACCAGGAATAAGCTATGTGTGTCTCCATGGATTGGGGGTGTGGGCAAGGTTCAAAGCCATCAACCAACTGGTAGGCTGAGCTGTGTAATGGTGCCTGCTGGGTCAGTGAGAGACAAACAAACATGTCTTCTGAAGCCACACAGAACTGATGTGTTTTGTTAAAAAAACACCTCACACAAGTACACACAAACACACACATGTGTATTTGTTTTCTTGCTATATATCTTGGCTGATGTTTTTCTTGGTGTGCTTTCAAATCTGCCTTATCTGCTCTCATTCTTTGGTAAAATGTGGTGACTTGAAAAATGCATAGGGATCTGCACTAGGAAAATGGTACACAGGAGATCACTAAGCACATGGTCATTTCCTCTACAGCCTCTGTCTGATGCTGGGAATGCAGCTTGCTCTATGCCTCTTCCCTCACCCTCCCGACCACAGCCCCACTGCCCATCACAGACAGAGGGCTGGCAGCCTGTGTCTGCCAGGAGGCAGGGCATGCAGAGGGGCACAGAGAGTGGGCACACACAGATGCAGCCCTGCAGGATAGCAGAAGCACAGGGGCCCTGTGCCAGTGGCCTGGGGTGTAGCTGAGACCCCTGTGCCCAGCAAGTCTTGCTTCCTCTCCTTTGTCCGGTGCTGTCCCAGCCCTCACGGGAGCTCACAGGGCTGGAGGGTGAGCCCTGGCGGTGGGTTCTCACAGCTGCCTACCTTCAGGGTGCCTCCATGCCCAGCTGTGCCTCTCCTGGAGGTACTGGGCCATGCTTCTACCAAGTCAGCCTTGGCCACAGTCTCCACGGCCATAGGACATCAGAAGCACAGGGAGGGGCCCGGGATGGCAGTGGGCTGGGCCTGTGGGTCAGCAAGCTGAGGCTGGGGGTCCCTCCGTGGGACCGCCTCCCACTCCCTGGTGGGAAGGCAGCTGCCTCTCTTACCCTCATGCCCTCAAATCGTGACAGAGCTCTCAGGGGGCGGAGTGCACGCAGTGTCCGCAGTGACTTGATGGGGCCCATCTCGGCAAAGCCCAGGGTGTTGGCCACCAGGCTGACCAGAGAGACCTGGGGGAGGCAAAGTAGAAATGGGGAGGATGGGAACAGCTCCTCACTGTTGGGGACAGACAGTAGGGCTCCTGGCCCCCTAAGATGGTGCTGGGTGCGAGAGAGCCACAGGCCTCCCGTGTCCACTCTTTATTAGTCCTGCGGTGGACTGTCATCACAGGCCAGCTCTGCACTGGGCCAGACTTCCCGGGGCCCAAGCTGGGGCGAACCCAAGAGTGTCCTGGCTTCTGGGCCTTTACTGAGAGGCTGCTATGTGTACTTCACATACATGCTCTTTAATAACCCTACTAACCCTGCGATGTTGCGATGCATCACCTCTATTCTACAGATGGGAAAACTGAATTCCAAAGCCACTCTGCTGGTGTGGCAGAGCAGGGACACAAAGCCTGGGCTTTTGGTCTTCACATTCTTTCCTTCAATTCCAATTCTTGGACCTGTCTCCTTCCCCAAAGAAGCCTTTTTTGGGAAAGCAGAGGCGGTCCTGGGTTAAGTAGGAGCAAATAGACAATCGTGGGGCATTTCCCCAAGGCCAGACTGTGCAGCATTTCAACGTCTTCAAAGAAGGAAAGCAAAGGTGGGGACTCGGTGGCACCAGGAGCCTCAGCTCTCTGTTCCCTCTGCCCCACCCCTCCCAGGGCACTTCCACTCTGTGGATTTTATCCTTCTAAAGCTCCGTGGGCATGCACTCCCTTCTTACGTCACCACTGGCCTGTGATCACAGTCCAAAAATGGCCTCCTGCCTGACCTCCCCTGCAGTCACCATCAACACCATCCTGGTGCTCAGGCCAGCCTGGGTTTCGGAGAGGCTTGGGGCAGAGGCCTGACTCCCACAGCCTCCTCCCAGTCTTGGCAGCACCAGGGGAGGGAGCTGAGCAAAGAGGCCAGGGGAAGGAAGACATGCCAGACTGATTTCTGTGTTGCCCCCACTCACCCCTCAAGGATGCTGGGCTATTGGCCCCCAATCCTGGAGAGTCGGGGGGCATCTCTCAGGGACCTCTCCTTGAGGGCAGGACCTCCAGAGTGCCAGGTCCAGCTGGTCTGCCTGCCCAGTTCCTAACAGGCTGTCTTGCGGTCTCTGTTCTTTCCAAAGCTTGCCCCGTCTGCCTCAGCGATGGCCTCCCGTCTTAGGTGACGGCAACTCCATCCCTCCAGCTGTGCAGGCCACAATCCTTGGCGTCCTCCCTGCCTCCTCTCTGTCTCTGACACCCTGTGTCTAACCCATCAGGATTTCCTGTTGGCTCTGCCTTCAAAATACGTCTGAAGTCCAAATATTTCTCACCACTTCTACTGCCACCGTCCTGGCCTGGCCACCATTGTCTCTCCCTGGATCATGGCCTGAGCCTCCTAACTCTTCTCCCTGCTTCTACTCATTCCTCTCTACCCCTGCCTCCATGACCGAGTGACCCCTAAAGAAAATCAGTCAGTTCACGGCACTCTTCTGTTCAGAGCCTTCCAATTCCGCCCCCCTACCCCCATTTCATTCTAAAAGCCCATATTTTTTCAAAGGCAGCAATCTGGCTGCATCCCCTGCAATCTGGCTTCATCTCCTGCACTTCCTTCTGCTCAGTGGCTCTAGCCTCCCTGCATTTCCCCCAGTATGCCAGGCGTGCTCCTGACACACGGTCCTTGCACTGCTCTTCCAACCTCTGCCTGGAATGTCTGCCAGACATTGGCCTGGCTAACCCCAACTTCAAACCCGCTCAAATGTTACCAAAGTGGGCTACTCTGATCATCCTATTTAAAAGTGGCAACCTGCACCTTCCCCTCAACCCCACCCTTCCCAAGTTCTCTTTGCTCCATGGTAGATACCACTTTTTCACATAATGTAAAAGTGGCTTATTGATTATGCTGATTGTTTGTAGCCACCTTCCTCCATGTGGGGAAGAGTTTTTATTTTGTTCCCTAAGATCTCCAGCACCATAACAGTGCTTGCACACAGTAGAGACCCAATAGCATTTAGTGAAAAATAATGCAGAATTCATCTTGGAAACATCCTTCCCTAAACTCTGAGGCCTGAGACAAACTTTCCCATGAAGCACGCAGATGGGGTAGGGGCACAGCAGCGTGGCCAGTGTCAAGAAAGCTGGATTCCACACCCACTTCCTTCTGCTTAGCCTTGGGCAAGGCCCCTCCCTGCTGTGAGCCTTGGTTGCCTTCTCCACAGGCTCCTTCTCCTCTCTTGGGCCTGAGCAGGGAAGCACTGCCGGTTCCCTTTCCCCTGCCTTGGCTCTGCCTCCCCAAGGTGGCCAGTGGCTGGTGGGTGCTTCCCCAGAAGTCTGTGCAGAGTCCTGCTGGCCTGCCTTGCAGGAGACCCTCAGCAGGCCCAACTGCCCAAGATGCTGCAGGAACAGCGTGTCAGGGAGCCTCAGGGCTTAGCTGCCAGGATCCCAGGCCCTCCCATAGTCCCTCAACGGGGAGACCTCAGGGGCCTCTGCTTCATCTCAGGGAGGCTCTGAGGGCTGGGCCGGGCAGTCCAGTGTGTCTAGAGCTCTCCTTGCCCCCCTTCCACCCCAGCACCCCCTCACCCCAACATTAGCATCCTCTTGGCCACCTGGGAAAGAGGCCTGGACTACAGGTCCAAGGACCTGGATCTGTGTCTCTCTGTGCATCCCCTCTAGCCCAAGGCGCTCTGCCACCATGGCCACCCACAGTTTGACCTCCCACCCAGCCTTGGTAGCCTCAACCTGGACTCTGGCCAGGCTTACTGGGGGCTGAGCCTCTGAGTGGGGTATGGAGACTGCACAGGCCTGAGCCTGTTCTCTAACCACAGGAAGGATAGCTCCTGCTGGTTTGCAGAGCCCGATGTCAAGGCCAGAAGCCATCAGCAAACCCGGCGCCTTCTGGAAAGCCCTTTTCAGTCTGCAGATACTGACCCCCACTCTGTTTTGTTCGATCCCCCAGAGAGGTCCCTCCATCTGTACCCTTTGCCTTCACTTCCTTTGTCCTCAGTGAGTGCAAACCCAGGCCTGCCCTGCACTGACCCGTTTCTCTCTGCTTGGCTACTCTCCCTCTTGACTGATGTCAGGCCCCCTCTCAGACCCTGCATTCATGCTGCCTGGCACCCAGCAGTGTCTTGGGGCCTGGGTAGCTGTGGGGCAGGGGCTTCACACTCCATCTGCCAACCGGGTGTTCAGAAGCCACGCTGACCTCCTGCCCCAGGCCCTCCTTGGACACAGCCTGGGCAGGCAGCCCTCACAGCTACCCGATCATCTAGGGCAGCAACCCAGAGCCCCTGAGCCAGTGTTCATGGCTTCCTCCTCCTCTGGGGTGACTCCACCCCTCTCTCATCCTCCCCAGCCAGTACCTTCTCCCTGAGCTGGAGGCTCTCCCCTGCCTGCCCAGCATCCTTTCAGCAGCCTTCTACCCCTGGCATGTGTGCATGGAGGCTCTGAACTGTCCTCCTCGTGTGTGCATGGAGGCTCTGAACTGGCCATCTGTCTAGTGGGCCTGATGGACACTTACAGTCTGCTGTGGTGTGTGCTAGAGCACAAGCTTGTCTGCTCACTTCCCTTTCTGGACCCTGAGTCCCCAGCCCCTGCCCTGGCTCACGCCCCTACCTTGACTACTCTTGAACGATCTCCCCTAGAAGCAGGGGCCTAGGTGTCCACCTGCTGTGGCTCCAAACTGGGGGCTCTAGAGGCAGGACCCTGTCTCCTATTTCTTCTCTTCCTCTGAGCCTGGGAACCTGAGGACAAGTCCTGGGTCTCTCAGACTCATGTCCTCCTTCCTCTCTGCCTGCCCCACAGCACTGCTGCGCGCCTCCCCTTCAGCCTGCTGGCTCCCACTCGGCCCTCTGCCTCAGCCCCTTCTCCCGCACCGGCAATGGGTTTCCCCTTCCTGTTCCCTTCGGGTGCCCACACTCACATCCACGATGAGGAAGTCGAGCCAGCACCAGGCATTGGTGAAGTACTTCTTGAAGCCATAGGCCACCCACTTGAGCAGCATCTCTAGCACGAAGACATAGGTGAACATCTTGTCGGCATACTCAAGCACAACCTTGATGGTCTTCCGCTCCTCCAGGTAGATGTCCTCGAAGGCCTGCAGACAAGGCCGGACAAGGCAGACATGAAGCCTGGACCACTGCCAATTCCACCCTGCACCAGGCACTGTTTCTTTTCTTTTCTTTTTTTTTTTTTTTTGAGACGGAGTCTTGCTCTGTTGCCCCCAGGCTGGTGCAGTGGTGCAATCTTGGCTCACTGCAACCTCCACCTCCCGGTTCAAGTGATTCTCCTGCTTCAGCCTCCTGAGTAGCTGGGATTACAGATGCCAGCCACCATAACCGGCTAATTTTTTGTATTTTTAGTAGGGATGGGGTTTCACCATGTTGGTCAGGCTGGTTTTGAGCTCCTGACCTCGTGATCTGCCCACCTCAGCCTCCCAAAGTGTTGGGATTACAGGCATGAGCCACTGCGCCTGGCCTAGGCACCGTTTCTGACACCTCCTGCTGCCTGGGAGAGTGGGGAAGGGGTGAGGAATGCTGTGGATGGGGTTCCTCCCTGGCAGTGTTGGACTAGATAAGAATGCCCTCCAAGCGGGGCCTGTGCCACCGGCAGGCCATGAGATGGCCTTATGTGGTAGATGGATAATAAGGCAGAGTGAATGGTGCGACCCCTTCTCCCTTCGCAATGAAGATCAAGTCTGAGTTTTGGGCTAGGCCTTTCTAAAACTTGCCATTTTAACAAGGAGAGAGGGTATGCAGGCTCAGCTCACAGCTTCCTGATGGAAACAACAACATAAAATATTTTCGTTTTCACTCCGTTTTGCTTTAGCTTTGTTTACTTTATACGGTTACTTACTTTTCATGGGAAAAATATTGGTTTCCAATTAATAATAATGATTAAGTTTCACTTTACACAACATTTATTTAAATAAGCAAAAACCAATGAGAGTTGATGTAAAGCTGAATTTTAAAGAAACTATATTAAAAGTCGTTTGTAGATTTGATGTTTAGGAACCACACAGGTGTAGATAAAGTCAAATCTGCAATTCTCAGGCTCTAGGAGTCAAAGTTTCCAAAATCCTAGGAGTTGTAAGTCTTTCTCCACCTCCTCATTTCTGCCTCAACTCAAATTCCTGAGCTAACAGAGAAACTCCAGTGGCTCTCAGATGGCTTCTACCTCCAGCCTACTGGTTTGTTCCTGTTTCTCTCTCTGTCCAGAGTGTGCTATGAGGCTCCTGTCTAGGCAACTGAACACGTCACTAGGGCTCTGGGGGAGCTGCCTCCACCTGCCACTCCTGGGCCTTCCTGTCCGACTTCAGGGCCTCTGTGAGCGACAGTGACCCAAGAGACCAGTGCTGTTGGCACTGCTGAGGCATACATATGGCTCACTGAGGCACTGTAGATGGCACAACAGGATAATTCAGGTCCCAAAATGGATTTTGGGAGTTGTTCAAGATAAAAAAAAACTAGGTGTATTGTATTTTTATCTGAGTATAAAAATGGGTGCATCTTATAAAAATTAAATAATATGGAAATTATAAAAAAGAAAGTAAAAGGCATCTCTAATTTAATGACACCAAAGTAACCACTGCTAACATTTAGGTGAGTATTATTTTTGACAGTGCGTATGTGTGTGCACATACACACAATCACCACAGTTTTATGAGACACACTAAATATTTGCCTTGAAATTACTTTCTCCATTAAACAATATGTTGTGAACAGTTATCCACTCAATAATATGAATACATGCAATAATATATATTACTATTTTAAAAGGCTGCATATTTCATTATTTGCATATGCTGCTACTTATTTAGCCAATAACCTTATTAATAATGCACATTTCGGTTCTTTACAGTTTATCCCTAGTAGAAATAAAGTTGCAGTGGACAGGGGATTGTTGAGGATAAATGGGGTTGCCAGGCCAAAGGTGTGCTTTTGGTACAGCCTGGGAATGGACCCCTCCGAAGGCAACACCAATTGACACTCCATCTCTGGGGCAGGAAGGGGGCTCTTCTCCACCACCCCACTGACATTGCTGTCATTTCTCCTTTTTCACTTTTCCCAGCCTAATGAAAGAAACTTGTATTTTGTTACATTTTCATTTATGTTATTAGGAGCGATGCTGACATCTTTTCTTTGGATATTTGCCGTGTTCCTTTTGGGAATTACCTGTTCATATCCTTTGCCTATTTTTGTACTTGAGTGTCTGGTTTATTTGGGGACATTAACTCTTTGTTTGGTAACACCAACCTGGTTTGTGACACCACCCTGCCTTTAAATCTCACTTGCTTTTGTTTACCATACTGAAGTTCTGTGTACTTCATTTTCAATTATTATATCATTTTATATGATTGTATCATTTATTATAATTTTCATTTAGTAAAATTTTTGGTGTTGCATTAAGAAAGCCCTTATCTATTCCGAGGCTAGGAAAAATGACCTTCTTAAAACAATTTTTGTGGTTTCATTGTTTTACATTACAATTTTAAAAATTACATATAGTTTGGTAAGGAGTAAATATCCATTTTAATACTTTTTTTCAGGATGTGGCTCATCAAATGCCCCAACACTTTATTAAATAATCCACTTAAAATCCACTGATTAAAAGTCAACTTTATCATATAGTACATTTCTTTATTTACTTAAATCTACTTCAGATCTGTTTATGTGGTTCTACTGTTCTCTGTCTGTTCCTGAATTAGTATCACATGAATTTCCCTGGACATTTAAATAATTTTCAACTTTATTTAAACTTTACCAATGTTTTGTCATATTTCCTCAGAAATGTTGAAAGCTTGTTATTGCATTGAATCTATTAATTACTTTAGGAACTTATATGAAGTCTTCCTACCCAAGATGAAGGTATGTTTATCTATTTGTTCTGTTTTATACTGCTTGGCAAAGTTTTACAGTTTTCTTCATGCATCTCTTATACATTCATTATTATATTTATTCCCAGTTATTTTATGCTTGCAGTGCTTGGCATGTAACAAATATTTGAAAGATGTTACTTGTGACTAAATGGTTTTTCTTAGGATAAAACAACAATAGCAACAATTCTTTGCATATTTATTTCATAACTGGCCATATAATGTTTTTAAAATAGGTTTAAATTCTTTTCTAGGCAATCATATTATCTATAAATAATGATATATTTCTATCATTTTTAACTCTTGCTTTTATACTTGACTGGATTAACTTCAATTATTTTATTTCCCAACTTTTGTATCATGTGTTCAATTTTCTTAATTACACTGGCTAGTAATTCAAGACTATTATTAAATAATGAGCAATAGCTAAAAAGGTAAATCATCCTTTTCTTATTCTTCACTTTAATGAAAACGTTTCAAGTGGTTTTACTACTAATGATGATATAAGTTAATTTGAGAGTCAGTTTTTTACTAAATTAAGAAAAATATTTTATTTCTTTTTTTTTGTCGTTTGGATTCAGTAGAAGAAAATATATTTTATTTCTGTTCTTACCAGAGTTTTGGAAATCAGGCATTCATTGAAATAATTATATGGTTTTTTATCTTTGTCCTATTAATATAAATAGTTTTACTAATATGGTACTATTTTCACATTTTAGGATATGACACATTTGTCATATGACGTACTCAATGTTTTAAATATATTTCTAGATCCTATCTGCATGTATTTTGTTTAAGATTTGTACATCACTATTCAGAAGTATGGAGTATGAAGCATAAAAACTGGCCAAGGTTTTCCTTTTGGTATACTTGAGGTTTTAAAAATCAGCATTATTTAGCTTTTAAAAAAACAATTTATAGGCCAGGTGCGGTGGCTCACATCTGTAATCCCAGCACTTTGGGAGGCCGAGGCAGGCAGATCACCTGAGATCGGGAGTTCGAGACCAGCCTGACAAACATGGAGAAACCCCATCTCTACTAAAAATACAAAATTAGCCAGGCATGGTGGCACATGCCTGTAATCCCAGCTACTCAGGAGGCTGAGGCAGGAGAATCCTTGAACCCGGACTGCAGTCCAGCCTGGGCAACAAGAGCAAAACTCTGTCTCAAAAACGAACAAACAAACACACAAACACACACAAGAAACAATTTCTAGACTTTCTGTCTTTTTTCATGCACTAGAGTACTTTAAATAGCATTGGAATTATTTTCTTCCTTGAGAATGTGAAAGAATCTGTTTTTGGAGATGTGAGAAATTAGATTACCTAGTGGTTATCAATTTGGTTGCTTTAAATTTTCAAGGAATCAGCTTTGGAATTTTGTGTCAATTTTACTATTTATTTTCTAATTCATTATGTTTTTATTACTGCAGATCATATGGGGCAAAGAAAAAAAGGTTTTTATCTTATTAATTACTTGCCTAGGTTTCTTTAAGATTATTTTGTTATATTTTTAATTTCTTGAGTTAAATAATGTTCTTTCTATTTAATAATGAGAGTATTTAAGTAATGAATTTTCCTTTTATTACAGCTTTGGCTGTATTCCACATGCAGTATTCTCAATACTGTTATTTTCTAGTTTTTTTCTACCAGTCACAGCTTTTTCTCTACCTCTACACTTTTCTTATTTTTCCAGATCTCACGTGGACAGAATTAATGGAATCACAATCTTTGATTTATAGCACACTATCATCACCTTTGGTGCATGAGTGGCCTTCTTTTGTTAATTAGTTAATTAATCAATTGAACTCCCCTAAACTACCACCAAACTATTTTTTGTTTGATCCAAGGTTTACTTAAGAATGACTTTTACATTTTAGGTATTTTTTTTGTTTTTGTTTTTGAGATGGAGTCTCGCTGTCGCCCAGGCTGGAGTGCAGTGGCGTGATCTCGGCTCACTGCAAGCTCCGCCTCCCCGGTTCACGCCATTCTCCTGCCTCAGCCTCCGGAGTAGCTGGGACTACAGGCGCCCGCCACCACGCCCAGCTAATTCTTTGTATTTTTAGTAGAGAGGGGGTTTCACCGTGTTAGCATGGATGGTCTGGATCTCCTGACCTCGTGATCCGCCTGTCTCGGCCTCCCAAAGTGCTGGGATTCCAAGCGTGAGCCACCGCGCCTGGCCAGGTGTTTGCTTTTATCCTCCTATTTTTTCCATTTCTAGCACTTTCCATATCTGTAAAATAGGATTAATACTAATACCTATCTCATAGGGTTATTGTGAGAATTAAATGAATTAATGCTTATAAAATGCTTAAAACAGTATCTGGAATATAGCTAGTGCTATTTAAGAGTTAGCTATTGTCTTTATTATTATTATGTTAGGTCAAATTTATTTTATATATATATATCTGTATTTAGATCTCTCATTGTCTTATTCTTTCCACTTGAATGTCAAGAACTAATAGAAATATAGCAAAGTTTCCCAGTACTAGTGCACTGTTGTCACTTTTTCCTGTTTTTTTCTCCAGTGGTTTTGGTTTTATATATTGAAGTGCTATGCAATCCCAAGCAAATGTATACATAATATTTATACATATAATAATACATAAATATGCACTTATATAGGTGTATATAATTATATCTTATATACTTATATATAGGTTTACATAATTGTATATAATTTATAAATGTATGTATATATAATTATATAAATATATATTTTATAAAGATATATTCATATATATGAATATATTTATATGGATTATATTTATATATTTAATATACAAATATATTTTTTATATTTATATATTTGTACATATATATTTATATACTTCATATAATCTATATTTATATATTTTGTATACATCTATATTCTTTTATAGATTTTATATATTATATTTATGTGTATGAATATATATGTATTTTATACACACACGAATACACACACATTTTTTTTTCTTTTTTTGAGACAGGGTTTTGCTCTGTCACCCAGGCTGGAATGCAGTGGCATGTTCATGGCTCACTGCAGCTTTCACCTCCTGGGCTCAATCAATCCTCCCACCTCAGCCTCCTGAGAAACTGGGACTACAGACATATGCCATCATGTTTGGCTAATTTTTCTTTTTTGTAGAGACGGGGGTCTCACTATGTTGCCTAGGCTGGTCTTGAATTCCTGGCCTCAAGCGGTCCTCCTGTCTCAGCCTCCCAAAGTGTTAGGATTATAGGCATGAGCCACTGCACCCAGCCAATAGTTATATTTTTATTATAGGTTGCACCCTCTTTGTCTCGTCTCAAGCTTTTAACTTTGAATTCAACAAACAAAAAGCACGCTGAATTTGTTGTCATTATTTGCATTTGCCTGACCTACTTTATTAGTTCACTATATATATGATATATAATATATATACACATATATAATATATACACATTTATTTTATATATATGTGTGTGTGTATATATACATATATATGTATATATATATATATTTTAGACAAGGTCTTGCTCGGTCACTCAGGTTGGAAGGCATTGGTGTGAACAGGGCTCACTGCAGCCTTGACCTCTCAGGCTCAAGTGATCCTCTCCCCTCAGCCTCCTGAGTAGCTGGGACCACAGGCATATGCCACCATGCCCAGCTAATTTTTAAAAATCTTTTTGTAGAGGTGGGGTCTTACTATGTTGCTTAGGCTGGTCTTGAACTCCTGGGCTCAAGCCACCCTCCTGCCTTAGCCTCCCAAAGTGCTGAAATTACAGGCACGAGCCACCATGCCTGGTGGCTTTTAATATTTCTGAGTCGCATTGTTTTAGGTTTGTCATTTGAAAGCACATGGCTGAAGGGTTTTTTTTTAATCTATCCTGAGTCCTTTCCTTTTAAAAGATGAATTTTATCCAGTTACATTTATTATTAAAACACGTGTTTGATCTTGCCTCTATTATATTATTTTGTTTTCTGATTTTATGTTTTCTTGTTGCTTCTTTTTTCTTCTACCTTTTGCTGTGAGATCTCTGTTTTTTCTTTTTTTAAAAAAAAAATTTTCCCTCAGCAATTTGGAAAGGATATAGTTTGCTTTCTGTTAAACAAGTTTACAACTTTAAATAACACACTCAGATTTCTCTTTTTCTCAATATATCATTGACGTGGTTTTTTAACAACAGAGCTTGGCTGTCTACCCTGATTAGATTTGCCAGATGCTTGCCAAAACTCCTCCTCACTTATGCCAAGCTGAGCTTTCCCTCCACAGCCCAGACGAAATGGCTCTGGCTGCCCTTGTTTGTGGCTGTTTAAAAACAAAACTCTTTAACATATTGTCAAACCATCTTTCTCTGAAGCCTACAGAGATTTGGCTCTAGCTGCCAATGGTAAAACAGCAGGCGGGCTGCAAGTTATGGCTCCAGGCCCATTCTGGAACAGGGGTAAGGCAGCATCGGGTAGGGTGGGAGGCCTAGAGGTTTCGAAGTGACAGCCACAGTGCCTCCCCATGGTCTAACCCCACAGGAGGAGGCAGCATGGAATGGAGGCACATAGCCTTGGATCAAAGTGCCCTTTCTCTCACTCTGCAGTCTAAAGCATTCTCTGTTAGTTGCTCATCTATGGGGTTCTCACCTCCCCAGCAATACAGGCTCTTACTTTCCCTGGTCCAGCAGAGTTTCCACAGGGCTCTTACTTCCCCTAGTCCAGTAAAGTTTCCATGTCTTTTTTTTTTTTTTTAAATGGAGTCTCACTGTATCCCCCAGGCTGGAGTATAGTGGCATGACCTCAGCTCACTGCAACCTCTGCCTCCCGAGTTCAAGTGATTCTCATGCCTCAACCTCCCAAGTAGCTTGGATTACAGGTGAGTGCCACCACACTCAGCTAACTGTTGTATTTTTAGTAGAGATGGGGTTTTGCCATGTTGGCCAGGCTGGTCTCGAACTCCTGACCTCAGGTGATCCACCTGCCTCGGCCTCCCAAAGTGCTGGGATTACAGGTGTGAGCCACTGTGCCCATCCATCTTCTGCCTTCTTAATCACCCCTCTCCCTGCTTCACCAGCACCTTCCGGAACCCCCTCCAGGGCTGTTCCATCTCTTCCTAGAAGTGCTTGGAAAGATTAGAGCAGCATGCCTGGGAGCCAGATGGGGCAACCCTGGAGGGCCTCACTGCTCCTCCTGGCTTCAACACCTCCCTGTTCTCCACAGTCCAGCTCTATCTGCTTCCTCCAGGGAGACTACCCTGATTGCTCCACCCCCTCTGGCCTCCCATCACCCTGATTGGGTGTTCCTGAGGCCAGGGCTGGGGCCTCTTCCTGTAGCTCCCACATGGCTGAATACACAGAGCTAGATACAAGGAGGGCTTAGAAGACTGATCGAACAAATAAGTCAAGGCAAAGGACTCTGGAATCTGACTGCTTGGGTTCAAATGCCAGATCTGTGGTTCCTGAGTGGTGGGACCTTGAGCAAGTTACTTAATGTTTCTACAAAGAGTTGTCATAGGGATTAAGCATCATCATGTGTGAACTACAGGGCGCAGTCTCCAGCCTGAAGACATGGACTCAGTGGAGCCAGCACTGTACTATAAGCCAGCATGGTTAACTGCACTGTGACAGCCTGACAGAACACTGATGCTGTGTGCAGGTGGGTGTGTCACCAGAGCTCTGGTGTAGGAGGCTGGTGATCTGGGGCAAATCATTTCCCTTTTGTGGAACAAAGACGAAGGCCTGGACACATGCCCTCCGAGAGCCCTTCCTGCTCTCCCTCCATACGTGCCGCGGGTGTTGAAAGTTTGTGAGCTGTTCTCTGCTCTGGGGGTCTGGGGAGCACATTTTCAGCAGAGGCTCTGCCCCAGTTTCTGACCTGACTTTCCAGCTGGAGACCTCCTTTCCCTGCCCTCCCCTCCTCCTCCAGCCGTCCCTGCCACAACCGTGCATCCCCAGGAGGGTACCAGCGCTCCACTGCTGAGTAGGATCATGAAGATGATGAATGTCTCGAACCAGCTGTGCTCCACGATGTGGTAGCAGGTCTTGCGCAACCGCCACCAGACCTTCCCTGGGGCCTGCGTGGTGTCCACCGCACAGCAGGGACAGCGCCGGACACAGCCTGTGGGAGACAGTGAGGGTCAGGCCCAGCTCAGGGCCTGTGAATGCCCACGTCTAATGGCAGAAGGTTGGATGGTTAAAGAGATGACTGAGAGAAGGAGCTATGATGATGTGGGTGGCGAACAGGGCAATATGGTGAGCAGGGCCGTGTGAGCGAGGGCCGTGGGCACCGCCCGTGGGGGCCGCACGCTCTGCAGGCACTCTGTGAGGAGGATGGATGGACTGAGCACCCAGCGAGTGGGTGAACAGCCTGGCGGGTCTGGGCAGGGACAAGGCTGGGCTGGGATAGGTTCCAGCTTGTCTGCTGCTCATCTGGGAAACTGTCCCCCTGGGAAAATGGTGGGAACTCCTGGGCATTCCCTGGGTCTTCTCCATGTTTGTAGTTTCTGAGCCTTGGGAAGGGCAGATCCCTCAATGAGAGCCCCCATGGATGTGTCACATGGAGGGCAAGCTCTCATTTTGTTTTTCTCTTTTTTTGAGATGTTTCACTCTTCTTGCCCAGTCTGGAGTGCAATGGTGCAATCTTGGCTCACTGCAACCTCTGCCTCCGGGGTTCAAGAGATTCTCCTGCCTCAGCCTCCTGAGTAGCTGGGATTACAGGTGCCCGTCAGCGCGCCCAACTAATTTTTTGTGTTTTTAGTAGAGATGGGGTTTCACCACGTTGGCCAGGCTTGTTTCGAACTCCTGACCTCTGGTGATCCACCCGCCTTGGCCTCACAAAGTGGGAATTACAGGCGTGAGCCACTGCGCCCGGCCAAGTTCTCATTTTATCCCCAGCTATCCTCCATATAGACCACCAATCCATAAAAGCTATAGATGCCAATCAACATGGCCACGTGTCATCCCTGCCTCAAGGATTTACAGAGGGCCTACTATGTGTCAGGCACCGTGCCAGGGCCTGGTGGTACAGGAGCGAATTAGACCCAGACCCTACTGCTGTTGGGCATACAGTGGTGCTAACACACCACAAACACAGTGTCTCCAGTTCTTGGTGCAGCTGTCCAGCCCAGCACTCCACGGGCAGACACGTCAGGCAGATGGAGGAACCCCCCAGGGTCGCAGAGGAATGGAGGAGGTGGGCAGATATCTAAGGCAGGGTGTTGGTGCCACGTGGCCCTGGGCTCCAAGGAGCTGCTGGTCCTCCTGTCCCCTCTGGGTGGAACTGAGGCTAGGGCAGAGGGCTGCCCGGGCCATTACCTTCGGTGAAGCAGTCCTCTGGTTCCTTGACATCCTGGCCGAGGTCGGGGATCTGCTCCAGGAGCTCAGCGGTGTTGGTCATGTCTGCTGTGCTGCCCTCAGAGCAACTGTCCTCTGGGGTCTATGGACAGGGGTGTGGGACAGGGTGGGAAAGGGTGTGAGTGTGGGCTGAGTGGCACCCTTTGGCCTCGAGCCCAGAGTCTGCAGGAGCTTGGGGCTCCCTGAAGGGAGGCAGCATCTTCATGATGCACCCTGGCACCTGCACAGAGCCACCTTTTGCCGGTCAGGGCTGGGCCAAGGCTGGACCTTGGGGCTCCCGGGTCTGTGATTCTGGTCTGCTAGAGTCTAAGGCTGGGGTGTGGGGGCTGTGAAAGGGCTCTGGGAAGCCACTGGGGATGGGGACTGCATCTAGCTGGGAGCAAAATAGACATGGGGTAGCAACATGGACACACAGTGGGACATGGACGCATCGTGGTGGTGTGGCACACACAGTGGAAACAGGCATGTCACATCCAGAACAGAGTCAGAACCAGGATCCCGGGCAACACACAGGCAGCAAGGTCACACCGCAGAGAACAGGCCAGCAACCCCACTCACACATTTTGTGCAGTTCCCGTGGGTTCTGGTGTGCTGGACAGAGCCCAGAGACTGAGAAGGTGATGGAGCCCTCCACTTCCTGTCCTTGCAAGTCTGCTGCCCTGACCTCAATAACTTGATTATAGGGAGGCTACAGAGAGGCATGTGCATGCAGGTGTGCTCTTGTGAGTGTCTGTGTGTGTCACTTGTGGGTGTGGGTGTAAAGGGGTGTTACAGGGGCCACTGTGGGTACCCTGCCCAATTCCACTGCCTAAGACCAGTGCACCCATTCCCAGCCACTGTGAATGCTAGCTGCTTAGCTGGCCCTCCTCCAGAAAATCATCTTCAGCTGGGGGACTGCTGTCCCGTCCCGAGGGGTGGCCGATGCCCAGCAGCCACTGATACACGAATACAGAAGGCCAGCCCTTCTGTATTCCAGAGGGTCTCCAGGGCCCTGACCCTGGGGGTTTCAGACTCTGCCCATGCATCTGGGGCACAGCCTTGAGTTGGGACAATGCTGTGGTGCAATTCATGCCCCAGAGCTCTACTTGGGACAGGATGAGGCTGACTGCAGCTGGAAAGCCTTTCCGTAGCTTCCTTCCTTGCTTCATCCTGTTTCTCTTTCTCATGGGTTTCTCCTGAGAACACCGCTCAACAAGTCATTTGCACAGGAATCCCTCTGCTTCTAGGGAACGGGACGTAAAGATGGGTACGTCAGGGGAGGAGTGTCAGTGAAGGAAGAAAATCCATCGTTTGTGTCAGGTCAGGTCCAAAGCCCCCATCTCGGCTGCCCCCACCTCACATCATCTCAGGCTCAGGCTCCATTTAGAGAGGGGCTTGTCTGAATTCTTGGGCATGGCTATGCTCCTACGGCTGCCTTCTTTCTTTTCTTTTCCTTTGATGAATCAATCTGCTGATGTCTCAGGGGCTTCTTTTCCATTTTTGAGATCTGTGATGGGAAAGGGGTGCATTCTGGAGGGAAAACAGAGCCTACTGCTCGGAGAAGGTGGATCCTTGGCCAGAGAGGTGAGGCTCAGTCTTTCGTGGTCCCCTGTGGCTTCGAGGGTTCCTTCCCCTCTCCTCCTAGCTCAGTTGGGGGACGAAAGGAGTTGGGTGATGAAAGGGGCAGGCCAGAGGAGAGCAGCATGCTTATTTTTTCTTTAGAAACACTGGAGCTGTCTGAAGTCCATGGGGCTGTCATGTGAGAGGACATGTTCTCAGGTCCTACTGCAGGTGAGACGAGGGAGTCCCTTTCCCGGGAAAACCCCAGCCTGTGTCTCCCTTATATGGGCTCCCCCATGAACTGATTTGAAGAAAGGAAGACTTATAAAATTCATTCAAAGGTTAACATCCGTGTGAGAGAGCCGCTTCTCTCACATGGCATTCTGCCTCTCTCCTGTGTCTTCCTGTCCCCACATGCCTTCACAGCTCAGACCATCGGGGGGAGAACCGTGATCTGCACAGGCAGGAAGATGACTCCAGTAGTGCTCCAAAAACTGACCATGCTTGCAAAGCTCACAAGGGCCCACCTCACAAAAGAGGAAAAGGCACAAGTGCTGGACGGAGTAAGGTCAGGCTGCAGGACAGTGGCCACCACGCACTCTGAACACGTGCCCTCCACCTTCCGTGGGCTAGATGTGAGTGAGGCTGGGCAGCTTAGTCAGCAATGCCACAGGCCTTTTGCTCAGGGGTTGCGAACTCCAGTGCTTATAGAATCAGGCGGGTAACCTGTTCACCATGGTGGCCAGGCTGATCTCGAACTCCTGACCTCAAGTGATCCACTTGCCTCGGCCTCCCAAAGTATTAAAATTACAAGCGTGAGCCACCATGCCCAGCCTCCTGAAGTCTTCTTTGGATGGGGAGATTCACAGGACAAACATTTGCCAAACAGGACCAAAACACAGGGATGGACTATGTGGAGAGGGTGAACATGTGGAGGTAGTGGGTTAGTCCTGCATCAGAGTTTGGGACCAGAATTTCCAAAATTTCCCGTTGGCCCTGGGCCCTGTACCATCTCTCCCCTGTCACGACAGGGATGCCCACCCTCCCCTCTGCAGACTGGCCTTCCACGCTGCCTATGACAGTGGCTGTGGCTCCCAACAGCAAATGCAGGCGTGCACCTCTCACAGCCTGGCTCTGACCCAAGCAGCGGCGCCTAGCTGGCTTCAGGGACAAAGGCGTGCATTACCTCACCGCACCCTGGGGCCTGGGGTTCCGCTTTCCGCTGCTGCCGCCAGTCGGCCTGAGATGCACTGGCCTCGGCCTCAGAGGAGGCAGTCGCTGACACCTGGCTCCAGGTCCTGGAATCCGGAGGGGCCTCTGGGCCACCGGACACAGGCTGGGATTCCTGCTGAAAAGACCCCAGCCTATGAGCTGAGTCCACACACCCAGCCAGAGGGTCTCCAGGGCCCTGACCCTGGGGGTTTCAGACTCTGCCCATGCATCTGGGGCACTGCCTCCGGCTGTCTTCATGGGGCCTCCATCTCACTGAAGACCCCTCCCTCAGGGGGCCTGAGCAGGCAGGTGGGAGGCTTCTGGTAGATCCAGGCAAAGGGCCTAGAGACAGAGGAAGCCCCTGGCCAGCCTGGCATAACTCCCCCTCCCCAGACTCCCTGGAAGGGTGCAGCTGGGCCACGATGTCCAGCTCACAAATGCTGGCCACTGTACTTAGGAAGGTCACACTGACTTCCTTCATGAATCCCCGTGGCACTCCCAGCTTGTACACACACACACACACACACACACACACACACACACATACACACACCCCAGGGAGCCAGAGTCGATGGGCTCAAGAGAAGGAACAGAGAAGGGAAAGGAGAGACAGCTGGAATTCCCCTCCTGTGTTGGAGATCATTGGAAACTGTGGTCCTGGCAACACCAACACTTCCTCTCCCTGAGCAGACATTGCCCCTGCCCTGCAACCTGACTTGAAAGAGTGGCCTCTGGGACCACAGGGAGGCAGGAGGATGTGAAACCAAGCCCAGAGCCTTAGATCAAGTTCCACACATGGGGAGCGGCTGCTCTCCACAGCCAGGCCCACCCAGTGCAGGCCCAGAGGAAGCAGCCAAGATGGGCCTGACTCAACAGGGAGAACACTCCTGGGGGCTTGACCTAAAGCCCTGAAGAGAAGCCATCTGAGCCTGGCTCAGGCCAGGGGAAAACGGAGGGGAGGGGAGGGGAGGGGAGGGGAGGGGCGGGGCGGGCCCTGCCTGCTTTGTGCAGACTCTGGTCCCAAGTGTTAAAAATAACAGGTTGGGAGATAAGATAGTGCTGTCCCTGACACCTCAGTCTTAGGGATGCTTATTTTTAAATCTCAGAATGAGCCCTGGGTGTGGGAGGAGGGAAGGGGCAGTCTGGAGGTCAGAAAACCGTATTTCTCTTTCGCCAAGACACTCTACCTTGGGACAATGGTCAGTGTGGGAACTGGGGGCTAGAGGCTCTGTTCTAAACTCATGAGGAACACCCAGCAAGTCTCTCTTGCCATGCCTCAGTTTCCCTGTCTGTACAATGAATTCCCCATGCCCAGCCAGGGCATGAGTGGTGGATAGCAGCCCCTCCCCAGGTCAGCTTCTGGACTGAGTTAGGAAGAGAGGGTTGAGGGCTGGTCTCAGCACCCCTCTGAGAGGCTGGCTGTTGGGGGGAGGGCCTGCCTTCTACCCCTACCCACTGCCAAGGTAGTCTGGCAGGGGAAGCCGCTTTGAGTGAGGCTGGGTGGCCCGGACAGCAGAGCTCTGGGCCCTGTATGTGTAGGTGCCTCATACATGCAGGGGTGATGGCCCACCTGCTTGCTGGACTCCTCCTCCGTGCCCAGGCTGTTCTCCTCATCCTCTTCTTGGTCATCTGTGTCTGACTCGGCCACAGCGATGGGTACACACACGGGCTCTGGATCCCTGGGGGTGCCCTGGCCCGGTTGCTCGCCTTCCTCAAACCGTGTTTCCTTGCGGGTGGGAGGCGCCTTCTCCATCTCCGGGGGTGGCGGGGAGTAGGGGGTGGCAATGCAGCTGGGCAGCTGGCCCTGGGCGGCAAGGGCTGCGGGCTTCTGAGGCCGCTGCTGCAGGAGACCACAGCAGAAATCCCAGGTGGTCCGCTTGACAAAGCGCAGGCCCCTCTGGATGCGGGCCAGGGCCAGCTGGAGGTTGTTCATCTCTCTGTCCTCATCAGGGGCTGTGAGGTTGTCTGCACTGAAGGAGCTGAGCAGCAAGGCCAGGAAGAGATTCAGGACCTGTCGAGATAATGGGTCAGGCTCACCAAGGCACTGTGCCATGCCAAGCCATCCAGTCCCAGTTCTATGATGGGGAAACTGAGGCCCAGAGACCTTTAAGACTACCTGTGACAAACAGCTCTGAGGCTCAAATCCAGGGCCCTGAGCCCTCATCCTAACCCCTCATTTTATTGAATATGGAAGGTTTAGCTATAAAAGAAAACACAAATTTGAATCCCTCTTTCCAAGGGCCCAGACGCAGTCTGAATTGAGGATGTCGTGTCCTGGCTCAGGTTCAGCGGGAGAACTATGCGTGCATTCAGTGTCAAAGCGAGGGGCTAGCCCAAAGTCACACACATTGAGCTCTGTCTTGGCACCAGTGGCTTCTACATACAAGGCTTCTTCTCCCTTTACCTCTTCCTGCTGCCCTAGGAGTAGTGAGGGGCATTGGGGTCAGGATGGGCACAGGTCTCCTTCCTGGGAAGTGTGAGTCCAGGGACGAGACAGAATCCCACCGAGAAGCTACACAGAGCTTTTGGGACTTTGTTGGAAAGAGGAGGAGCAGTGACCTGCCTCTGAGTTCCCCACTGAAGCCAGCTTGGTGCTCAGAGGCCTGGGGCTGCTGCTGTAGGGCACATACTACCTGAGGCCCAAGTCTGCCACACTTTCCAGGTGAGGGACGCTGGGACTGGGCAGAGAAAGGTGCAATAGCTGGAAAAGAGGTCAGGAAGGCACAGGCAGCCCTCAGGCACTTGGACTAACCAGGGGGTCAGGCCATGGAGAGCTGACCGTGTCTAGGCTGCGAGGGGTGCTAGGAAGGGTGCTGTGTGAAGGTCAAGGCCTTGCTATGCTGCAGGGAGCCAGGGGAGGGTGCGGTGTCGGAGGTTCCACAGGGCGCAGTATTTTATTGAGGTCTATCATCAGGGCTTAGGGACTTGAGACTTCTTAAGGCAGTTTGCATAACCCTCTGCCTTTGGATGGTTCTGGAGAATTGCTTGTCGTTAAGCCCTCCTACAAGTGTGAAGCTTTAGCTTTTGTTTAAAAAGAAGGCCTTTGCTGTGTGACAAGCGGCTGGGCTTGTGTCCATTTCCCAGTCTCTTGGAGGGTCAGTTAAGATGGCTGTGGGCTGATTCCCACATGCATGGGTCAGACCGGCCCATGGCTCACCAGGCCGCCAGGCTGCCATGGGCTTGGTGTCTCCTCCCTCCCAGTGCCTTTACGGCAGGGTGGTGTGTGAGGGTGGGTGCACAGTTCTTTTTGGAAATCCACTCTGAGACTCTGTTCCGGTTTCTCAAGAGCCTCTAACACACCTCTACCAGGGACCCCATACCTATCAGCAAGGTGGGAATAAGAATTCTGATAAAAGTGGCCTCAGAAACATGCCTTTGGCTTAAAAGTAATACATATTCATGTGGACAGTACAGAAGGTGAAGAGGTAGGCTCTCCCATACTATCTCTACAGAGAGATGATCACTTTTGACACTTGGCAGCTTTCTTTGTCATCACTAGGGGGTAGGGCATGTGATACCATTCTGAGCTGCTATCTACACCGACCTCTGGCCTGGCCCCTGGCCTTTGTCCACAAGGACCCAGGCATGGCCACCTCCATTCCCAGGAAGGATGCCCACTGGATCCTTCCCCCACAGCCTCACTCACACCAGGCCCTGCATCCCCCAACCTCCAGGAGTCCTGGGTCTAGGCTGGGAGTAGGGCAGGGGGTGTGGGTACCTGGGCAGCCATGCCCACCCACACAGGAGTCTAGGGTCCTCCCTGTCGCTGGCTTCAGAAGTTCATCTTCTTCCAGTGCTTTCCCCATCAATCGTGCTGCTGCTGCTCCCAGCCCTGCCTGATCATCACTTCCCATTTCAATGGCAATCTTGCTTCCTCCCACGCCCGGCAGCGGCCCAGTTCCTTAGGCGGCCGGGGAGGGGGCTGCGTGGGCTGGCATTAGCTCCCTCCTCCAGCAGCCTCTAATTTTCTCATCCACAGGCAGATCTGCTGGGAAATCGCAGGGCTCTGTGTGTGAGGGGTGGCTCAGCCTGGACCTGGGCTGAGTGCTTGACAATTCTCATTCTCCCCAGATCAGACAGTCTGGCAGGCCCTGGGGTTGGGATTGGCTGAGCAACCCTCCACCCCAAGGGATAGCTAGTTTGGGGGGGCATAACGGGGAGTTGGGGGCCAGCCAAGGAGCAGGGTTCTAGTGGCACTGTGCACTGATGCCCTGGCTCCTCTCTCTCTGGGCTCTGCACTCCTCTGGCCTCTGAGCTCATGGGCTGGTGGCAGACTGCTGCCAAATTGGCCTGTCCTGTCCTGGCCTGGATAAGGCACATGGGAGAAGAGAGCAGACAGGTTCGAGGAAAGGCTCTGGAATCTATGGCCCATAGTACTTGCCCCACAGCAGCCTGAAAAAGTGAATGTAAAACCTCTCTGTGAGCTGATGTGACTGCACTGCCCATGACAGCAGAGACATACAGCTACAGGTGGGAGCCAGACAATGCAGGCAGGCTTCTTGAGCATGTGTGGGCCAACTGTGTACCCAGGAAGGTGGCTTCATGTCCACAGTGGACACGGATTGCTGCCTGAACCACTGACTGACCCCAGCTTTGCCTCTTCCTAAGGCACCTTCTCTGGTATTTAAATTTTGGCTTTTCTCAGTTCCAGAATTCCCCACATTGTAAAGACACAAGACAAGATGCACCTGCCCAAGGACGGACAGGTACCCACAGGAGCAAAGGTGTGGGCCCCTCATGATGGGACAGCAGAGACTCCTACCACGCTACTCAGGGTGACATATAAAGCTCCTATGGGCCCCACCTTACCTGGACCACCACCTGTCTGCACCTGTGCTTTGCTCATCCTGCTCCTTCCCTCTTCAGCATTGCCTGTTTATCAGGTCAGCTCCAAAATCTCTTCCAGGAAGATTTCCTTGATTTTCCTAGCTGAATGGGAACAGTACCATGGTCTCCTCCTTAATGGTTCTGATCACTCTGACGAGTCTGAGAGTTATTTCAGGCCTGTTTGAACTCTCCACCTCCCCAATAATCTCTTAAGCTGGTGAGTGATGTCAGGGCTGGCGCTAGACCTCATTTGCCTCTGTATGCCCAACAGCATGTGGCACAATGTTTTCCATGCAACAAGGGCTTAGAAAGTGTTTAAGATAAATTGAAATACCATGTGATAATTCATTGATAGTGTATGACAGTAAAATAATGGGTAGATGAACAGATAATGAATGAAAACAAAATGAGTAAATAATGAATAAATAGGTAAGTAAGTGGGTAAATGAATGAATGAGCAAAATGCAGTGAAGAGGCCAGGCACAGTGGCTCACACCTGTAATCCCAGCACTTTGGGAGGCCAAGGTGGGCAGATCACCTGAGGTCAGGAGTTTGAGACCAGACCAGCCAACATGGTGAAACCCCGTCTCTACTAAAAATACAAAAAATTAGTCAGGCGTGGTGCACACCTGTGATCCCAGCTACTCAGGAGGCTGAGGCAGGAGAATCACTTGAACCTGTGAGGCAGAGGTTGCAGTGGGTCGAGATGGCGCCATTGCACTCCAGCCTGGGTGACAAGAGTGAAACTCAGTCTCAAAAAAAAAAAAAAAAAATGCGGTGAAGAGTGAGTGAATGGATGGATAGGTCAATGAGTAAGTAGACAACTGGATAGATAGATGAGTAGATAGATGGAATTGGTGAATGAGTGAATGGTGAGTTGATAGATGGGAGGTGGGTGAATGAGTAGAGGAGTGAATGGTTGGGTGAGTGGACAGATGGGTGACGGATGAAGGGAGGGATGGATGGTTGTGTAAGTGAATGGGTGGGTGCATAGATGAATGGGCATATGGATGCGTAAGTGTGTGAATAGAAGTTGATGAATAGGTGACTGATAAGCAGATTAATGAATGGATGAGTGAATGAGTAAAAGGGAGTTGGATGAATGACAAGGCGAATGAGTGGATAAATGGATGGGTGGCTTGGTAACTGGGGAAGGATCTACTGATCCTTCCGATTGCTGGAGTGGTGAACAGATGGATGGGTGCATTGATTGGTGGGTGGGTGATTGATAAGTGATGATCAATAGATAGATGGCTGTATGAGCATATAGGTGCAAGAACAAATGCATACATCGAATACATGGTTTGTTGATAAGTACATAGATGGATGTAAGTGAGTGCATGGGGGGGTGGATGAAATAAATGAGTGAGTAGTTAGATGGAAATGTGGGTAAATGAATAGACGGATGGATGGATGGGTAGATGGACTGATAGAAGGGTAGGTAAATGGATAATTGGATGGGTGGGTAGCTGGGTAGATGAGTGGATGGTGTGTGTGTGTGTGTGTGTGTGTGTGTGTGTATGTGTGTGTGAAGCCCTTGGCCAACTTACCACAAGGTTGCCAATGACCATAACAAGCAAGAAGACCAGCAGGCATAATGACTGCCCAGACACCTCCATGCAGTCCCACATGGTCTCGATCCACTCTCCACAGAGGATGCGGAAGATGATGAGGAAGGCATGGAAGAAGTCCATCATGTGCCAGCGAGGCAGCAGGCCTGAGTCGCTGTCCCTCAGCTCCGAGTAATTCTTGCCAAAGAGCTGCATGCCCACCACAGCAAAGATGAACACGATGATGGCTAGCACCAGCGTCAGGTTCCCCAGTGCCCCCACTGAGTTCCCGATGATCTTGATGAGTGTGTTCAGGGTGGGCCACGATTTGGCCAGCTTGAAGACCCGCAGCTGGGGAAGGAGGAAGAGGAGGGGACCTTGTGAGAGGCTCTGACTCCTGCTACACATGGGCACCCTCACTCTCTCTAGCTCCTACCTGAAAGCCCAGGGAGCCCTTGGAGGGCACTGACACCCATTTTCCCCCCATTTCTCCCAAAGCACCCACTACTGTTTCTCTCCACAGCCTGAGGGCAGCTTCACTGGGCACTGCTCTGAGAGTCAGGTCAACAGCTCCAGCCTCACCTCCCCAACTCAGCCCTTCTCTTTGTCCCCACACCAGCCTCCTCTCTGCCTTGGCCTCACTTCCAGGAACTGCCCACTAGATTCTCCCAACAGGGAGTGTCCTTGCTCTTTCACACCTGTCCTCATCAGGTATCTTTTGGGACAGCTCAAACCATCTCTGACTCATCACCTCTGCCTCTCAGTCATCACAGAGAAAGGGGGGAAAAGGTGCTTAACACTGAATGTCTACGTGCCAGGCCTTGGGCTTAGAATGGATGAACTCAATCAGAACTCCCAATAACCACGAGGTTGGCACCGGCATTACCTCATTTGACAGAAGAAGCTGCCAAAATATATTCAGGGACATAGTATGACAATATTAGGAAAGAGCACAGATAGGGCAACATCTTAAAGCTATCAGGGGACAGGTCACACCTGATGAGGACAGGTGTGAAAGAGCAAGGACACTCCCTGTTGGGAGAATCTAGTGGGCAGTTCCTGGAAGTGAGGCCAAGGCAGAGAGGAGGCTGGTGTGGGGAGTAACTTTAAGTCCCTTGGTTCATAGCAGTTGAGTCAGGATTAGAACCCACAGCCTTGGCTTTCCCTCCTGCCCCCGCCATCCTGCCTTCCTACACACTCCCCCCGCTCCACTCCCATCCACTGTATGTGCAACAACCCACGGTGCTCAGGACCTCCTCCAGGAAGCCTTCCCTGACTATACCTCCCGCCCCATGTCTGGACCTCTCAAGCATTTCAACCTCTAGGTGTGGTCCACAGACCAGCAGCTTTGACATCACCTCAGACCGACTGAATCAGCATCTACATTTTAACAGGATCCCCAGGTGATTTGTGTGTGCATTAATATTTTAAAGATGCTGATTCAGAAACCAGCAGGCAGAACCTCGGATGAGCAGTTACCAGCCCAGCTCTCTCTGTTATCTGCCACGTGGCTGTGGGAAATTCGTCTCATCTCTCTGAGTCTCCTCATGTGTGAAATGGAAATGTAGTAATACCAGCCCCACTTCTGGATCCTGTGAGGGCTAAAGGGGTCACTGTGGACCACAAAGGGCTTTGCAAATCATCAGGATGGCCACCACAATTGCTCCTCTGGAGGAATGTCTCCTGCCTTGCCTGCCTCTGTACCCCCCACATCACCAGCACTGGGCCAGGCATCCAGGGGTACCTAGAAAATGGCTATTGGGTGAAGGCATGACAGATCAAAGTAGGGATGACCAAGTGATGACCTCAGATTGGGTTGTGCCGAGCCCTCCACCCCCACCACCATCCCCCATGCGGTGGGTCCAGCCAGGTACCAGGCGGAAGGAGCGCAGCACCGACAAGTTGCTCATGCGGGACAGGCCCAGCTCCATGAGGCTAAGGATGACGATGATGCTGTCGAAGATGTTCCAGCCCTGTTGGAAGTAGTAGTAGGGGTCGAGGGCAATGATCTTGAAGGTCATCTCTGCTGTGAAAATCCCTGTGAAGACCTGAGGAGGGAGCAGGAATTGTTTGGGATGGAAAGAACCCCTGGCCAGCAGGGGCACCTGCCTCCTGACTCTTGCTGTGGTAGGGGCTCCCTCCAGAGCTGCCAGCTCTGATTGGGCCCAGGCTCCCAGTAGGGGTTTGCTTGGCCATGGCCCAGCCCCTTGGGGACAGCCCTCTTCTCCAGCCTGCTCTCCCAGCCCTTGCAGCTGCTCACCAAGCATACCAGGCACACCAGCTTGGCCTTTGGGAATGGCCTGGGCCCTTCGCAGGCTCCACAGAGACTCACAGCTCTGGGGGGCACTTGCGATGGACAGTGACATGACCTAGCACTAGACTTCTGATCTGTGTGTCCACAGGAAAGGCTTTCACCCGTCACATTCCAAATCCACGCATCAACACGATGCTCATGGCTCCCCTCACCCAGGGCCTCTGTCCTTGCTGTTCCAGCTCCTCAGGAGCCCCTTCCTCCTCATCTGCCTGCTGGACTCTGCCCACTGTGATAATCAGCAGCCACTGCTTCCCGAGGGCTATGTGTCAAGTGCTGGTCACAACACTTTGCACATGTTGTTTCTTTTGATTCATCCAACAACCCCATGAGGAAGTATCATTGCCTGCAGTTTATAGGTAAGGAAACTGAGGCACTGAGAGGTTAAGTAACTTGTCTGGGGTCATGTAGCTATTAAGTTTGAGAATGAGGAGAGGAACCTAGTGCTGCTCTTCAGAATTTAGGGAAACTTCCTTTCTCTTCTGGAAACATTCCTGAGTGGGCAGAGGCTGAGCTCTGCCTGGTTCATTGACTTACGAGTCCTGAGCTGCCCAGCCTTGGCTGGCAGAACCCTGTGGTCAAGGATCCCATGGTGCAGTGGACCAGAGAGTCGTGCCAGCTGCCCTGCAGTGTGCCAATTGATGGGAGCCTGGTTCCCAGAGGAGAGAATGTTCTGTGATGGTGTGGATGGCAGGAAGTCAGGGTCCTGTATGCAAGGCCTCTTGACCATGCTGAGGAGTTGGGGGGCTGTCCTGAGGGCAGTGAGGAGGCACTCAGGGTCTTTTGGAGGGGAGGGCTAAAGCCAGAGGGCCAGAGTACCCCTGAGAACAGTGTCAGACCTGCAGCAGTTGTGAGGAGGTGGGGGTCAAAGACAGGCATGGCTGAGTCACCTCACTGGGGTTGGCAATCAGGTGGGGAGGCCACTCTGGTCTGGGCACCCGCCCTGACGGGGCTCTGTGCTAGAAGGAGAGGCATTTGCTGGTCACCCCAGTGCCATCTTGTCACCATCAGCTCAGAAGAGGCCCTGTGGAGGTGGTCTGGAGGGCAGCGGGATGCTGTTGGCTCAGAGAGAGGCACCGGGAGGGCAGGTGGGTGGGCTCCTCAGCACTGCCACACAGGGCACCACCCACCAGCCCAGCCCTCCTGACTTCAGGGGTCCCTTTAGTGCTTGTGCCCAGAGGGAACTGCTCCTCCATCAGCCGGGTCTTGGGAAAGGGAGGGACCCTGAAATCCTCCAGCCTCAGTTTGCATTCCTCACACATAGAGAGACAGCCTTGAGACCTGCTTCTCTCCCCAGCACCCAAACCTGCTTTCGTGACTTTTCCAACCCCCAGCCCCATTGCCTGTTGCTCTCCTGTTCCAGCCACGCCTGTTCCTTGCTGTTTCCTCCTCGGCGCCTTTGCACTTGCTGCTCCCTTTCCCTGGGTCATGCCTTTCCCCGGGTCATGCCTTTCCCCAGCCGCATAACTCACTCCCTTCAGAGCCACCTGATCCATGGGCGTCCTGGTAACTTTAAATGTGCCTCCCTCCCACCACATTCCTTATCCCCCATCCTTGCCTCGTTTTCCTCTGCTTCACACCACCATCTAACAGCTATTTGTTTATCGAGCCTCTTCTGTTTAGAAGATAAGTTGTGTGATGGCAGGGACCTTTCCCTACTGTACCTGGAATGGTGCCCAGCCCATAGGTGGTCCTCTAGTATCTGTTGAATAGATGTACAAACGTTTGAGCCTTTGGCCTTCCGTGCGCCATGTCCTGCCTGTTCCGTGCTGCTCTGTTTGACTTCCAGGAGCCTTCCCTACCCAGCCTCAGACACACACAGCTGTGCTTAGAGCCCTCACTCAGCAGCACAGCCTGCACCACTTTGCTGAGAGCTCCTACAGCTGGGGCCCGGGTAGCGCCTCCCTTGGACCCCCACTTTTGGTCTTCCCCAGCACTGCCGGGGTGCACCAGGGTGGGTCTGACACCCATGAGTGCCGACACTCACTTCTAGAGAATGGAGCTCAGGAAAAGCCCTGCACCTCACTTTGTGCAGGCTCCCAGCTGTTTTGGTGGTGAGATTGCAGTGACCAGGTGGAGCTAGGACTCAGGAAAAAAGAGACAGGAGAGGCTCTTGGGAAATGCCCTTCGGGGAAATGATGAAAGAATTTTCAAGGATCAACAGCATCACCTGGAAGCTCTTTGAAAATGCAGAATCTTGCAAGGCCCCAGACCTGCTGAATTAGAATCTACATTTTGACCAGATTCCTGGGATTCGAAGTTCAAGTGCTGTTTTTGACCACGAGCTCTCAAACTTGGTGCACTCTGTAATCACCTAGGGAGCTTTAAAAATATGGATGCCTGGGTCGCATCCAAGAGTTTCTAGTTACTTTGGACTGGAGTGGAGCCCAGGTATGGGGATTTAAAAAAAAAAAAAAAACAACTTCCCAGGTGATTCTAATATGCAGCTAAGCTTGAGAAGTACATACATTTTGGTAACAGACCTCTTCCTTCCACAGGCTCATACCAGGCTTTTTAAGGCCATGTGATCAAAGCTTGATGGTTTAAGATATGCAGAGAATGGTGGCCAGGCCCGGGTTCCAGAGCAGGGGCTGCCTCTATGTGATCTTGGGCCAGTTTCTTCATCTCTTTGAGCCTTGAGTGTCCTCATATATAAAATGGGGATAATAATAACTCCATAGGAGGTTTCTAGGAGTTACAGCTAATGGCTGTAAAGTGGATACTCCATATGAGAGGGAAATTATTGTTACTGTCAGCAGCATTTATTATGATTGCTAAGAGTGGCCAAGAGCTCCAGACCCAGGCAGGGGCTGCCTTCAGATATAAACAACTCTGCATGTTTTATAGGCTCACTAAGATCTGGCAGATAGAGGCTCTGAGCATGGTGACCCACTTCCCCTAACTCCTGGCAGGAGGTTCACTGAGCAATGAGTGCAAATGGCCGCTTTCCAGGAATTGGGGGAACTTATGGGGAACCCCAAATTCTCTTTGACCTTGGCATATGACTTTAATGGGACCATACTCCATGCACTGTAAACCCGTATTTAAAACATAATACCTTGTGAACATCCTTCCATGCCAATTAAACACAATCTACAGTATCCTTTTCTTTTTTTTTTTTTTTTTTTTACATTTGTGGCACATTCCACTGTACAGATGTGCTATAACTGGTTTAGCCATTTCCCTGTGATAGTCATTCCTTTTTCCCTATTGAAAACATTGCCACAATAAATATCCTTTTACGTGCTTGTTTTAAAACAATTTGTCTAATTCTTTTCTTAGGAAAGATTTCTGGAGATGAAATTGTGTAGTCAATGAACGTTTTTAGATTCTGACACATAGTGCTAAATGATCCTCGGAGAAAGGTTTTAACCAATTCCACGAGCTGCATGTGAGTAACTGCTTCCCTTTAACTATGCTAATACTGGGTATTCCATTCCCATGACCTTTTCTCATCCAACAGGACGCTCTTGTTTTATTGGACATTTCTTTTTATTTTGTACTTCTTCTTTGGTGAAATTTCCAGTTCATATCCTTTGCTCTTAATTGTTCTATTAAGGTGTTTGCTTTTTTATATGGTTTATAAACATACTTTATATATTAAGGATATTACCCTTTTGTCTATTAGTACTATTTGTATTGTCACAATTTTCCTGATTTGTCATTTACCTTTATTGTATTTGTTTACATTTTAAAATATTTCAGGATATACACTTTAAGTATAGGATAATAAAATGATTACCTGTGCACCCACCACCAAACTCTAATGAATATTAACATTATGCCATATTTGTTTCAAATCTTCTTTTCTTTTTCCTTACCAAAAAAAAAAAAAAAATAGCAAATACTTAAATAGCATTTGATGTATGCCAGGCACTGTTCTAGTGTTTTACATATATTAAATCATTTAACCCTCACAATAACCCTAAGTGATATGTAATGTTTATTATCCCCATTTTACAGATAGGGAAACTGAGATACAAAGGAGTTAAACCAGTAATTCAAATGATGGCTTCTACTATGAATTCTTACCCATCATGTGCCATCACAGATAAACCAGGAGCCACCTATAGTACTATATTCATTCCAAGGTAATCACTATCCCAAATTTGATGTTTATCATTTCTACACATTTTTACATTTTTAATGTATATAACAACAACACATAGTATTTTTGTATTCTTTTAACTTTATGTAAATAGGCTATGCTTTATATATTCTCTTTTATTCTCAACATCATGTTTTTTATTCTTTGTTCCTTTTATTCTTAACATCATGTTTGAGATTTATTGACACATTTATATGTATTCATTCTAATCGTGTACAGTATTTCATTGTATGAGTACACCACAATTTATTTATCCACTTTATAAAATTAATGGACATTTATGTTGATTCCAATTTCCCCTATGACTAAAAGTACTGTAAAGAACTTTCTTATACATGTTTCCTTGTACAGATGTGTGAGACTTTCTTAAGAATATATATATATATCTGGAATTGTTGAGTTGTAGGGTACACAGTTTATATCTGTGATTTACCAGATATTGTTCAATTGCTCCCCAAAATGGTTGTACCAAATCCACACTCTTACGAGCTGTGAGTTCCCACTGTTCCACAACCCTGTCAGCACACGGAAGTCTATTTTTTATTCTGCTAGGGTAAAAAATAGTATTTCAATGTTGCTTTAATTTCCATTCCTCTGTTTCTCTTCATTTGTTTATAACCATCTGAATTACCTCTTGTGATTTGCTTCTCATTTCCTTTGTCCGTTGTTGTGGTTGTGTTTTTATCATTTTATCACTATCCCTCTTTTCCTATTGATGTGTAAATCTTCAATATTGCCTGGATTCCATGTATTTCTGGTTAAATACTAATCATAATATCAATTTCCAGTTTGTGGTAGTGAGTTCACTTAGTTTGTAACATCCCTTGTTGTACAGAGATTATAAATTTTAACAATTTATAATTTAGCAATCTTTTCTTTCATGATATAAGCTTTTTGGATGGTTGAAGGCCTTCCCAACCCCAAGATCTTAAAGCTTTTTTGCTTGTTTTTATTCTAAAAACTTTAAAGTTTTGCTTTATCACATTTAGGTGTTAAGTCCAATTCCCCTGCATCTAATTTATGAATATGATGTGAGGTAGGGATCTAAATTGATTTTCTTCCACGCAGATAATCATTCTCCCAGCATCATTTATTAAACAGTCCAATCCTTTTCCTACTGATTATTTTATTTTATTTTATTTTATTTTTTGAGACAGGGTCTCACTGTATCACCCAGTCTGGAGTATAGTGGCGCGATCTCGGTTCACTGCAACCTCCACCTCCCAAGTTCAAGCGGTTCTTCTGCTTCAGCCTCCTGAGTAGCCGGGACTACAGGTGCATGCCACCAAATCCAGCTAATTTTTGTATTTTTAGTAGAGACAGGCTTTCACCATGTCAGCCAGGCTGGTCTCGAATTCCTGACCTCAGGTAATCTGCCCACCTTGGCTAGCCTCCCAAAGTGCTGAGATTACAGGCATGAGCCACCACATCCAGCCTTTTCCTACTGATTTATAATGCCATCTCTGTTATTTATCAAGTCACCAAATATGGATTGTTCTATTTCTGTGGTCTCAATTCTGTAGCACAATCTGTTTTTCCATCCCTGCACCAATACTATAGTATTTTTAGCTTTATAAGATATCTTAACATACTATGGTAAATTCTCTACCTTAGTCCTTAATTTATCTTGATCTGCTTTACTTTTCCATATGCGTCTTAGGATTATCTTGTCAAGTTCCATTAAAAAAAAGTATTGAGATTTTGACTGGAATTACATTGAACTTATAGGTTAACTTGGGAAGAATTTGTATCTCTACAATATTCATATTTTCCTTCATGAAAATGGTACATCTCTCCACTTTTATGTCTTCTTTTATGTTTTTCGGCAGTTTCATAATTTTTTCATATGAAATTTGCATATCTTTTGCTCTATTTATAGCTAAATTTCTCATAGTTTTTATTGTGATCATAAGTGATAACTTAAAAAATTTATTTTCTCCAATTGATTGTTGATGGTGACTAGGAACACTATTTGGAATACTGAGGCTGTACCCACTAATATTGTTGAACTCTCTTATTAGTTCTAACAGCCTCTCTGTAGATTTCCTAAAATGATCTAAATAGACAACAACATAATCTGGAAAATAATGTCAGATATGTTTTTCTTCCTTCTTTCTTCTACGTCTTCTCTTCATCTCTCTATATTACGTTCTGGGCAACTTTATTAGATCTAAATTTACAATCATTTAATTATCTTCCCAACTGTATTAATATGCTATTTGATGTGTACATTGAAATTTTAATCTCAATGTCTATATTTTTCATTTCTGGAGATTTTATTTGGTTCTTTTTCAAAGCTGTATTATTTTCTTATGTTTTTAATCCCTTATTTTATGTCTTTAGTTATTATGAACTTTTTTTTTTTTTTTTTTTTGAGCAGAATCTGGTCCTGTCACCTGGGCTGGAGTGCAGTGATAGGATCTCGGCTCACTGCAATCTCGGTCCTGCTGGGGATCCAAGTGATCCTCCCACCTCAGCCTCCCAAGTAGCTAGGACCACAGGTACGTACTACCATACCCGGCTATTTTTGTATATTTTTAATAGAGACAGGGTCTTGCCATGTTGTCCCGGCTGGTCTCGAATTCCTGAGCTGAAGCAATCTGCCTGCCTCAGCCTCCCAAAGTGCTGGAATTACAGGTGTGAGATACTGCGCCTGGCCAATTATGAACATTTTAATCATCTCTATCAAGCAATTCTACTATGTGACATTTTTAAGGGGATAGCCTGATTGTGTCTGTGCGTGTGTATGTCTGCTGACTCTTCCTCATGGTAGAATATTTCCTTCTGTGTTTTATAATTTGGGAAATCCAGCTTGACCTGGGCTAAAGGTGTGTCCTTCCAGAGAAGTTTTGTTCCCTTTTAGGGGCCCCAAGACATCATTCTAGGATCACTTTCTATGTTAATTTTTTAGATGTAGGTTCCAGGACTACTCAGGTGTAAATTTGAACCCCAAATCTGTATAAGGCCAAATCCATAGTCACAAGCCTTTCAGGGGTTACTTTTTTCCTTTCCAGCCCTGGCTAAGACAGGGATTCTTTATCATTTCCCAGGGCCTGTGTGTAGGTTTTTTCTGATTCACCATTTTTCTAAATGTATGGTCATATTCTTATGGGGCTACTCAGTTTCGACCCCTACTCACACTGTCCCAAGGTTGAATGTCTTGTCTCTACATGCTCATTAAAATCCAAGCCTCCAGATTATGCAAATCAACACCTCCCCACCCCACCCAGGGCAACTACAGAGCCATTTCACATGTTTACTGCTATGGTTTTTAAGCTTCTTTTTGTTTTTGGCACTTGGGGTTTCTGTTAAAGTAGCCCCCTCTTATCTATGGGGAATACATTCCCACAAGGCTGCTAGTGAGTACGTGAAACCATGGATATTACTGAACCCTATATATACTATGCCTTTTCCTAAATCTACATACCTCTGATGAAGTTTGATTTATAAATTGGGCACAATAAGAGATTAACAACTTCTCTTTGTCATATATTTGGCTTCTCTTTGGCACATCCGTATTGCCAGCATCATTACTCTTCTGCTTTGGGGAATAATGATTAAATAAAATAAGGGTTACTTGAACACAAACACTGTGATACCACAACAGTCTATCTGATAACAGAGATAGCTAGTAAGTGACTAATGGGTAGGTTGCACATAGAGCATGGATACGCTGAACAAAGGGACAATTCATGTCCCCGAGCAGAATAGAGCAGGACAGTGTGAGATTTCATCATAATACTCAAAACGGCGTGCCATTTAAAACTAGTGAATTGTTTATTTCTGGAATTTTCTATTTAATATTTTCACATCATGGGTGACCATGGGTAACTGAAACCATGGAAAGCAAAATTATGGATAAGAGGAACTACTGTACTTTCTCATGCACTTAGCTATGTAATTCAAAGGATGCTTCCTGTATTTTAAATTGTTTATTAATAGGAGACTTTTCAGATTTTCTTGTCCATAATGTTGCTGGAAACAGAAGTTTCATTTGCCTTTTACCTTTATTTGTGTGATGGGCTAAAAAGTTAGTTAAATCTATCAGTCTTCTCCTTTATGGAATTTGTCTTCAGAGACATGCTTAGAAAGTCTTTTCCCATGCTGATTATTTACTCATGCTTATTTTTATGGCTTTGTTTCTTAACACTTAATATTTAAACTACCTAGAATATATTAAATGCAATAAAATCAAAACCTTACATATTAGTAATAAAGCTATTCAAACAGAACAAAATATAGCTATAACACAACTACATTGCCTGTTATCAATATTTTAACAACAAGTTTAATACAATGCAGTTCAGCCACAACTTGCTGACCCAGTGAAGCCACCAGTGCTCTTCATCACACCTAACTTGCTGCTCAGTCCAACCCAATGGTCACAACCTGATAAAAACACACTCAACTGAAACCCTGCATAACTACCATCTGAAGACCACCCAACATTTCCAACAGTGCCATGAGACTTCTACCCGCTGAGATGTAGCTTTGCCTTCTGTTTGCACATAGAAGGAAAGAAAAGTAAAATTACAGCAAGTGGACTCAAATTGGTGAAAAAATCTGAATAGGCCCCGCAGAGAACTACCTAGAGTCTTGGGTTTGGAAAGTAAGAAGAAAAGAAAATCCTCATACCCCACAGTGTGAGAGACCTACCTGCCTATGGGGGTCACTTGAACAGCTGGGCCTGAGACAGGCTGGGTCTGCAGTAACAGCAAGCTTAGATCAAATGGGGCCAGAAGTCCCCCTACCACCCCCACACCAACCTCGATAACGATCTCAGAAGCTCCTTTTTGAGGCCAGTGGGCTCATGGCAACTCAGCCCTGGGATCCTCTAAAGACGGGCTGACTCTGTTTACCTGGACTGATCCAATATGGCCCTGTCCTGGGAGTTGAGAGATGCCCAACTCTGCCCCTGCCATGTCATCCCTCCTGTCTCTGGGCCTCGGTTTCCCTATCTGTATAATAAAGAGGCAGAACTTGATTTGGTATCAAGAAAAAAAAATGGGAATTAGAACCCAGACATTCTGACTTCCAGGAGCAGTCTAACAACAACAACAATAGCACAGCTATCATTTGTTTTGAGTGCTTACTGTTTATCAATCTATGAGCCAAGCATATTATACACATTATCTTATTCAGTCCTCATTACCTTCCTATGAGGTTGATATTGTCATACTAATTTCACATTTATTGAATTCAACAAATATTTATTGGGCCAATTACTGAGTAAATTGCTTGAGATCAGCTAGTTAGTAAGAGCTGAGTCAGAATTCAAATCTGGCTCTGCCTGATTTACTTACTACACCCAGCTATCCATCCATCCATCCATCCATCCCTCCATACTTCCCTCCTTCTATCCAACCATCCATCCACGATTTCCCCCATCCAACAACAGTGATGCAAGCTCCATCCATAAGAGAACTACCTCCTTCTGCACGCACTCTCCTCCACCTACAAATTACAAAATCTCAAGTCTCCACACATTTCAGGTTTACCCCCAGCTCACTTTTGTTTTCTAGACTCTGGGCATCTGCATACACTTCTTTTCACTCCACCCTCCCACTCCAAATCTACATTTTTCAGCTCCTTAGAAGCCGACCCTTTGATTCCCTCCTTCCTCCAAGACGTCCTCTATGATGATTCCCACCCTCAAAAGATCCTTCTGTGTGCAGGATCCCTTCTTCCTTACCCATGAAGGCTGTGCCAGCTGCCCGAGGTCCCCTCGTGCCAGGATGCCCATTTGAGAGCCAGCTGCAGGCAGCCCTTACCAGGTTTCCGACCTGCAGCATCTCCTCGAATTCACTTGTCATGTTGTAGTGCTCCAGTGCCATGAAGAGTGTGTTGAGCACGATGCACATAGTGATGGTGAGGTCAGCAAACGGGTCCATGACCACCAACTTCACTCCCTGCTTGATGGACGTCCACAGTGGGCAGCACTCCCAGATCAGGTAGCGCTGGGCGAGGCGGTTCCAGCATGGTGGACACTTGCGGCGAGACTCCTCTAACTCTGAGGGGACAGCCAATGAGTTAGTTTGATTCTGTTGACTGAGTCATATGTATCTGGAATACCTTCCAGGAAAGATTTATGACTTGCTCTGGGAGATGATAGGGCTGCTAGGTGACAGTGGGACAGTGGGAGCAGGGAGGGCCGAGGGAATGGGTGGCTTGTGTCCTGGCTCCTTCGTCTGGAAATATGAGAGAAGAGGGCCATAGGGACAGGAAACAAAGATGGAGACGGGGAAAATGGGGGCAGGAGAGATTACCAGGACAAACATACAACTGCTTAAGACAACAGTCCCACATAGACCTGGGGACACTCAGGGGAGGACAGGCTGAAAATGATGAGACAGTAATGGGGACATGCAAGTTCGGACACAAGGACACCTGGGACAGAATGGGCAGAGACAGATGTGGACATCTGGGATGTGTCAGGACAAATGGGAGAGGGGATGCCAAAGACAGGCTGGAAAAGATGAGAATACATCCGAGATAGGAGGGAATAAGATCAGGATGGGGGGTGCCCAATTCAGACTGGAAGGGATGTGGAGTTGCCTAGGGCAGGAATGGCTGGGAAAGATGTGGGATGCCTGGAATAGTCTGAAGTAGATATGGGAATAGCTAGAACAGGCATGGGTGTGCTCAGGACAGGATGGTCCTAGACAGACATGGTTATGGTTGGGAGACGATGGAATGAGACTGACAAGCATCTGGGACAGGCCAGATGTGGGAGTGTTTGGGAGAAACACAGGCATGGTGATACCCAGGAGAGAACAAGCTGAAACATGAAAAGACACAGAAGAACAGGCAAGGCTACACAGAACAGAGAAGGCTGGGACAGTGTGGGGATATCCAAAGCAGGCCAAGACAAATGGGGGATGCCTGGGTCAGGCTGGGATAAAGGTGAGGGTGCCTACAGCAGAAGTGGGGGGTGCTTAAATGACCTAGGGTTGCTGACCTTCCAGTGCACTGGTGAGGACACTGACTGCGCTGAGGGCCCGCTGCCGTGCTCCTGGCTCCTCGAAGCCGTCTACACACGGAGCCTGGGAGGTCAGCATCTGGGGCCCGCCTGGCTCCTCCGATGGCGTGGTCTGAGTGCAATCAGGAGATTTGCGTCAGCCTGGGGAAAAGGGTCCTGCCCCCAGCTCTAGTCCTGCTGGACCTGGGGTGGCCAGTCCAGACTCAGGCTGGGGATGCCTCAGGGATAGGATGAAGGTCTTGATGGGACACCGGATGCTGGGCTTCTCTGTTCCCAACTCCCTCCCAGTTAAGAACTCCCTCCACCCCTCCTCCCAATCACTGTCTCCTTCATTCTCCTTTCTTCTTCACTGCCTCTCATCAGCAGTGATTCCTGAGTGTGGTCAGGAAGCTACACATATCACAGGTCCTCCCTGAGCCTGATGCTGCCATACACATTAGTACATGCAAAAATGATCTGGGAGTCTTAATTGACCACAAGCTTCCTGGTGTCAAGAGCATAAAGAAACTGAAAAGAAAAAATCCAACATGCTCTAAGATAATGCTAAGAGAAGGATAAAGTACAATGCTTACACATGGCTGGTGGGGGCTGTGTCTTTTGTGGAGGCATTTAGGCTGGATTTACCAAGAAAATGTTAAATTGGCCCTCAAGTCCTCGTCTAGTAATCTAACTTCATAAATAATTACACATGTGCATCAAAAATACACATAAATGATGTGCATTGCAGCAGTGTTCCTAATACCATAAGAACAAAACAACCAATCAATAGCAACCATATTCAAATCAATTATAGACACAATCCAACTCTGGGCTCTGATAGACAACAAAGAGAACGATGCAGTTCTTTGTATGCTCCCATGGAGACATCTCCAAGACAAACAGTTTGATGAAAAAACAAGAAAGAGATCTGGAAAATGCATACCAAATAATTAAAGTGGACATATCTGGGGAATGGGATTGTGGGGGAGGGGAAAGAGAGGGAGAAGTTCCCTTTTCACTTCATGTACTTCTGCACTGTGGGGTTTGTTTTCACCATGCATGTACCATTTTTATCAGTAAAAAACCCAGGCCTGGAAACAGCCCTGGTGAAGGGAGGTGGCAGGCAGGCATTCTCTAGGCTTACCCAGAGCCTCCCGCAGAACCAAGGAGGGCCAATAAAACCTTCACTTCAGCAGGGCCCTGCATGACCACGGCCCAGGTGCTGAGCTGTTCAGCATGCAATAGCAAGACTCTGTAATCTTCGTAGGGCAGAGGGAAGATGGGCCTAGATTACCCAGGGTAGAAGAAGCAGGGCATAGGGTGGGTACCAAATAGATCTGGGCTCAAGTTAAGGACATCCCGGCCATTGGCAGGACTGCTCTGAAATGTTGCCTAGGGAGGTAGTGAGCTCCCAGTAATGGAAGTATTCAAGTGGAGGCACCTGAGAGGGCTGAGGTGGCTGGTGCAACGGTACTACCCTAGGTCCAACGCAACCATGAATTTGGCCAGCTTAACTCACAAGCAAGTTTTACATTTTCCCAACTTCTCCCCTCCTTCTTTGCCATCTATGATAGTTTGGTTATCACTTGGCACATATGCACTCTCTTTCCCCTCCCACCGAGAGTGAATTAAACTTCCCTGCCCTGGGCATGAATGACTTGCTTTGGACAACAGAATGTTAGTGGACATGCTGTGAACAGAAACCTCAACTGGGCTAGTGCTGTTTATCTTGCTCTTGTGCTCCAGGAATTCTCCATGAAAAGAGCTTCCCCAGGTAGCTGTCACCCTTTCAGCCTGAGCCTCAGAACAAAGATGTAGAGCAGCCCTGAGCCTAACCCACAGCATGGAGCCCAGCCCAGCCAGCATGCAGTCTGGAGCAGGGCTTCCCAGCTAAGCCTAACCTACATGGGCCACGTTGTAGTCAACCTGCAGGTAAGTGAGCATGAGAATAAAGGCTTGTTGCTGGAGATTGACTTCTGGGGTAGTTTGTTACACAGCATTATTATTACAATAGCTGACTAATACACCATCCTAGTCCAGGTGGTCATCATCTCTTTCTCAAAACCACTGCAACAGCCTCCTAACTGGCTTCTTTTCTTCTTCTCATCCCTGTATTCTCTGCATAGTAGAAAGGGATTCCTTTAAAAAGTAAATCAGATAATGTCACTCCTCTGTTCAACAACTCCTCCCACCCTACTCCTCCCCATCTTACTCACACAGTATATCCAAACTTATCTATGGTCTAGAAGGCCCTGCACAGTCCAAATCCTAACTCATGAAACTCATTTTAATGTTTCACCACACCTGGCCCTGTTAGTCCCTCTCATCCCTTGGATGTCTCCTCCTCAGGGGCTTTGCACTTGCTATTCCCTCTGCCTGAATGCTATTCCTCTGCATCGTTAGGGCTGGCTCCCTAAAATCATTTGCCTGTCAATTTTAATGTTACCTTCTTGGGAAGGCTTTCCTGAGTATTCTAACAGCCCTCATCCTCATCCCTCCCCTTAGCAGCTTTCTATCACATAACTTATTACTACCTGAAAATATTGATCAGTTTACTGTCTTCCTAACTGTGGTATAAACTCCAAGAGACAGTGATCTTGCCTTCTTTGTTCGCTGCTATAACCCTGGAGTCTCAACACTGCCTGGCACGCCACATGGCAGGCTGGTACTAGATAAATATTATTTGAATGGATAAATTCTTGGGAATCAATTAGAAGG
This sequence comes from Symphalangus syndactylus, assembly GCF_028878055.3. Classification (NCBI taxonomy): domain Eukaryota; kingdom Metazoa; phylum Chordata; class Mammalia; order Primates; family Hylobatidae; genus Symphalangus; species Symphalangus syndactylus. The sequence goes on along the minus strand of NC_072423.2, from coordinate 122,350,722 downwards.
CTTGGGTTAGAGTTCCAGCTCTGTTCCTAACTTGCTAGGTGGCCACAGGAAATGAGGATGAAGATTTAACATGTAGGGGGAGAAAAGGAATGGATATTCAGTGTGCTTCTCCCACCTCCATCTGGACTTTTGGAACCAGGCAGTCTCATACAAGCAGGGGGCAAAGTAAGTCTTCAGCCCCTACCTCCCAACCTGGATAAACTGAATGTGAGCTGTCTGCTGGGCTGGCCCTTCCTCCCCATCCTTGTTGATTAGGCACCCACAGTGTGCCCAACCCTGTGCTTTGTTTTCAGACTAGAACTGGACAGAAATGTCTCACTGGGGACCCAGTGGAAGCACAGAAGGCATTCCCAGGGGCCTGCAGCCTGCTAATCTCTTTGACTCTTCAAATGTCTCCATCTTGGTTCGCTAATTCCTTTAACTTTGCAAATGACCCTGTCTTGGCCTGCTAATCCCTTTAAGGTTACAAACGGGCCCCACAGAAGTGAGAATGGGTGAAGTCAGAATTCCTGGTAATGAAGTGCTTGAACTTGGATTCCTCCCGACATGTGCAGTACAATGAGATGATTTTCTCCTTAACGAGATTAGGAAATTCTATTAGCGCTCCCAGCTGCTGACCCTATTCCATGAGGCTGAGGCTCCAGGGCTGAACCTGCCTGGTTTAATGTTCCTGGAAACTAGACACCCCACCCTTCAGATGGGCCAGGGCCTCCCCAGCTCTACCTAAAGCTGTGGTCTGCCCCCAGGGGTGCCCAGTTTCCTCCCTTCACCCTGTGCTCCAGAGGAGTGTGGGGCCCTGGGCATTCTGCAGTGTACCCCAGGAACCTCACTCCTTCCTGCTCACTAATACCAATAACAGGTAATACCAATGGCTCTAACACCAGGCAAGTATGGGTCTCAACACTGGACCTAGTTGCACTCTTTCAATCGTCACCACAACTTGCTGGCGTATAATTCTCACTTTACAGATGAGGAAATTGAGGCACAAAGAGATTAATTAACCTGTACCAAGTCCCACAGACTGAGCAAGAGTCTGAGTGGCACAAAATAAGCCATGTGGCTGGAAGCCCTGCATCTTCAGGTCATCCTCCATCTTCCTGGTCAAGCCTCCCATCCGTTCTACCTTCCTCTCCAAGTGCGCCCTGCAGGCCTTGGGGGCTGAGCCAGATGTTCAGCTTTTTCCTGGGTGGGCTGCTCTGGTCACTGTGTTGGAGGCCCGGGGTCAGCAAGGACACCTGATGGCTGATTGGGCAGCCATCAGTCTGTCATAGGACTAAGTGACCAAAGCACTGATTGGCCTTTCACAATCTGGCCGGTCCCTTCCTATCACCTTTGTAACAGTCACTGCAACTTCTCTCCCCGTCGCTCACACTGACCTCATGGCAACTCCTCCAACAGGCTAGACAGACTTCTGCCTCAGGGCCTTCACGTTTGCTGTTCCTTGTGCCTGGAACAGGCTTCGCCAGATGATGGTAATGACGGCTTTACTAGTTGTGACATATTTAACTATCATCCCTCTTTATCACCATTACACACAATATAGACATTTTTTCTTTCTTTTTTCTTTTTCTTTTTTTTTTTTTTTTGAGATGGAGTCTCACTCTGTTGCCCAGGCTGAAATGCAATGGCGTGATCTCAGCTCACTGCAACCTCCGCCTCCTGAGTTCAAGTGATTCTCCTGTCTCAGCCTCCCAAGTAGCTGGGATTACAGGCACACGCCTCCATGCCCGGCTAATTTTTGTATTTTTAGTAGAGATGGGGTTTCACCATGTTGGCCAGGCTGGACTTGAACTCCTGACCTCAGGTGATCTCCCCACCTCGGCCTCCCAAAGTGCTGGGATTACAGGCATGAGCCATCGCACCCAGCTTTCTTTTGACTTTTGTCTGTCTGTCCCCATTAGCATGGATGCTCTATGAGGGCAGAGTTTTTTTTGTAAGTTTATGCACCTAGAGCCCAGCACACAGTAGGTGCTCAACAAATATTTGGCGTGTATTTTTGGACTTGGCACTGGTGATCAGTTCTGGGAGAGCAGACCTGCCCTGATGCCTGCATCTCGGGGCTGGCTCACCGTGTCTGGTGGGTGCTCTAGCATCACAGGGCGGAGGAGGTGGCTTCCTGGGGATGTGGCCTCTGGGTTGCCTGCCCCCAGTAATGAGACCACCCCATTGCAGTCCACAGTGCTGTTCTTTTTGCCATTGAGGGCGTGGCCAGGAGCCGAGGTTCCGGGACTGGGCTGTCCCTGGGCACTGGTCCGGCGCAGGGGCCAGGGCACCAGCAGTGATGTGCGGTGGCTCTCGCTCTCCCCCGCTGTGCTGTTTTCATCATCTGCAAAATCTGCTTCGGAACCCAGGTCTCGCCGGCGAAAGGTGAAAATGCTCCCACGGCTGGAACGTGGCTTCATAGAAGTCCTGCTGAGGCTGTGGGTGAGGCTGAGATGATTCTAAGGGCACGAGGAGAAGGGACACGACCATGACATGTGCTCTTCATGTGCTCCCAGCCTGTCTTTTGTGCCATTGGCCTCAGCTAAACTTCTCAGAGCATTGAGGGCTTTTTGGGCCACACAGGAACTGAGTGGGTTGGGCCGGGGGTGTTTGGAAGAGGGGATGTGGGGTTAGAGATAATCCTGTATCCTCTGGGATGTCTACTCCCCTCAAATCTATGTCTCTGGAGCTGGGAGCCTGAAACTTAACTGGGCTTGGAGTTAGAGCTCAGGCTGGGCAAGGGAGAAGGAGGCAGGAAGGCTCCTGGTGTTGCAGACAGGCCTGGCCTGAGGAGGATCTGGGGCACTCAGAATGGCCCCTCACTCTTATGGGCATGTCCTTGAACTCCTACCAACCCATACCATGGGGCCTCATCCCCCAGCCCCAGCTCCAGTGCTGGGAAACTGGCCTCAGGTTGGGGATATCACAACACCCAAAACTACCCTGTCCCTCTGCCCAGAGCTCCCCTACTCTAAGGAAGGCCACGGGAAACAGGAAGGGCAGAGAGGAGCAACCATGGGGGCTGTGACTATACAGGGGCCTAGCATGATGGGCTTTTCATGCCGGACCCACCCTGGAAAAGTTAGAACCACAGCTGGGATTACCATTGCTCTGGGACCATCTTCTGAGTCAGACTTGGGGAGCCTGTCTTCCCCACACTCCTCAGTTCCTGAAGACATCCGTTTTCTCCTCTTGCTTCTTCTCTCATGGCTGTTTACTGGGGCTAAAGGGGACATCTCCAGGGAGCTATGGGACATGGTATCCACACCCCTGATGGTGAGGGCCTGGAAAAGAGTGGAGGAAGGGATATTTCCATCATTGAGACTTTGTGCAGCCTCAGGCTCAGGCAGGCCAGGCAACTCTCAGTGACTTGGTTTTCCTATCAGTAAGTGGACTTGCACACCTACCCCAAAATGAGGACATGATGGAGATAAAGTCAGACAGACCCAGAATGTTTTGGGAAAGATCAAGATCCAGGAAGGAAGATAGGAGTGGCTAAAGCGGGCAGCCTTGGAAGACGGGAGTGTGTGGAACAGGTGGGAGGTGGGTGCAGATGAACAGAGAAGTGGCAGAACCAGAGGGCAGAGGCTCTTCTAGAAGGTTTAGCTGGCCAAAAGTGTACTGGAAGATGTGGCATGGGGTAGTCAGAAGAACAGGTGGATGCCCACAGCCTGGCTTCTAATAGCTCACTCTATAGCCAGCCTCCAGGCTCCACCATGTGGGGGACTGGGGATGGCTAGGGCAGCATTGTCAGTGCTTATTTTCTGAGACAGCTCTGTTCTCTGACATTGGACCTTCTTCACTACCCCACCAGAAGGCATCGCTTGACCAGAATAAACTATGTGCATGTACACATGGATCTCTTATCCAGCATGCACTATGCTCACAGGGACCATCTTTACCCAGGAGCTACCACCCAGCAGGCACCATTTTTACCCACCTGGCGCCACCTTCACCTGGAAGACATGATGACCATAGGGAACAAGTTTACTCAGCACAAGCCACACTCATAGGACCCACCTTACCCAGCAGATGTCACTTTTACTTAGGAGGCTCCTCACTAACAGGCACGTCTTAACCCAGAAGGTTCCAAATTTTTACTCAGCAGATACCACATTCACAGAAAATACCTTTACCCAGCAGGCACTGCACCATGCCCACAGGCACCAGCTTTAACCGGCATATGCCCCACCTATAGGCACCTACAGTCAGGTGAGGGCTTAGAGGCTCCTTGGTGGCACTGCTCACCCACCTCGTGTTCTTTCTTGAGCATTTCCATGGCCTCCTGGAAGCGCTTTTCCTTCTCCTGGGTCTCAGCGATGGTGGCTTGGTTTTGCTCCTCATAGGCCATGGCGACCACGGCCAGGATCAGGTTCACCAGGTAGAAGGACCCCAGGAAGATGACAAGCATGAAGAAGATCATGTAGATCTTCCCTGCGGACCTGAGGGTCTGGGGGAGCAAGGGGGCAGAGGTCACCCTCACTGGGGCCCTTTCTGAGTTATGGCATTTCCAAGTCACCTAGTCTAGTTGTGCCAGGGGTTCAAATAGCCATAGCCTAGGGAGGAGGGTAGAGATGTCCCACCTATAGAGAGGGACATATGCTGACCTGCAGAGGAAAATGACCTGCACACAGCGGGACTGTGTCCCACCCAAGGAGGGAGGCAAAATGTCCCACCCAACTCAGGGCATGCTGTGCCCACAGAGGGAGAATATTCCATCCTACAGGGAGAAAGAGTGTCCCATTCACAGAGCAGAGAGCATCCTATACAAAGGGACTGGTACTTCATCACCAGCAAAAAGAAAGTTTCTTTGCTTGCTGATCCCTTCTCCCTCAGAAGCAAGGGTCCTTGTCCCCTGTCCCCTGTCCCCTCCAAAGCTCTCACCAGTGGGGAGGCTGCTGGGGCCACTTCTGGCTAGTCACTTGTGTAGCCTGGACCCTGAGCCCACACTTGCTGTCCCTCTGTGGGCACACACGCACCTGCTGATAGAGGCGCTCCCAGCAGTCCTGCGTCATCAGGCGGAAGAGTGCAAGAAAGGCCCAGGCAAAGGAATCGAAGCTGGTGTAGCCGTGGTCAGGGTTCTCGCCTGCCTTTAGGCACCGGTAGCCCTCGGGACATGTCCTGCAGCCACACACAGAGACTTTGTTCCATGCTGTCAGGGGTCTGCTGCCCTTAAGACCCTTGCTGGGCCGGACTTGTCTCCCTGGGCAACCCAGTTTATGCCCCACTGCTCGGTGAAGCTGAGCTTCACAAACCTAGTGCCATGCTGCTGGATCCTGCCTCTGTGACTTTGTTCGTGCTGTGCCTCCCACTGGGACACTATCTTCCTCTTTACTCTACCTATGTGTACTCTGCTAGGCCTAAATCAAGCTCCCTTCTGCCCATACGACACACCATCCCCAGTTACTATCAAGTTGCCTCTCCTCACAGAGAGGAAGCACTCAAGCCTGGCTCATGTCTCTTCTTCTGCCCGTCTACCCCATGAGGAGTTGAGTACAGTATGGGCATGGGAGAGAGCAGGGTTGGGGAGAGCAGTGAGCCTCGGCTGAGCTGAACAGGATGAGCCCAGGGCAAAGGCAGGGCCATGGGGTAGAGAAATGATTCTGGAGGGGATGGGCTGGGGCTTGGCCATGTCAGGAGCCCATTTGCACAACTGTGCACACAGCCACTGGTTCAGTGAGGCAGATCCACCGTTCACAGAGCTGGAGGTGATAGCCTCTCTCCAAAGAGGAAATGCTGGTCTGGAGTCATGTGTGCATGTATGTGTGTGAGACACACACGCACACACACACACACACACACACACAGGAGGGACTTAGCAAGTGGATAGATGTATCCAGGGACCTCTGTGTCTTGCTAATGCCCCAAGACCCTCCAGACAATCTCTTTGGTGATGGGAAGGAGGCAACAAACTTGGTACTTCTCCTTTGAGGTGGCCCTCTGTGACCCCCTTCTCTAACACTTCATGGCACTGTCACACTGATCCAGACCCTGGTGTGCACAGGGCCCTGGAAGCTGCACGTGGCTACTGGGCATCTCAAGGAAAGTCCAGGCTGCTGGGGAAACCACATTCACTCCAAGGGACAGATCAGCAGCGAGGGAGGGAAGACTGGAGCTGGAGGGAGCAGTTCTGGGGAGCTCCTGGAAGGGAATAGAGCTGGGGGTGGGCTGGTTGGGGGGCTGTAGAAGGCATCCTAAGCTATCCCTCAGTCCAAGCCCACCTTCACGGCTCCGTTAGCTCTCCCTGAAGCTGTGTCCCTGACCTTTCTCCAGTAGCTGTCTCCTCTGTGCTGGGGGCAAGGTGGGGAAGCTGGGGAAGGGTCCTGGCAGGGAAGGGAGACAAAAGAAGGCCTCGCTGTCCCTGGGGTCAGGGCATAAATAGAAAATACAGTCAGTGGAGAAAACTCCAGGAGACTCCCCTGGCAGGACAAGGAGACCCAGGGTGGTGGGTGCCACATACCCAGCGTCAGAACTGTTCCCACACAGTAACACGTCGGAGGTGCCATTCTTGAGCAGGTAATTTTCTGTAAGAGAAACATCATGCTGTTGAGGGGCACTCTGGCCCAAAAGTTTCTGCCTTGCATCCAGGGCTCTGGGGAGGTGGAGACCTCACTATCACTAGTGTCACTAGGTGGTCTTCCTTCCTCTCTGCCCCTTCCCTGCCCCTGCCCTCTGCCTGGCCAGGCTTTGGGCAACTCTGGCTGCGTCTCTGGCCTTCCTCCTGCTCCTCTGCAGACATCCTGCTGCCAGTGCCCCCATGCTCTCAGAAGACACGGGTAGCCCTGGGCAGGGCCTCAGCTGTCCCCACAGGAAGCTTCTGCACCCTACCCAAAACCACTCAGGGGGCCCACCAAGGCCAGGAGGCAAGGGTCTGGGCAGAGTTACAGCTTGGCTGCCGAGTCACTGTGGGGCCTTGGCCGGCTACTGCCCAGCTCTGTACTCACTTCCGTCACATGAAATGGTGGAGGTGATGCCTGCCATAGTCACCATGCTAACGCTGTGGTCTGTCCGGATGGGGCTGCACCAGACAGGACCACCCGTCTTGTCCTCTCCTCTCTGTGGCAGTCATCAGTCCCCAGCACTCACCATTACCTGGCTTTGTCTTAGGCGACAGTTGTCAAAGCATGGTCCTTGAACCAGCATCATCAGCATCAAGTGGAAACTGCTTAGAAATGCAACTTCCCGACTGCCACCCAGACCTACTGACTCGGAAACTCTAGGGGTGGGGCCCAGAAGTCTGTTTTCCAGAGGCTTCTGGGTGACTTGGTTGCACATGGAAGTTTTAGAAGTGCTGTTATGAGGCCACTGCTGAACTACTCATTGAGTGTCTATGTTTCGTTTTCCAAAGTGGACTGCTGGTGTATGTAAGAGGCCCTAACTTCAGAATGGCCCTCAGGGTCATTCTGGCCCAGGGTCCTGTGGCCTGGAATCTGGCCTTGCAGCGGCATGTACCTCTGAAACAGACCAATGGCTCTAATCAAGAGTGGTGCTGGCCATCAGCCTGGAGAATGGAAGTGTGAGCCACGGGGCAGTGAAATAACGGAGGGGCTCACACAACTTGGCCCAATCACTGGGCTTGTTCCAACCCTCTTGCAGGGTTCTGGGGTGCACGTATATGGAATGAGCATCCTGGCAAGGAACACTGATGTCAACTGGGAAATCTCCATGCCAGCTAGGTGGGGCTTCACCCTGAAGCTTCATCAACTACTCTGGCTCCGTGTCCACCCCTTTCCTAAGCTGACACTCTGTGGGCAGGCTGGTCACCTTGCCATTGCAACACTCTAGGGTCAGTCCCATCTCCAAATGCTGCAGCTGCTGTTCCCCTAACTGGCCCTCCATCTAACTCCATACTTCCCACTCCTCAAGCACTGCCTCCCCATCTAGCCTGGGAAGACACAAGGCAGGCCCTAAGTCTGCTCCCCGTCTGTCCTCTGTCTGGGTCTCTGGGGGATCAGGCAGGGCTTGAACAGCCCTGGAGGCCTGCCCTCTGGTGACACCTGTGTGGGAGGTGACCCCGCTCTGCTGGTCTCGCAAAGCCTTCCCCAGCTGCAGAGCGAGTTCGCACCTGGATCACTGAGGTAAAGGTCAAGGGATTCCCAGACCAAGCCGTCGGCCTCCACAGAGCCATTGGTGCCATTGAGTGCCGTGAAGTTGCGCACGCACTTGTGCCTTAGGTTGCCCATGAAGAGCTGTAGGCCGATGAGGGCAAAGACGCTGAGGCAGAAGACCGTGAGGACCATCACATCAGCCAGCTTCTTCACAGACTGGATCAGGGCCCCCACGATGGTCTTCAGCCCTGGGGAAGGCAAGAACAAGCACGGGGTCACCCAGGGACACTGAGCTCTGTGCTCCACTGGTGGAGGGCTGGGCCTGAGTTGAGCTGGGGTGGGGCCAGAGTAGGCAACCAGAGGTGGGGACAGAATAAGGGAGGCTTCTCCTGGGCTTTGAGACCCAAGCCCCATTTTCCTCAGCAGCTGAGATTCTGTCCTGATTTCCCTGGGCAGGAGTCTAGGCTGGCTTTGTAGTTTCAGAGGGAGACTGCTCCTCTTTGCTCTCCATCAGCCAAATATATGGCATGGGTGTGGAAAGTGCTATTTTCTTGAGAAAACACATACTCAGACCATGACCTCCATTGGCTGCTCTGAAGGTATGCCAGGCCTACCCCTTTTAATGTAGTCCATGGAAAAGGAGATGGAGGCAATGGAGGGGCCTCAGCCTTGATCTTGAGATGGGGAGAAATAGAGCCATTCCTGCTGGGGGTCCCCCTGCCCCACTGCTGGGGCCGGCTCTATTTGATGTACAGGGAGTGTGGATTGTTTGGAGGAAACTAGGGGCCCAAGGTCTCGTCGGGTAGAGGATGGGGGCTGTGGTCGGGTGTTTGCTGGGGGCTGTGGGTGAGGGTCTGGCAGGGTCCTGGTGGGTGATGTCTAAGGGGCCTGCGCTGGCTCAGACCCACCTTTAGGGAAGGTTCAGGAAACTGCATTGCATCTTCTCACTTGCCCTGTCCCTCTAGGACCTCCTCACACCCCCATCCATCCCATTCCCCATAGCTGAGAGGCTGTGTTCTGTTAGTTGCACAGCCTAGCTCCCTGCAGAAGCCAGCACCACACAGCGGAATGACAGAAAAGCATGTACAGACACCAGTCTGGCCCTTAGCAACTGTCCTAGGACAAGTGCAAGCAGAGCATGGGGAATGAGGAGGCTCCTCTGCCAGCAGCAGGGCCCTGCCCCTCATGTCCCTGTCCCAAGCAGCCAGATCTCAGATTAAGCTCCATCCATCCACTGTCCAGCCGGTTAATGTGTTAGGAGCACCTGTGGCTTCTGTGCCTGCTGCTGCTGGGCCTGTGACCCACAGGCAGGGAGGCTATGGTGAGCAAACACAAGATGGGGAGAGGATGACCTCCCCATGGTGCCACTGACATTGCCGCCCGCCCAGGGCTCAGAGGCACTCAGCCTTCCTTGTGGAAATCATCCTGGCAGATGTTGGCAACTGCCTGGGCAGTGGGTGGACCTCACAGGTCTGGGCCCAGAGTAGTGGTGGTGGTGAGATTCACAAGCTCTTCGTGGTCCAGAGCTCCTCACGTGTAACAGAGCTGCCTGTACCCTTTGGTGGGTTTACTGGGCTGGAGACCTGCATGTCTCAAGGGGAACAAAGTGAAGACTGATGGACAGCAGCTTGAATACCCAAACTGGTCTCTGCCTCAATTGTTAGGCTAAAGTCTCTTTGGCCTGAAGTATCCCATTCAAGGCCAGCAGAGCACCCCCTGACCTGGTCTGTGGAGATAGTGGCCGAGGGTAACTCACCCCTTTGAACATTTCTCATACTGATGATAGATTTCACTTCTGGCAAGAATGATTGCAATGAAACTGCAGGATTCTCTCTGAAAAGACCCAGGAAGGGATTGGCCCCAGGAGATCAACTGGGAAATCCTCCTGCCACTGAATTAACAGGCTGGGTGGAAGAGCCCTTGGAAACCACCAATTCTGATTTCACTCTCATTTTACGGAAAAGCGACTGAATCTAGAGAGGACTAGGGCTATTTCAGACTCAGCTCAGAGGAACCTCCTCCCGAGGGCCTTCCATAATGCTGACCATGGCATTTTTCTATTAGCCGCTTTCAGAGCCTGCTGGCTCACTAGGTTGCTGGCAGCTGTGAAGAGGTCCCATGGAGCTAGGCTGAGTTTGGTGGGCTTCCTCCTTTTCCCCAGGACCGAGAAATATTTCCCTTTGTAAATCTTTCTTATAAAACACACCAGGAATATGCCTTAAGTCCTGTGGTTAGTGTGTTTGTCTACTTTGGTGGGGTGCGTGCCTGTGAGGCTGTCCCCAGGGCCCTAGAGGACAGACTATGTGGTTTCGGAGTCTATGTGTGCCAAGGTCCATGATGTCTGTATCAATGCAGTTGGCTCCATGCCACTGAGTGGGAGCAGACTGCCTCCTTGCTACTGGCCCTTGGCAGGGGTCTGGGCCACTTGTGGGAGCTCTGGGGGAGATGCGGCCCTTATGAACACACTATAGTGGGTTTAGAGGCCAGAAAGCTCAGTGTGAACATAGCATAACTGGGGGCTGCTCTGGCAAGATAACTAGCCCTACCAGGGGGAGTCCAGATTCCTTATTGGAGCTTAGAGCAGGGCTTCTGACTCCTTGGGGGCGACAATAGCTCCATGCAAGCCATAGGCCTGGGAGCCACCAGGTTCCACATCAGGAGTGGATGTAGCCATCTGGTTCAACCGATCCTCCCGTCAACTCTCACACCTCCCTAGAATGATGGCATGCAACCTATCTCCAGCCACCTTATTTTTTTTTATTTTGAGACAGAGTCTCACTCGGTTGCCCAGGCTGGAGTGCAGCGTGATCTCGGCTCACTGCAACCTCCACCTCCTGGGCTGAAGCGATTCTCCTGCCTCAGCCTCCCAAATAGCTGGGATTACACGCGTGCACCACCACGCCCAACTAATTTTTACATTTTTAGTAGAGATGGGGTTTCACCATGTTGGCCAGGCTGGTCTTGAACTCCTGACCTCAAGTGATCCACCTGCCTCGGCCTCCCAAAGTGCTGGGATTACAGATGCGAGCCACCGTGCCCGGCTGAGCTGTCTTTTTAAAAGAGGTGCCTTACCCAGTTCTAAATGCGGCTGCTTTCGGAAAAGACTTCTGGAAGGAACCTCTGGGCACTGCCCCTCCAGAGCAAGTTCCTCCAAACAGGAGGAGCTTTGAGTCTGGGGAGAGGGAATACAAACTTAGGATAGGAATGTCTCCTGGGTGGAACTCAGCTTCAGCACCGGCTCATCGCACAACCAGGCTCAGAAATCACAAGTCTTTTCAGAGTTTTCCTGGATGGATGGATAGAATGGTTTCTAGAGAGGTTATCTGGGCCTAGGAGATTTCCCAGGTGCAATTGCCAACATCTGTCAAGGAGAATTTCTTCCTGAGGCTACCATGCGTGGTTTGCTAAACCTCTACCGCACCATGCAGCGAGGGCTGTTAGACACCAAGGCCCGATGATGCCTGTCCACAGATTACGCTTTGTTTCACAAAATGGGGCTGGGGCTCTGGCCCTACTTCTATCACCAGATGGGGCACAAGGTGAGCCGAGGCACTCAGTCATGAAAGACCGTGCTGGAGTTTTCCTCTTTCATTCCGGGTGTGTGTGGGTGTTCCCGCAAACAGACTTCTTTTGGTTTCCTCATCAGAAGCTGCCATTTCAGGCTGAAGCAATTCATGTACAACTTTTAGCTATTCAAATAGCTGAGTGTGGTTTGGAAAAGCAGTCCACTATCTTGGGAAAAATTTAGGTTCAATGTAGGCCCCACCGTGGGGTGCTCTCTGCCCCCTCGTGTCTATGAGAGTGGGCTTTGCTGGGGTGGGCAGCCTGAAGCCCATTCTGAGGCTCCAGGGGGACAGGCATGTCCACTGCCAATAGCCCCTGGCACCTGAGCCCTGGGAAAGGTATTCTGGTGACAGGCACATTCGAAGGGCCTTCTGGAGGGTTGCCTTGGCTCCCACGTGGCTGGAAAGGCCCAGGCGTATCCCTCCAGCCTTGGCGTTTAACCTGATTTTCACCTGAAATGACTGATATAGTTTTCAGGGCCCGGAGGACTCGGAAGGTGCGTAAGGCTGAGACATTGCCCAGGTCCACAAATTCAGTTGTGTATCTGTAACAAGGGAAATTCACACACGAGACAATGACAACACGCCAATAGGAGACACACAGTCAGAGGAGGAAAGGGGATGGGGAAGACAGAGAGAGAGTCACTTGTAGCTGAGATCTGAGAGGCAAACCTGGGCATCTTACCTGGGATAACTGAAATAGTTTTTAGAGCTCTCAGGACTCTGAAAGTTCGAAGAGCCGACAAATTGCCTAGTTTTATATTTTCTGATACATACCTGCAGAATCAAACCACAGTTATTGGGAATTACAAAGCAGAACCTCCGCCTGCCCTCCCGACCAGCCCTCTCCCTTGGCCCCCTCCCACGGGGGTGGGGGCAGTGCTGTGGATAGCCCAGGGCCTCCCTCAGGTTTTCTTCTGGATTTCAACCCTCCTAACACAGGACTTCAGCTTGAGTGCCGTAAGGATGTCCACACGGCAAGCTTCCCGGTGGCTCTCTTGGTGACAGTGCTAAGGATAACCGGTGCTAGGAGGCAACCACTCTGCCACTCTCTCCATATCATTGGGACCCATGACATGAAGCCACATGTGGGGTCTGGGGCTAGGGACACATCAGAGTGAAGAGGGAAGCCTATTTTCCAGGAGGCTCAGGTCAGGTGATACAGGAAGCAAGTGCGTTTCTGGTCCTAGTTTTGGTTCACATCTTCTGTGGTCTGTTGATCAACTTGTGCCTGGCTCAGAAGTCCTTGAAGTCACGAGGTAGAGGTGGCCTGAATACTCATTGGAAAAAACAAGAGTTTCCGAGACAGAGGCACTGGAAGGTGGGAAGAGAAGTTGCCTGAATATCTGTTCTTCAACTACTCACAGGCAAGGAACAACCCAAGAAGAGAAAAGGGCAGGATGAGGGGCCCCAAGGCAGTGGAGCGCCTCCCCAAGTCTACCGGTCCCACCCCCAGACCCTTGGTATCTTCCGGGGATGGCCCTGGGTCTCCACTGGAGCAGTGGCCTCCAGACGCGAGTTGCCCTTCCTGGGGTCTGTCCTGCTTGGGTCCGAGTGAGGATCAGCAGGGCGAGTGGCTGTGGGCCCTCTCCTGGAACTTGGACAGTTGCCCATCCGTAGCCTCCACAGGGACAGGAGGAAGAAGGTGGTCTCCGGGGGGCAGGGACCAAGCAGAGCATGAGGACATGCAGTATATGGGCCACATGACCACGAGGACCACGGACAGTGTGTGACCAAGGCCATCGGGATGGTGGCAAGTGACTTGTGACATTTAATCAAAGGCTTTGCATCCAGGGTGTGTGACATTTAACCGAAGGTGTCTGGTGTTTAACAAAGGACATTGGACTCGGGATGTCTGATGTTTAACCAAGTGCATCTGACGCAGGTGTCTGAGAGATGTCAAACACAGGACGTCAGCCCTGTGGATCTGGGTGAGGGCAAGGGTGGGCTGGCACTGTTGCCAGACTCACTCTGCTGGGTGGTCTGGACCTCCAGGCCCTTCCAGTCTGCTCCCAGCTTCCCAATTCCCCTTCAGGCTTTGAATATCTACAGGAAAGAACTTGGCCAGCTGAGTCAAGGGACTTAATGCCCTGGGGTCCACAGGTCCAGCTCTAATTGACACTGGGCTGACACCAGCTTTCTCTATGTCCACTGGAGGAGCCCCTCCATCTTCACATGGCCCTATGCACCATGCTGATCTCTCCTTACTCACAAAGCCCTACACAGACAGGACAATCAGCAGACACACTGCCAGAGCTTGCTTTCCTCTGGCGACACCAGACCCTTTCTGTGGTGTGGTTTCCATTCCGTCTCCTGTATTCACTTCAGCATGTACATCTTTCTCCAGTGTGGCAGTCAGATGCAGTCCCATCATCTGCTGGGGAGCAGAGGTCACCGTGCTTGTTCTGGCCCATACACACCTGTTAATTTGATCCAAGGTCCCTCTCAACTTCTGAGAGCTATTCCATTCTCCATGACGGCTCAGACCCTCAGGGCTCTGTCCCACGTTCTTCTCTCGGTCTCTCTCCAGACGTGGTGCTGCCATAGACTTTCTGGCTGAGCCTGGGATATTGCTGACATTGCCATCCCATGGAAACCATGGCTTTGGCCTGCTGGAGGCTCTGGGCCCCTTTTCCAGCTGCTGTTCTACCGGGTGTGGCTGGGGACAGCAGCTCCCCTTGCCTAGGATACTGGTTTCAAGTCTGTCTCTTCTAGTTACAGGGAGTGAGTGGAATACTGTGCAGGTCAGAGAGGGAACCAACCGTCCTTGCTTCAACCGTCCTTGCTTCCCTCCTGTCCCTTACAGACCCAGTCTGTCCCCTGGTGTCTCCATTGAAAACTCTGCCTATCTCTAGCTTAGATTCTGTCTGTCTTTGCCTGTCCCAGGGTGGAACCTGCCCCCAGCACAGTGTCCCCAGCACAGACAGTGCTTGGCCTCCATTCATTGTCTGCCTTCTAGGCAGCTGGTGTCCCAAGGTGACAAGGACAGCTTAGTGACAGAATAAGGGAGGACCATATCTGTGCTCCTGGCAAGCTTGCAAAGCCAGCTGAGTGGCTGGAAATAGGAGTGCAGCTGGTGGCCGTGTGTCTGTCTGGGAGAGCAATCATGAGTTAGAGGAAGTCTTAAAAGAGGACTTACAGGGTAAGGGTGTGGAATGTCTGGGACCATGTTGGTGACATGGTGGGCTACTGCCTCTTTTATTCTACCCAGATCCTCACCGAGGCCTCTTTTGGGTCCTCTGAGTGTGGCAGGGCAGGAGGAATGCTTGGTATGACACAGGGCCAGTTGCAGAGGTGGCAAGTGTGGGGTCGCATGAGGGGACAGAGCTTTGCCCCTCTCAGGCTGGCAAAAATCCTCCTCCAAGCCAGTCTGCTCCTTCAGTGATGGCTAAGCTGCTGGCCAGGGGCAGACAGCTGGACAGCAGACAGGGGCAGAAAGAGCAAAGGGTGGTGGGTGAGAATCCTATCCCATCACCAGCCCCAGCGCAGGGAAGCCTTCTTCCTGCCCCGCCCTTATCTTGAGATGGTGAAGCCCACGCTGTTAGTGACTGCAGGAATTGCCACCCTTCTCTCTGCCCTCCCTCCCTTCCCCTCCAGGTTTGGTTTCCATAACAACCCCAGAAGGTGGGAGGCTATGCTAACTAGCAGGTAATGCCCTTCTGTGAGTGGGGCCACAGGAACAGCTCTGGCTGGAGGGCTGCAAGCTGAGCCTGGCAGGCTTCCCAGCACCCTGCCCCAGACCCTCCCACAGCCTCTAAATCAGTGGGGTGGAGGATCACCCCAGCAGAAACATCAGACTCGGGGTGCCTCTCCCATCCATCCCATGGTTAGGAGTTGGGAGACTTGGTTTTAGTCTCAGCATTCCTTCTGATTCAGTCTATAACTTTGGGCAAGTGCTAGGTTCTCTGTGAGCCTCACTTTCTCCATCTGTGTAACGGAGGTCAGATGGAGGATTTCACTGAATGGAATGTTTTGTTTCCCTTCACTCAAGTCTCCTTAGATCATCCTAGAGTCCCTTGTTACTGAACCATTGCATCTCTAAGAGAATGCATTTCAAAGCCAGAATTCCAGTCAATCAAAGCTGCCAGGCCAGGCCAGCCAAGGGCCCACAGCTGATGTGCTAATAGGTCACACAGCCCTACGGGAAGTGGATTTGCCATTTCTGTGAGATGCTTGGAAACGTGGAGAGTGTCTGAGCTTCTGAGGCCAGGTTCTGCCTTGTCAGCCCTGGCCCTGGCACACAGCGAAGGCAAGCAGGTTTTGGTGAGGAAGGCACACCTGCTTTGTGACTCCCAGTGAAAGAAGTGGTTTGGGAATGAAACCAGGATTCTCCCAGGAGACAGGGCAGGAGGCCTTGTTAAGGGGCTGAGGTCGCTCAGAGCATCTCCCAGAGACACAGCCTGAGCCAAAGCTTGGCCCAGGGCAATGACTTTTCCTGGGATCTGGGGCTGCCTCTGTGGTGATACTGTCTTGCCCAGGCTCCAGGTTGGGGAGCTAGGAAAGGCTCAGGTAGACGGCGTATCCTCTCCTGCCCGAAGCCACCTTCCTTCCTGTGACACCCAGCCTCAGGACACCGTGGATTACTGCTTCCCACCCACAGGGCACCCCAGGGCCCAGCCTGGCAACCCTACTCCATTCCCAAGTCAGTGCAACCTCCTCGGCTCTGACATGAAAAGTTCTCCCTCTCTCTGAAACCTCAGAAGTGCCTCCCCACTCTGTTCTCAGCTTATGATCAAGCTTCTTATTTCACTGAGAAAATAGAAGCAATCAGAAGAGAAATTCCTTTCCTTTCATCATCAACTCTATCAATCTACCTCCATCTCCACCTGAAATTCTGCCTTCCCCACTCTTCAGGTCGATGCTCCCCCTTGGCACTGGATTCCCACCCTCTTGGGCCAGCTCAAGGGCTTTGCTCCTGCAATCCCCTTGCTCATCTACATCATCTAGCATTCTCTCTCTACTGGATCATTTCCACCAGCCTGCAAAGATACCCCCCTTCTTTAAAAGCCCTCCCTTGATTGACCCACATTCCACGCTGACCACCACGCCATTTTCAGTCCCATTTTATAGCAAGCCCCACAAAATAGATGTCTCTACTTGCCACATCTCCTCTCCTCCCACTCTCTCTTGAACCCTCCTTAACCAGGTGCATGTCCTTTTCCTCCACTGAAACCTCTCTTGTCAAGGGCACCAGTGACCTTCCCTCTGTCAAATCCAATAGTCCATTGTTAGTCATCACCTTCCCCAACCTCCCGGTGGCGGGTTTCCAGTGGAATCACATTCCTTCCCGGACACTACTCTCTCCTGATTTGCCTCTGCCCTCCAGCCTTCTCTCTTGGCCTCCAGATGAGATGTTGGGGCGTCCCACAGTACATTCAGGCTATAGGCTACACTCATGCCTAGGTGATCTCATCTGGTCTCCTGGCTTTAAATACCATCTGTATCCCCATGGCTTCTAAACTTATACTTCCACCTTGGACCTCTTTCTTGAACCCTAGACTGGAATATCCAGTTGCCTACTCAATATCTCACCCTGGGTGCTTTCAAATGTTATACATCCCAAACTGGACTTTTGATTTTCTTCCTACTTCAGCCAGTGTCGCTCTCTCCAATTTTCCATTTCAACCAATGGGAACACCATCCACCCAGCAGCTGCTCAAACCAAAAACCACCTTGGGGGCCTCCCGTCAGCCCTACCTGCAAAGTATATCCAGAATCTGACCAGGTGCTCCCATTCTCCACTTGGTCCTTGGTTCCAGTCACTATCTTCTCTCTCCTGGCTGCCAAGATATAGCCTCCTAACTACTCCGTCTGTCTCTACCTTCTCCAGTCTGTGGTCCACACCATAGCCAGGGGAGTCTCTACGGAATGTAAAGCAGGTCACAGCTCTGCCTGTTCTTACACCCCGGTGACTCCCATCACACCTGGCTTTTACCACGATCTGTCCTCCATCCCACTACTCTGCAACTCATCTCCCACCACTCTTTCCTTGCTCGCTCAACTCTACCCAGGCCTAAATCCATACTGGGTTTGGGGCAAGTAAGTGGTATTGTCTCTCGGAGCCTGTTTTCCCACTTGTAAAATGGAGGGCTAGAGTTGGCTTACAAATAGTGTACCTAGAAACAGAGATTCTGATGCATTTTCCCACTACCAGGTTCTCCGTCTAGTTTGAAAGCGCCCCATTCACCAGGGTATAGTTTCCCTCTTTGTCCTCTCTCCCCTGACAGCATGGCTGAGCTCAGGGCCGCTCATGTCTGGGGTTAAAGCCTGTCTTCAATAGGTAGATTCAGGGATTCCAAGCATCCTAGAAAGTGAGAGCTGAATTGAGCTTCTGTTACCACAGCACCCAACACTATTCTTTCACATGTCGGGAAACTGAGGGTTTGCAAGGGCAGGGGGTATGAGCCTCACCAGCTCTGCCCCTTGCTGAGGTGCAGTGCTCGGCCCTGCACACACTAGGTCCTCTTCTTCAGAAAGGCCTTTTTCTTTTTTCTTTTTTTTTGAGGCAGTCTTGCTCTGTTGCCCAGGCTGGAATGCAGTGATGTGATCATAGCTCACTGCAGCCTTGACTTCAGGGGTTCAAGTGATCCTCCCAAGTAGCTGAGACTGCAGGTGTGTGCCACCACGCCCAGCTAATTCTTGTGTTTTTCATAAATGGGGTCTCGCTATGTTGCCCAGGCTAGTCTTGAACTCTTGAGCTCAAGCAATCTGCTCACCTCGGCCTCCCAAAGTGTTGGAATTACAGGCGTGAGCCACCGCACTCAGCCTTCAAAACGCCTTTGATGGTTGAACCTCTGATCATGACTTCTGCAGATGTCCCATCAGAACCCAGCATCTGTCCCCTGATACTTCCAGGGTGGGGTGCAGCCTCAACACTGACCCCTCAGCAAGGGTTTCTCCTATAGGCAAAGAGGCGGGGCCTCAGCCTGGGCTGCAGCAGGCCTGGGGTCATGTTCACTTTCTGGCAGGCTCCCTGTGTGTCCTTGGCATCAGGGTTCTCACCCATAAAATGGGCTAAGCCATCCCCATATAGCCTACTTCTCTGGCTGGTGTGAGGATCCACTGTATTGTGTCAGTGGCTGGGTGCTTTAAATGTGCCAAACATTGAGTCTCTGGATGGAGCAAGCTGATGTGCTGGTGCGCCTGGTGTGAGTTCCTGGGGATGCTTAGTCACCTCTCCAGGCTCCTTCTCTTGGCTGCAATTTCATCCTTAATCATGTTGGAATCCAGGTCACCATTTGCAGTGGGCCAGGGGTTGAAATATTGGTTTCTCTTGGTGGAAAGGGCAGAGGATACTAAACCAGAACCTTAATGACGTTCCTGGAGCCCAGGGCTGCCGTGGAGCCCCAGGTGAGCCAGTAGGCCTGACCACCAAGGCCTGCCTGAGCTGTCTCTCCCCACCAGGGTGAGCTCAGGGCCTCCACCCTACCTTCCTCCAGCCTGTGTGCAGACCTGCATGTGGACTGCAGGGAGGAAGCCAGAAAGAGAGGGGTGGTCTGGGGCCTGGGGTGGTGCACACCCCGCCCCAGTTGGCCTGGAAGGCATAGCACAGCATAGCAAACGAGATACTTACGCCATGATTATCACACTGAAGTCCAGCCAGTTCCATGGGTCCCGAAGGAATGTGAACGCATGCAGGCAGAAGCCTCGAGCCAGAATCTTGACCAGAGACTCAAACGTGTAAATGGCGGTGAAGGTGTACCTGGGCAGGAGAGGCCAGTGGGGTTTCTCAGGGAGGCCTGAGCAGGCCAGGTTCTCCAGGTTCCCTACATAGTGTGAGCCCCACACAGCTCCCTTCAACAGGGGCCATCAAATGGGGCTCTCTGCAATGCCCCCATGGCAGAGCTGGAGTTGGGGAGGGAACTTTGCTCTAAACATCTGGCTAACGAATCCATCAGCCAATCTGTTTATTCCATATTACCGTGTAACTGCCACGTGTCCATCTGAACTCTGTGTATTCTCTCTCAGTTGTCTTGGTGGAAGACCTCCTCCCAATCTCCTCACCCCAGCCCTGGGGGGCTGTGTGTGCAACAGGCATACAGTGGCCACAGGGTCTGTGCTAGAGGACAGTATACATGGACCCTCACCCCTGTTTGTGGGTCCTCAGCAGCTAGCAATGGGCCCAGCCAATCCTCAACTGCTTACAGGGTAAGTGGGTCCAGCTGTCCACCTTGGGCTTGAAGGGGTGTTGATGTTATAATGCATGGGGCTGATGGGAGTCGGGGTGCTGTTCTCTCTGCCTAGGGGAGCCTGAGGAATCCAAAATGCCTGGATGCTGGGACTGGGGCCCCCAGGGCTGGAGCGGGAGAGGACCGCATCCCAGGATTCAGAGCAGCTGCACATACCAGCTGAGAGCACTGCTAGCTTCTGTGTGAACATGGAGAACTAGGCAGACCACTTTGGGAAGAGAGGCTGCCCCAACATTCTGCTGGTCTCCTGAGAGCTGCAGCCAAATGCAGTAAGGGCCTATCAAGTCTGCTTAGAACCTCCAGGTAAGGTACTTTTGTTTGGGAAGAAAAGACCAGAAGCAGTTTCTGGAACCGTGCAAATGGTTATAGGATGCAGGACTTGGGAAAAAAAGGCAGCAGAGTGTGTTACTGAAGTGAGGATAGCCCTGGGGCACCTCCTAGCTGCCCACCTCCTAGCTGCATGACATCAGGCCAGCTATTTCTCTAATTCTTAGTCTCATCTGTGGAATGGGGAAGGTGGCTGCACCCATGCTACTGGGTGGCCATGCGGGTTAAAAGAGATGATGCTTATTGTTCTTATGACAGTGCCTGGTGTGTACAAAATGCTCAATAAATTATTATTATTTCAGAGCTTTCTCCAATGTCATCATTCCTGTTTAGGCGGGACAGGGAGAAACGTCTTACTTTGCCAATCTGGAGAGCTTCCTCCCCAGAAGGCACAACTCAAATTAATGCCAGAAGTTGGCAGGACTGGGAAAGGCAAAAGAGGGTAGAAGCTGAGCCAAGGGCCGCCCCACCACCGTGGGTAAGTTCCTGGGCTTGGACACAGCCCCCTTCTGGGGCGGCTTCAGGAGCTATGGCATGGAATGGAAAGGAAGGGAGGGGGCCACGTGGAGAAAAGGCCCTGAAGATACTCACTCGACATACTTGGTCCAGGGTGGAGGGTCGTGCTGGGCCATGAACACGCAGTTGGTGAGGATGGTACACATGATGAGCATGCTGAAGAGCGTGCGTGGGGTCAAGGAAAGCTGAGCAGCGCGGGCTGGCCACGCCACCACCGCTGGGGCGTCCTGCCCCTAGGGGTCATCACTGCCAGGCCAGTGCTACCAGAAAATAAGCAGGGTCTCCAAGGAGACATATTGGGGCTCTGACCAGTCCATGCCAACCCCCCTCCACCCAGGCTGGTCTCTGTCCCTTCCCCGGCACTTGCAGCTGGCCCCCTGCCCTGCTCCATGACACTTAATAGGCACCAGAGACCTGAAACCACACTGCTGGTAGGGTCTCGTGTGGAGGGAAGGCAGGAGAGGTGGGCCCCAGACCTCAAAGGCTTTTAACCGCAGTCAGGCGAGGGGCCCTGTCCTCAGTCACATGGGAGAGAAATGGGCATTTATAAATTGCTCCTCAGGGGAGGGCAAGGCCAGAGTGGCAGGGCTCTGAGTTCCCTCCCCGACTTTTAGGGGAGCAGCCCAGGCCAGGCTTTGTCTAGAAGTTCTCTGCAGAATGCTCTGCTGCCAAACAACTGCACACCTGGCCAGGGCCTGCTACCCCTGGGGAGGCAGGGGACCACTCCTCCGGCTGCTTCCTGCCTGTGCACCTAGTCTTCAAGCTAGCCCTCTGCTCCACCTGAGTATCTCCGTCTCACCCTGCAGGAGCCCCTCAGCAGGACCCCACCCAACTCCCCAGCAGCCTGTCCTGCCTTTCTGGTAACACGGTGCTGCCTCTGTGCCCTGTGGGCTTCAGGCACCCCTCTTTTAGCCCTGGCGGCTCACTGAATGGCAATGTCCATCTGTCTCCCATCACAAGGCAGCGCTTCAAATGCCAGAGCTGTGCTTCAGGTCTACTTATGGGCTCTTGGCCTTGAACTGAACTGCCCAGGACTTCCCTGAGCCTGACTCTGGCTACAATTCCTAGCTGCTGCTTCAGGCTAGACAAAGCTCCGACCACCCTCCTCCACCTCTGCAAGGCCTGCAGACGAACAAAGGGGCAGACTCTGGGCCTCCTGTAGGCTGGGGCACCCCTGGGGGCCTGGCCTAGAGCAGGGACACTGTGCTTCTCTCACAAATCCCTACCCAGCCCCAGAGGAGAGGCTGGGCCTTCCACTCCCTATGGCTGCCCCCAAGCGCTCAACACCATGCCCGGCCTCAGCCCCGTATGCACAGCTGCCAAACTGGTGATTCCCACAGGCCGCCCAG
This sequence comes from Symphalangus syndactylus, assembly GCF_028878055.3. NCBI lineage: Eukaryota > Metazoa > Chordata > Mammalia > Primates > Hylobatidae > Symphalangus > Symphalangus syndactylus. Next base: position 122,328,748 of record NC_072423.2, on the reverse strand, counting down.
GAGCTGCGGTAATTGAGCTCCAGGGGCTGCCTCTTTCCTCCCTAGCATAGCTCCATCTTGTCCGACCGGGAGGCCAGTGCAGTCAGAGCACAGACCAGGCCTGGCTGCGGTGCCGACTGCCCCAGCTGGGGACAGTGGGGATGCCTCTCAGGAATCTAACCAGGTAGATGCCCTCCGTGCCACCAGTCCTCTTCTAGGGAGTCAGGCAATCAGGAAATCAGCATCTTCTCAAACCAGCCTCCAGTTTATAATTATCTAGTTTCTCATCTGGGACGAGAGGGAATTAGGCTTTGGGAATCTCCCTTAGTCAAACAAGGACTGAGCCAACAGGACCGCTCGGCTCTGATGCCATGGCTCCAGGAAGCCTTGATTTCTCCCTGACCAGAAGGCATCACTTCAGGCCCTGGGGTCCCTCCGTCAGTTTGGTATCTGCCCAGCCCTCTGCCTGTGTGAGGGTCTCCAGGGCCAGGCTTATATCCCTCTCCAGCTTTCAAGGCAGGATCAGATAATCATCTCAATATCAGTACCCCTTCTCCCTTACACACACACATACACACACACACACACACACACACACACTGCCCACACGCGGGGTATGTGCCAAGGCTTTCCTCACTAGGCAGATGGTTAACAAGCCCCCCAACCAGTCTTTATTCATCCCCAGGGATCTACTGCTAAGCATCTACTGAGGAGCCCAGGTGACTCCTAAAATATGCAAGCAAGGATGCTAAGAGTGAATATTTATTGAGCCCTTCCTAGGTACCAGAATTTGCTCTCCGTGTCCATCAGCGAATTCAGTTTTCCCAACAACCATATGTGATGCGGGCTTTATTTCCATTTTAGGTGATAAGAAGACTGAGGCACAAAGAGGTTAAGTTGAAGGTCACTGCGGTAGGCAGAATAATCCCCCCAGCACCCTGAAGGTGGCCATGGAGGAATCCCCGGAAACTGTAAATATGCTAATTTGTATGACAAAATGAGACCGTGCAGATGTGATTAAATTAAGGATCTCCCCTGGCCTCTGCGAGACAGGGTCTAGCTCTGTCACTGAGGCTGGAGTGCAATGGTGTTACCATAGCTTACCGCAGTCTTGAACTCTTTGGCTCAAGAGATCCTCCCACCTCAGCCTCCTGAGTAACTAGGACTACAGATGCACACTACCATAGCCAGCTAATTTTTAATTTTTTTTTGTAGACACAACGTCTTACCATGTTGCTTAGGCTGGTCTTGAACTCCTGGGCTCAAGCAATCCTCCCACCTCGGCCACCCAAAGTGCTGAGATTACAAATATCAGCCGCTGCTCCCGGCCCTAAATTAAGGATCTTGAGGTGGGGAGATCATTCTAGATTATCCAGGTAGACTCAGTGTAATCACAGGGGTCCTTTTAAGCAAAAGAGGGAGAGGCAGAGTGTTGTGACATGAAATTCAACTGGCCATTCCTGGCTTGATGATGAAAGGGGACCACAGACTAAGAATCCAGTGCAGCCTGCAGAAGCTGGAAACGCCTCGGAAACACATTCTCCCCTACAGCCTCCAAAAGGAGTGCAGCCCTGCTGATACCGAGTTTAGTCCAGCAAGAACCATTTTGGACCTCTGACCTCCAAAGCTGTAAGGTGATAATCTGCGTTGCTTTAAGCCACTGCATTGGTGGTAATTTGTTACAGCATTCCTGGGAAAGTACTCCCGGTACCAAGCTGATCAATGGCTGAGCCAGCCTGCACCCTGGTTCTCCTGATCTGGGCCCCACTCTGAGGCCCCATGCTGCACCACCTCTGCAAGATGACATTCAAGGCCACCCGATCCACTCTCCTGCCTCCAGACTGGAGGGTCTGCATGAGTCATGCTGCTTCTGGCTCTCACATGCCAAGCAGGTAAGCTATTCCACGCCTTGCCTCTGCCACCCATGGGGCGGTGTGAAAACCAAACGAGGTAAAGAGCACCGTCGAATGTGGGGAGACTACCGTACAGGAGGGAGGAAATTATTTGTCATTTGTAAGAGGAAATCCCACTTGAGCATGTGTGTCTGGCCCTGAGTGGGAGCTAGGGGGGCAATGGAGCCATGTCCCCAAAACGCTCTGACATGGGATGTTATGAAAAAACCAAACGTGCCTCTGGCTGGGCTGGGCAGGAAGGCTTCCTGGAAGAGGCATTTAGATAAGCACCAAGGCTGGCCAGGGTTGCTCCAGCAACCAGTCAGCCCAGCTGGTCATGGTGAAGCAGCGTGGGCTGAAGGCTGGGTGGTGGACTCCTCTCGGTGGAGCCAAGTCCCTTCCAGCTCTAGGGGGACCACTCACAGCTCTCCTTAGAGTGGGGAACAGGCCCCACTGCAGGGAGCAGTAGTGTGAACAGGCTGCCTTGTACCACAGGACTTGGCTGGACCCAGACAGACATGAGTGAGACTTGAACACCCAGACTCAGGGAAGAGCCAGGGCACACAGCCCTCTGAATCCCACCAGTCAGGGCCTGGGTCCCATGGTGGGCAATGACAGGAGCTATTTATCTGGGTTTTATCTTTTCCAGACACAGCAATGGCTTAGGGTGACATGTAGCAAGCTCTTGTCTCTCTGCCACTTCACTGCTCAAAATCCTTGCCTGGTTCCCATGGCCTTGAGGACAGTGCTTGCACAATTGTCAATCCTTCTTCTGCATGTATGAGATCTCTTCCTTCCTAGACTGAGCCCCCAGTCCATATGACTCTGCCTAAAGCATACCCAGGTCCCCCATGGCACCCAGCACGTAGCCAACACCAAAGAAATGAGTCAACTGAACTCCTGGCCAGGGCACACCTGTTTGCACTGCCTCATAATTTCAGGCTGATGATTGAGCTGGTCCCTTGTGTGGGCTGAGGCAAAGGCCAGCTCTCCAGGTCTATGCTCAGCTGAACACCTTCAATCTTGTCATGTCATTGTCCCTAAACACCCACTCCTAGCCTCGTGATTAAAATGCCAGCAAGGAGTGCCTGAGTTGTGGGGAATGCCTGACACTTGGGCTGCCTAAGTCTTCAGATCCCAGGGAGTTTAAAAAAAAAAACAAAACTCCCAAAGAAAAGGTAATTAACTGTGGAGGGGTATTTCCATGTGTTTGTGCTATTAAATCAACATGCACACACACATACACCACAGGCATGTGGTTTGATTGCCCATTTGAATCTGGTAGAGGAACGTGGGAGGATTTTATGCACAGATCGTGTACAACCACGAAGGCAAAATGATTCTCGGTGTGTGTGTGAGGCCTCTCTGAATGTGACTGCGATAGGATATGGAGTTCAGTTGCTTTCTTTTATTTAATCCCGGCAGGAACACATTCTGCAGGATTATAACAAAAAATACATATAAAAAAATCATTCCACATGCCCATATTTACTTTTTGGTAACTTCCCAGAGATATACTGCAAGCATGGAGCCAAGAACAAGGCCAAGTGGAATCACCGCGCACTTGCTACGGTCTGTGAGCTCCTGGATTGTCACGAGTGAGCAGATTTTCTAACCAGGCTGCATTCCTGCCCACTTTTAAGTTTGTCTTTGCCCCACTTACCATTCCCAAAGGGTGTAGCACAGAATTTTGCACATGTGGAACTTAGATGTTTCAATGAGTATAAAAATTTAAGCAGAGCAAAAGTTCACCCTTCAAAACATGAGATCTGATGTTCTTTAGCAATGCATAGTGACTGATAATGGGCACAGGATTTCTTTTGGGGTGATGCAAATGTTCTGGAAATAGATAGTGGTGATGGTTGCATAACCTTATGAATATACTAAAAACCACTGAACTGTGCACTTAAAAATGGTAAATTTTGGCTGGGTGCGGTGGCTCCTGCCTGTAATCCCAGCACTTTGGGAGGCCGAGGCGGGTAGATCATGAGGTCAGGAGTTCATGACCAGCATGGCGAAGATGGTGAAACCCCATCTTTACTAAAAATACAAAAATTAGCCGGGCATGGTGGCAGGCGCCTGTAATCCCAGCTACTCGGGAGGCTGAGGCAGGGAATCGCTTGAACCCAGGAGGCAGAGGTTGCAGCGAGCCGAGATCGCGCCACTGCACTCCAGCCTGGGCGGCAGAGAGAGACTCTGTCTCAAAAAAAAAAAAAAAAAAAAGAAAAAAAGATAAATTTTATGGTATATGAAGTAGTATACCTCAAGTTAAAAAAACTTCATGGAGCACTTATAGATTTCTAGGCCTCACACTGGTGATTCTGGTCTGGAAAGAGCTAAGAATTTGCATTTTTACAAACTTCCTAGGTGAGACTGAGGTGGCCCTCAGACTAGCATTTGGAAGCAACTGCCCTAGGGTGGCATGCACATGGGACCTTGCTAAAACACAGGTTCTGGGGTAAGGCCCAAGATTCGGCCACTCCTACAACATCCTGGTGAAGCTGATGCTACTGGTCCACACACCACACTCAATGTCAAGGCTCAACAGTGAGTGTTGCAGAGGGGCTGCTCCCAAACCCCACAAATCTACGTCTCTTCTTCCCCCCCAGTGCCCACTGAGCCCACTAAGTGGCGCTGTTGAGGTCCAGCAATGTGCTCCCACCCCCAGGCAGCAGCAGTGTCAAGGCAGCCACTGGGAACCCAGTACAGGTCCTCACTAATGCTCGACACTTCCCTGAGGCAGCTGTCCTGGGGGATGGAGGCTGGCTCGAGCCCTCAGGGCCAGTTTTTCCAGGTGGAAGCAGCACCTCACAGCCTCAGAGCCATTGCTCAATGGACACTCTGGCCAGGCTGGGCACTCGAGGGCCCCCCACTGCCTCCCTTGCCCACCTGCCTCCCTTGCCCACCTGCCTCCCTTGCCCACCTGCCTCCCTTACCTTTCATTTGCCCCACGACCCAGCTCAGCACCTTGCAGGAGCTCTGAAGCTTCTGCTACATCCCCGAGGGCTTCTGTGGCTGCCAAACAGTGCTGGGTTGGTTAGATACCTGGAGGAGAAGCCCCAGGTGAGAGCTGGAGGACGCTGTTAGAGAGGCCACACCCCCGGAGTGAGGCCGGAGACAGGCTCAGAGCAAAAGCTGGCTTTTCCTCCTCCTGCTGCTCTGTTCTTCTTACCAGGCTGTGACCACACTCTGGCAGAAAGGATAACTATTTGCGAAGCTGCCTTATCACTTTTAGGGGACTATAAAATTCCCAAGGGGCCCAGATGGGGTCTTATTCGGCTGGATACCCCAGCATGCCTAGCAAAGACCCTGACACCTACAGGGAACTCAGGATGGCTCAAGATGAAATCTAGACCCACACTTGCCCCACAAAATAAGATGCAGCTGTGAATAGCAGTCTGCTCGCTACATGTGGTTCCTCTCCACACTGTCTGCCTCCCACCTTGCTCATGCCACATCCATGGTTTGCATGTGGGGTGTCTCATGAACCCCACCAGAAAGGCAGGGGTAGGCTGGAGGAGAGCAGACACGTGGTTGGAAGCATGCATTTTACTGCACATCTGCATGCAGACATCACTTGCTGTGCATGGCCCTCCAATTAACCCCTGGGGTCAGGATCAGGCACTGGGCACAGGTGGGAAGAAAGTGGAGCCATAGGAGGAGCATCCCCCATCCCTGCCCCGACAGGAAAAGCTCCTGGCCTGCCAGCCTCAGTCCTGGTTACTTAGTCCCTCACTCGGTATCTGTAATCCTGATGCCTCCCGCCTTGGCCAGAGGTTATTGAGTGAAGTCTTTGTCTTGGCCTCAAAAAAGTCCATTCAGAGAAGGGGCTGAAGGGGACCTTGGGGAGCTCTGTGGGGCCAGCCCACTAGACCCACAATCAGTCACACTGCTGAGCCTAGCAGCATCGCTTAGATGAACAGCAGAGCCACCTGCATGTGTGCACTCACCCTGGTTGCCACTGGCCAAAGGGAGGTCTGCCCAGGCCCTCGCAGTGAAATACTCATGCCTCTGACTCTGCAGCTGGCACCACCCTCCCGGAAGCCTCCATCTATGGGGCCCCTTCTCTGAAGTCCAGAGAACAGAGTGATTAGGTGCTGGTGCCCCATGCTGTGTGCTGCCCAAATGATGCCCCTCTCAGGCCCAAGCCCGATAAATCCCTCATTACGCTGCATCACTCCAATGGCTCTCCTCTGCAGGCTGGAGCTTTTTTCAGCTGTGGTTTATATAATTTAATGCTAACCAGAGTTCTTTGAGATACTCTGAAACTGCAAACATTTTGTCAACGCCTAATCAAAAAGCAAGTGCTGCCTCCCTCAAAAGATGCCCACATGTGAATCAACTGGAGGCCTCTTTATTGGGAAATGGCTTTTCCTCGGCTGAGTTCTGGTGACCTGCTTGAAGGTCCCTGCAAGTGGGTGGGGAGGAGGACGGACCAAGGGGGTGTGGTGGGAAGGGACATTTGGAGCCAATATCAGAGCCTGACAGATGTCATTTCTTCTGGGATCCTCAGTAGCTTAGCTTCTAGAATGTTCTCCTGAAGAATCAGAAGAGGGTTTCTCAAACTTTCATGTGCCCAAGAATCCCCTGGGGATCAAATGAAAATGCAGATGCTGACTTAGCAGGTCTGGAGGAGGGTCAGAGGTTCTTCATTTCCAACCAGCTTGCAGCTCATGACCATGCGTTTTTCTTAGGACCAGCAGGGAATCAGCACCACTCTCACTCCTAAACTAGAATGGAGGTGGGGTGGGGGCAGCACCCTGTGCACATCCCCAGTGTGGGCCCCCAGGGGGTACTCAGCAGGTATTAACTGCAAAGGATATGAGTGAACCAGAATCTTCACAGCCGCTCTCCGGATGGGATGGAAGGGACTGAGGACATACAAGGCGTTGGTGGCACTGAACCGGAAGATGGTCTTGCCTTTATTCAGTACGATGAAAGTCTGGGGACAGACAGTAGCATTAGGCCCTTGTGTAGAAAGGCTTTTGGGGGCAGCTTTTGGATCAGAGCCCTTGGACTGTGGCTGAGGGGTGGGGCGGGAAGAGGAGGAGAGGGGCTGAGGGAGGAGAGGGGGAAGGGCGGCTGCCAGCACATTTGGCAGGTCAGTGGACTCACTGCCTTGCCCATGGGTGGAGGTGAGGGAGGTCTCAGGGGAATGTCAGGTTGGTTGAGATTTAGTTTCAAAATTATAGTCACAAAAAGAAGGGAGCTTTTACAGTCCTTTTCCAGCTGTTGTCACAGCAGAGGCTCAGCAGACCTGGGAATGCCTCCTCCCTCCCCTTCTCCCTTAGCTGACCCCTCCTCACCCTGCATGGGGTCCCTGCCAGGCCCACTGGGAGGGAGGGTGCAATAAGGAAGCTGGGTCAGCAGGGAGGACTTATACGAGTGAGAAGGGAAAACGAAAATGCAGAAGCAGTATCCCGAGAGAGCTTTTCTTGGGACCCTGTCTCCTGGAGTCCAGGACAAATGTCAGCCCCATCCCACAGGACACAGCCCACAGCCTCCCTCCAGAGGATCACGAACAGTGCAGTGCAACCCCTCCCTGAACTTCTGGAAGATCCTTTCTACACAGCACAATGGGGCACAGGGGCAGACAACGAGAGCTGAATGCCGAGACACATGCACATCAGGTGCCCAAGCAGCCCTTGAGGACAGCAGTGCCTCCCCACCTGCCCCGGTGTCACAACCTGACATTCCCCTGAGACCTCCCTCACCTCCACCCATGGGCGAGGCAGTGAGTCCACTGGTCTGCTGAATGAGCTGGTGGGACAAGGTTCTACCCAATCTGCTCTGGGGAGACAAGCTGACCGGATAGATTAGGACCAAAAGTTCTGTTGTGGTGCCTCCATTGCCTTGTGGGGCTGCAGGCAGCGTGGCCAGGGATCAACAAGTGGAAACAGAAAGTGAGAGGCCGGAATCATCCCTGGAGCTGCTGTTCAAGCATTCCCAGACCCAAGGACAGAAGAGATGGTGTCCCTGACCTCTCACAGGCTCAGCTGCCACCAGCCCCCAAAAGCCCAGTCCAGTCTTGACCTCAACCTCAGTCGGGTCCACCTGCCGTGGAGCCTGCCTGT